>NW_012152618.1:1242572-1243703 GCF_000956105.1 Propithecus coquereli | reverse complement strand
CTAGGCAAGGCTACCACAGATGACTTCCAAAATAACAGTACCTTATCGTGGCCACTAGCCCATATTTCAATGTCTGTGCTTGACAGCAGCAATAGCCAAGTGCTGAAAGTAAGAATATTGCCTCTGCCACAGTTCTGCCTTCCTAAGATGGTGTGGCTGAACGCACTGAAATTCCAGACTTCTGGCTTCAAAGAAGTCTCGGAAATGTATTTTCAACTTTCTAAATTGTTCAAAGATTGAAGAAAAAAGTTGAAATTGAGTAACCAATCAAGCATAGCCAGCATGGAGGCCATTGCAAGTGGGATAGCTGGGAGATGATGAGTGTCTGCATTAACACAGTAGCAGCAGAAATGAAGAGGAAAGAGTATATTCATGTGACGTATCTTAGTGAGACATCTCTTAGAATAAAACAGAGGATTTGAGGTTGACTTTGGGTTTCTTGTCTGAGTGGGAAGGATTAACTGACATAGAGAATGCATAAAATGGAATGATGGAAGACTGCTGAGTTCTCCATTTGGAAAACATCTTAATCAGAAGAAGTGATAAATAATTGACTTTATCAGTTATCTGTTACTGTACAGCATCTTACCGCAGCACCTAGTAGCTAAAAACAACACACATTTATCTAACAGTTTCTGTGAATCAGGAATCCAGACACTGCTTAGCTGGTCCATGGCCCCAATCTCTCCAACCACTTCATTGAGGAGGTTTTGTATATTTGTGATGCTCTTAGATTCTCTTGTCACAACTGCTTTCCTTCCTGAGATGCTGCAACTTCTTATTGATTCATAAAACTACACTAAAGTTTACTCTTTGTGCTGTAAAGTTTCATGGGTTTTGACAAAGGCATGATGTCATATATCCACCATCACAATGTCATATAGAATAGTTGTACTGCCCTAAAAATTCCCTGCTATTCACCATTTGATCTTTCTCCCCTTGCCCCAAACCTGCAGCTTCACTAATATTTTTATGATAGCTATAGTTTTTCCTTTCAATAATTTCACGTAATTGTAATCGTACTAGATGTAGCTTTTGAAATCTGAACACCTTTCACTTAATATGAATTTAAAGTTCTTCCACGTCTTTTTGTGGCTTGCTCTTTTCTTTGTATCACTGAATAATATTACA
>NW_012152618.1:1232367-1233593 GCF_000956105.1 Propithecus coquereli | reverse complement strand
TGAGAGGAAAGACAGCATATCACATCCTACAAGCTAAGCATGAATAGGTAGGGCTAGAAGAACACAAAACATCATAAAATAAATTTTAATTATTTGCAGTCCAAATAACCACACTGCTAGCTAAAGTAAAATAGTAGTTTATAATTTTTTTGTGTTTTTTTGTTTTTTGTTTTTTTTGTGTGTATGTGTGTGTGTGTGTGTGTTTTTTTTTGAGACAGAGTCTCACTCTGTTGCCCAGGCTAGAGTGCCATGGCATCAGCCTAGCTCACAGCAACCTTAAATTCCTGGGCTCAAAGCATCCTCCTGCCTCAGCCTCCCGAGTAGCTAGGACAACAGGTGCCTGCCACCACACCCAGCTAATGTTTTTCTATTTTTAGTAGAGACGGGGTCTCGCTCTTGTTCAGGCTAGTTTAGAACTCCTGACCTCAAGTGATCCTCCTGGCTCGGCCTCCCAGAGCTCTAGGATTACAGACGTGAGCCACTGCACCCGGCCAGTAGTTTGTAATTTTATTGAATAAAAACAGCAAATGAATAAAGCCTCAAAATGTGACATTCTTTTTACACTAAATCCTTGATGTTTCTGAGGTCAAGATGCATCGATGTCAACCCCCAAACTCTCAATAAACATTATTTTGTCATTTTAATATTTCACACCGTCTTATTTTCAATCATTTATTCATGTGAACATCAGTGTCCTAATTTCTTAGTGCCACAAATTACACCCAGAGCTATCATACATGGTCTCCTCTTCCTGTTCTTACAGAGCTAGTAAGAATGCTTTTCACTTTTCCTCCCAATGCTTTATTGAGATCCAAGGTTAGTTTTAGATTTAAGGAAGACTTTCTCAGAACAGGAAAAGGAAATCTATGTATCGTGTGGCTAAGCACACCGAACTTCTACATTGAATTTTGGGGGGAGGTTTTTTTTTTTTTTTATTTCAGCAAATTATGGGTGTATATACGTTTAAGTTACGTGTGGGGAGGTTTTAACTGGTGTTCATTTTCTATTGGGAGATGTTATTCTGCATATAGGACATATATAAATTTATAGGTTCTGCATATATATGCTTGTATTTTCTCAGGGGCATTAATAACAGAGGTAATTTGTTTAGAACAAAGGAAATTATACTATCTACTATTATCACATAATAGTTGTGCTCTATTTTGTATATTAACAATACTTATTATCTGTATCTATATTTAGATTTGCATTAGCCATCAAATGCA
>NW_012152618.1:1229591-1231097 GCF_000956105.1 Propithecus coquereli | reverse complement strand
GAACTGGTGCCTGTGCATTTTGAAAAGTTCCACAAGTAAATAGGAAGCATAAGCTGGGTTGGAAATCATAGCCCTGACACACTGTCCTAAAGAGAAATCATAAGGTGCAATGGTTCTGAATAAGCTGAAAGATATATTCACATGGAGGGGACCAGGAGAGGAAGGGTGACCTCATCTTGGACATAAGCTGGTATTCTGGGTACCATTGTAGGCTGCCAGAAAAATAAAATATGCATTTAGCACAATAGTAAGACATCATTGCATAGTGAAAAGAAATCAAGGAGCAGTTATATGCTTCAGGTCACCTCAGCTATTGGTAGCTTCATCTGCCCACGGCCCTTAAAGCTTAATGCAGTGGTTAATCAACCGTATGCTTAGTGAATTGAATATATCTGGAACAGTGCCAATAGTTATGTGTATTCCATAGAAAAAAGATTGCTGAACAAACATGATAAATGCCAATAGAAAGTTGGAAATGTCACTATCTGTTACAAAGTTTTTCTACTCCAAATTCAATAATTTTTAGTTGGTGATTAATTGTAAAACTCAGCTATCTTGAATTGTATGTTTTTTAAGAATTATATATAACATTTCTTTTATTGTAAAATTAAATTTTTGTATAAGAAGTAGGTTGAGAATTTTAGTAATCTTCCATTAACTTACCAAACAATTCGAAGCACAAGCTCTTCCCAACCTTCAAAAGAAGATAGCACCTCTTCGTCCCCACTGGAAATGGAGCAGTACAAATGGCAAAACCTTAAGATGTGGATTTGCTTTGTGGAATAAACTGGTTACATTATTTATTTTTACTTAGTTGCACTATATTTTCTCACTTTGATTTTTTTTTTTTGAAGATTGGAATGGGCTACAAAAGGCATTTCAACCCAAAGAATACAAATAAATGTTTTTGAGTTTTGACAGGGTAAAAAGTTCAGGGCTACATGTGTCAGCTTAGTAATTCAATCAGGTTATTCATATCAATAAATTATAGCATATCCTAGGAATTTATTGATTATTGAGAAAATGAGTTCTTTAGAAATCTAAAGAAAAGAACTGTTACTAAGAGTTGAATTTATTTACATTTATTTGTCTAATAAAACTTTTGAACTGGGACATGAAGATCATATAGGACTAAGGTAAATGCCCCCTGTTAAATTATAACATGCCTCTTTTTACATTCTATGTGATAAAAACATCCTCCCCTTTTTTATATTTTGAAATTGATGCAATTACTGAGATGAAGATCAGAGGCGTTTGGTGATCCTGAAATCTATAAACCAATTTAGGTAGAATCATCTCAGTCTTTGACTTTTGTTCTCTTGGATTACAATAGTAATCTGACTTCTCCGTATATTTATGATGAAAAGTATGTAATATTTGACTAATTAGGGCTTATCGTATGGTGTGCGGGCCACAGTGATACCTCAAAATTTTGAGCAAAATGCTTATATTGCAAACATCATTGATCTCTTTATCTTAACCATCTTTACAGCCATACATCAGATT
>NW_012152618.1:1226067-1227948 GCF_000956105.1 Propithecus coquereli | reverse complement strand
CTAATTTCAAAGTTATAATTGAGTTTAGAGCTCTTTTTACCTTAAGTGTAAACCTGAAAATCCTTGCAAATTTAAATAATTATCATTAAAAAAATTCTTCAAAGACACCATGGTTACATTCTACTGGGTTTTATATTCATTTTATAATTTGAGCAAATAATTTGAAAATAACCAAAAATTATTTTTAATTCCCCAAACCACAGATTTCCAAATTGCTAATAACCATGTCCATGCCCATATATAGCACAGCTGTAAGCCATGTAAAATATAAACTGTGGAAAATCTAAGTACATACAAATATATTCAAAGTCAAGAATAGTGTTAGCATACTTTGAAATTCTTGAGATTGATTTTTTAAAATGAGTAATAAATTACTTTTAGAAAGCCATGGGGTGCCCAAGGAAACCAGCTAGTAAAAACTGTGATGATATAGGCTTTGGCTTCGTGAAGAATCATTTTATCAAATGAATAAATCTCTTCCAATACATTTCTTCAGTGAAACTAGCATTTTCTACAGGATAAATATTTACAGATGGAGACATGCATCTTAAAAAGCAGAACTGAGTGATTCATTGATCTGGACCATGTTACAGACATTGCGGCAAAACCCTCCATCATCACCCTCTGTGAACCTGATGGAGGCAACTAATATTTAATAATTTATTTAAAAGTTATTGTCAGGACACTGCTACCCCATTGCTGCTACCAGGGAATAAATCAGGCCTCCAAGGTTTGCTTCTGATTTTGCTCTCTGATATTAGACAGAAACTTTGATCTGTGGGAGGATAGATAATGCATTCTAGTACCCTCCAATGGGAGCCAAAAATGAAATTTATCATTAGAAAAAAAATTAGTTTCTTATTACATTTTGGCCCCACAGCCTATTTACTATTATTGAAATTCAGGCTGTTTACTGTGGTCTGCTGACTTGAAGGCAGACTGGGAAGCAATTTCCAAACATCATTATTTGTGCAAACATTAAAATAATACAAAATGCTTACTACAGTGGGCGTGGTGTTTGCTCTCTTTAGCTCATTTACCATTAATCTCCATTTCCTTTTGTATCTATTTATATTTTTACCCCGAAGGATTCATTTGAAAACAATGGGAGGCCACCACATTTTTCAAATTATACTGAAGTATTATAATATTAGCATTATGTAAAGCTGGGCAATCCTATATATGCTATGTTGAAAGTAGTAAATATTTGTTGACTTGGAAGTAATATGAAGTGAAGTTCAGTTCATGATTTTGGGAAACACACATAATAATAGTAAAAGAAAAAATAAGTTTTATCAGCTAAAAACTTTCTCGACCTTGATTTTGATAGTGGCAGCTCAGATGAGCAATAATTGATTATGTGACCTGAGACACGCACCTTTAATGCCTGTGGAATATTGATGAAGTTACTTTCATTATTAAAAGTTTGTGACTCATCTCTTCCCCATTCTTATTATGAAGATTCAGTCTGGAAATGTTTAAAAGAGTCTTTTAAAATATAACACTATTTCTGTGTTTTATTAAAAAAGACTTTATGTCAATATAAAATAAAGTTAAAGGATGTATAAAAATCGTAAGAAATATTAATAACAAATAGAAAAATAATCATTAAAGTGATAATTACACTTAAACATATCTACACAAAAAGAAAATATGTTTAAATAACAACTACCTAGCACACCAACTATTCTTTTACAATTACTAAACATTGAGAATATGCAATATTAATAATTTGCATTTTAAAAATATAATTCCAAAGCCCTGTTTTTGTATTTCTTCAGATGGATGGCATTCATTATAGCCAACTGTGCATTTGCTTAAGAAGCTTAATATGCAGAGGGAAAATAACTCTTTTCCAAATCTTGAACTTTTATTTATCTA
>NW_012152618.1:1222588-1224644 GCF_000956105.1 Propithecus coquereli | reverse complement strand
TAAGTGAATTATATTGAGTTCTTGGCTTGCCAAAAAAAAGGCCTCCATAATAAATGTACCAACATCATTCGATAATTTGAATATCTTATATGTTCTTTTTATTAGTTATGATATTTTAATAAGCTATGTTTCAACAGCATGTACATCAAAGTTAGCTTTAATAATGTGAAAAGAATCAGATACTTAATGGTAAGCAAATGTATTACTTGAAGAAATCACCTTTTATATTCTGTCAAGAAAATAGTCTTTAATACCACCCCCAACAAGACCACTAACAATTAAGAAATGTAATTTTTCATATTTATGAAGAAATACAGATATTTACCAGGAAATGTTAGTAGACACTGAAGTTGTTGAATTGTTTGTATTAACAGCATTTCTCAGCAAGAATTGCTACAAAAAATGTTTTAGGCAAGAAAACACTTCTAAGCAGCTGAGCATTTTTGAACTTGCCCATACTGCCCACTCTTTATTCCGCAGAATCCTATGGGGGAAGGAGTATGGAGGAAAGAGATAATTTAAAAGTATTGTAAGAGGTACAATGGAAATAAATTCAATTGGAATTGGTTCAGCTTGGCACTAATCAGGCTGGATGGGGTAGTTCCTCCATGACAGAAAAGATTGCCCAGGGAACAAAGCCTCATCACAATACTTGTAAGTGAAAAGCATTTCTATGCTACAAAGCTGCCGCTGAAATATTTACTGGTCAAGGAAAGCAATTTATCTTTACTAGATTCAAGGAAGAAGTTTGTTTTCCTATTGTAGAAAACAAGCATTAAATTACCTCGTTACTCTTTGGTTAGCTGAATGTCTAACACTAGTTTTGTTTAATTTGATCACAGGTCATTTGTTTCTCGAGGTGAATTGATTGACATACTACAAAATGCCTGACAGTGTCAACCAACGTCTGACAGACTGAGTGGTAGAAAGTTATTTCATGACCAGAATTGCCATGGTGCTAGTAGATACGTTACTATATAGATATACGTTGACATATTAATATATACGTATACAGCTGACCCTTAATCAACATGGATGGGTGTAGAGGCACTGATCTCTGTGCAGTAGAAAATCTGCTTGTAACTTTTGACCCCTGAAAAACTTAACTGCTAATAGCATACCATTGACCAGAAGCCTTACAAAACATAAACAGTTGATTAACACAAATTTTGTGTTATGTGTGTTATATTTTGTATTCTTAGAATAAAGTAAGCTAGAGAAAAGAGCATATTATTAAGAAAATCATAAGAAAAAATATATTTCCTATTCATTAAATGACAGTGGGTCATCATAACGGTCTTCATCCTCATCATCTTCACACTGAGCTGGCTAAGGAGTTGGTGGAGAAGAGGAAAGGTTGGTCTTGCTGTCTCAGGGGTGGCGGAGGTGGAAAGGGAGGCAAGAGAGGGAGGCAAGCTTGGGGTAACTTTTATTGAAAAAAATCTGCATGTAAGTGGACTGATGCAGTTTGAACCCTTGTCGTTCAAGGGTCCCATGTACCATACATCTAGAAGAGTTATTCTTGAGTCTTAGGTATGCTTTCTTAGAAATAAAGGGTGGGAAAGAAAAAGACACAAACTGAAGCCTATTATATCCCACTGCTTTTCAATGCAAATACATCTTGGTCTCAATTCAGAGTTGCTTCTGTGACTTCTTTTACGTGCTCTGCCTGCCCAGGACTTTTAGTCCCAGTCCTCTGAACAGGCAGGCAAGCTGAGGTACTGGTCTGGCCTTTGGGAGTGGCAAGATCTTGGATACATGTCAATTCTTGCAGGGATAAGAGAGGAAAGCAAAAAGATGGAGGGAGGTCCTGAAGAATTAGTGTATTCAGTTTTGAAAACCAGGATTTCTAAACATTTTAAGGAGAAAAATTTCAGAGACAGGATGATAGAAAAAAAAAAAGGAGAAAAGTTAGGCTGGGCTTTACTTAGCATTTTCTTTAAAGTTTTATTTCTGGCCATTTAAGAACAATAAATGACTTCCCTTGACTCTGGCCTGAACAAATCTAATAAATAAATACTGGGAGTTTTTAATGCAGTTGTTTTATATATATACA
>NW_012152618.1:1214742-1216590 GCF_000956105.1 Propithecus coquereli | reverse complement strand
CTGGGACTCTGCGCTCAAACTCAGAAACCAAGGAGATAATTCGGAATCGTGCTATATCACAACGTTATAGCAAGAAGATTCTATAGGAGAGACAAAATAATTTCTTTTCTTTCCCATTTTAGGTTCTTAGTTGAGACACTGTCCCGAAAAGAAAAGTCAGATTAACAGAAGAAAAACAAACAGAAGTTTATTAATGCATGTCGTACCCATCACACAGGAGAAGCTTCAGTTCAAAAGTATTTCTTTCTCATGACAGTGGCTTAAGGATCTGGCTTAAGTAGTATTTTAACCAAGAGGCTTACATTCTAGATGACCAGACCAAAGGAGAAGGCGGTTCCAGTCGTTTAAAAATCTGGAAAATGTGGGATGGTAGCGGATTCCTCTGGTGCTTGCCGGTATCTTCCGTGGGCAGATAAGCGAGTGCTGTCTCCAGTAAGGAAGGATTTATGTTCTGCCATCAGGCAAACAGAGGCTGAGGCAGAGTGTTCCCCTGCGTTTCCATACCTTTAATTTAACAATCAATCCTCAGTATTTTGAAGAGAAATATTTTAGTTTCTTTCAATTCTTAGAGATAATTTTGTGTCATTTTTAATGAATAAAGAATTGGAATCCCTGAGTTCTAGGAGATGTTCCCATGGTCACACTGTCAGAGAAAGTTGGAGCTGACATCCCGTATACTGGTCTCCCAAGGCAAGGGCGCTTTGCCGCGGCGCGCCCCTCTGCTTATCGCAGGACATGGTCCCATATAGTTTAAGACAGTAGTCCGTTTCGGCAGTGCTTGTCCCCCAGAGTTGTCCACTTACTTGGTTCAAGCATCTGTCGAGTGGCTTTGGAATCCTGGAGGGAAGAGTTAGAGCAGATCGGACCTGATGTGCTCTCACTGCCCCAAGAGGGTCCTTTACCTTTGCCCATCTCTGCAACCCCAGAGGGATCAGAGTAAGAGTTTTCTCTAATAAGATATTACTTCCCCATATGCAAGTCTCCACCAAATCCCAGTGCCTACTAAACAAGGTGGCAAACCTCTTAAGCTGATTTCTAGCCTAGTCTAAAGCCCTCTTCAGCTGCTTTCTTAAATAAGTTATCTTATAATATGATGACACGGAGAAGAAATATTTTGCTTATAATTGTGGGCTCTAGACATCGGTTTCTTCTCCATAAAATGAGGGCTGGCCACTCTGTTTTATGAAGAGAAGTGCCTTAGGCACAGTGTATTGGAATACAAGATATCGTTAGGAACATGTGTCACCCTGGCTTCCTTAAAAAAAAAAAAAAAATTGCAAACCCACTTAATTTACTCTAAAAAAAAAGAAGTGAAATACTGCCAAAGTTACAGGGAGCTATTTTTAAAATATATTTTATTTTATGGTGATAATTATGATTATAATGATGATGATGTCTATACGTAATTTTAACATGTATCGTATTAGTAGTAGTATAGAGCTTTGTGTTTATGCTCACTTAGTAGTCAGGTTGGTGATTTAAACTGTTATAAATAATCTAAACCCAAATAATTAGACTTCCACATTGTATCGTCTATAGGAAAGTTAATTACATACATTCACTTCACATATTTTTTACTAACTGATAAAAAAGAAATGGAGAAGGGAAATTGAATTTTTATGCATAAATGATTACGAACAATTTAGAGGAGGGAAGTGAGATTTAGGTTTTTATTTATAGTTACTTCTTCACTCCTCCCAATTATTTTCTCCAGTTTCAGGACTCTAGAATCATTTATTTTCCTTCAATTACATTACTATTGAAGAAAACAGATTTTAGCAACCATTTATATTCACATGGCTCATTCAACAGATAAAGTAAAGATGACTTCACTCTATTATATATATA
>NW_012152618.1:1209338-1211182 GCF_000956105.1 Propithecus coquereli | reverse complement strand
AGTGGCTTAAGGATCTGGCTTAAGTAGTATTTTAACCAAGAGGCTTACATTCTAGATGACCAGACCAAAGGAGAAGGCGGTTCCAGTCGTTTAAAAATCTGGAAAATGTGGGATGGTAGCGGATTCCTCTGGTGCTTGCCGGTATCTTCCGTGGGCAGATAAGCGAGTGCTGTCTCCAGTAAGGAAGGATTTATGTTCTGCCATCAGGCAAACAAAGGCTGAGGCAGAGTGTTCCCCTGCGTTTCCATACCTTTAATTTAACAATCAATCCTCAGTATTTTGAAGAGAAATATTTTAGTTTCTTTCGATTCTTAGAGATAATTTTGTGTCATTTTTAATGAATAAAGAATTGGAATCCCTGAGTTCTAGGAGATGTTCCCATGGTCACACTGTCAGAGAAAGTTGGAGCTGACATCCCGTATACTGGTCTCCCAAGGCAAGGGCGCTTTGCCGCGGCGCGCCCCTCTGCTTATCGCAGGACATGGTCCCATATAGTTTAAGACAGTAGTCCGTTTCGGCAGTGCTTGTCCCCCAAAGTTGTCCACTTACTTGGTTCAGGCATCTGTTGAGTGGCTTTGGAATCCTGGAGGGAAGAGTTAGAGCAGATCGGACCTGATGTGCTCTCACTGCCCCAAGAGGGTCCTTTACCTTTGCCCGTCTCTGCAACCCCAGAGGGATCAGAGTAAGAGTTTTCTCTAATAAGATATTATTTCCCCATATGCAAGTCTCCACCAAATCCCAGTGCCTACTAAACAAGGTGGCAAACCTCTTAAGCTGATTTCTAGCCTAGTCTAAAGCCCTCTTCAGCTGCTTTCTTAAATAAGTTATCTTCTAATACGCTTGTTGTTGGTTCCACATCTTACCTTAACTTTCACATTCTCTTCTCTGTGAGTTCTATAAAATAGTAAGAACACACAGTACAAAAGGACACATTCACAGCTCACAGCTGGAGAGATAGAGGAGGAGGAGGGGTTGGGGAAGGAGAGAGAGAGAATGCAAAGGAAAGTGAGTGAGAGAGAGCTAAAAGCTCTTATAACTTTGAGAAATGATGCAGCTCTCCCAAACAGAGGGGGGCAGATACGACTGCCTCCTATTCTTCATTCATGCACAAGAGATTATGTCCCTTTACCACTGTTCTTTTCCCTTGTATGTTTTCTGACACATGTACAAATTAGGAAAAATATATGATCCCCAACACCCTCAAACTAACAAATAAAAAATGTTTATATAAAGAAAGCCATAACTATGTACATAAGAACCATATACACGCTTGCTTTTGCAATGAATAAATAAATTAATTAATTAAAAAAAACCACCTGCTGATATTATTATCTGGAGAAAAAATATGTGCTGACCTGACTAGTCTTTTCTTTAAAAACTTTCTGGCACAAACAACAAATTGATTTATTTTTGCATAATTAGCAGATTATTTTGGCATCACGTAAACTGCATATGCAATCAAATGTAACATTTGGGCACTGCTGTGAACATAACACTAAATTCAGTACTCCATCTTGGGCTTCACATTATAAACAATAGTATCAACAATATTAAAATTTCTGCTTTATTATTATTATTTTAAAATTAACAAGGATAAAAATTCATAGTAGCAGAAACATATCACCATATCACTCTTCTGAGTGATGTAAAAGGTCCCTGCATCAACTGTGATAAATTTGAAGGAAGGTCAAAGTTTTGAGAGGAGTGAGAAAGGAGAGATTTTTTACTAGATCCTTAAGGAGAGAGTTTCAGATATATGGGGATTAAAGGAATACACTAAGCTTGAAACTCAGGCTTCATATACATAGTAGAGGAAAATGAAAAAAAAAAGCCTCATATTCAAT
>NW_012152618.1:1206029-1209288 GCF_000956105.1 Propithecus coquereli | reverse complement strand
GGTGACTAGATTTCCTTAGAGGTTGTCATTATTATTAGAGTCTCCTAGTGTGGTCATTAAACTGAGCCTGAGGCTGTATCTGCATTATCGAGAACATATATATTGGAAAGAAGAAGAAAAATACAATAAGGAGATTTGCTTGTGAAATAAAACTGTATCCAGACTTTTGAAAAAAGACAAAATGATGATAACAAAATGTGTATTTGATCAAATTCATGCATGTTCTGATAAGTCTGCTCAAGTCCCATCTGAACTTTATCATAACAGTTAATTTGGACAACAATCCTCAGCCAATACGTCCTCCATGGTTAGAATTTAATCTGCAAAAAGTGATAAAATGCTGTTATTTCATGACTCATAAAAAGTCAGTGTTCTAATTAATTTAGCAGCCTTATTGAAGCATCCCTTTCACAACTGACTATATAAATCTCCATTTTTCAAATGCTTTTAAATACAGCCCTTAATCTACCCTCTGGTTCTTTCATCAATGAGTTAAATAAAATGTTGACAGTTACAAACAAACAACTTTGATTTGAGAACTGTACTTTATCAATATTCTTGATCCACTTGGCGCTAAATGCCATTTAGACTCTATTCACCAAATAAATTAACCTATTGTTTTTGGATAATGATGCTTTGGCATAAAGACATTTGCCTTATTCTTATTTTTTATTTTTTAAGTATGGGCCTGTGTTAAAATATTTCAGGGAGTCTAAATGTTGTTCCCTGAGCATATCAGCACAGCCCAGATGTCAGGGCCACAGCGTTGTTCCCTTGGGATATAAATTTGCTTTGTGTCTTTCAAAGCTGCTTCCCAGCACTGGGAGTTTGTTCTGGGAGCTTGACCATGGCTTTGTGCTGTGCCTGCACCTAATTTGCAAAAGGCCTGTGTCCTGATTCTAGTCATCCTGCATTGCTGGAGGAGAAGGACTGAGGTATAGAATAGAAGTGGATTCCTTCTATATACAGGGAAGGAGTTCGCTTCGCTTCAAGACAATTGACACCCCTACAGTGCTCAGCCACCTGTGAAAAGCATTCTTTTACTGAGTTGTAAAGTATACATATATTATCTGCTTCTCCACTACTGAATCATATAACCTCATTGTATAATATACCAATCATCTAAGAGCTTTGTGGTGATGACACGGAGAAGAAATATTTTGCTTATAATTGTAGGCTCTAGACATCGGTTTCTTCTCCATAAAATGAGGGCTGGCCACTCTGTTTTATGAAGAGAAGTGCCTTAGGCACAGTGTATTGGAATACAAGATATCGTTAGGAACATGTGTCACCCTGGCTTCCTTAAAGCCTGATTTGAATTGCCGTATGGTCAATGCGACAGAATGAGGGATCATTAAATATTGACGGGGCCTTGACTGCAGAATCCACCCTGCCACTGCCAATTTAGTGTCATCCTAAGGACACAACTTTCCAATGTATTTCCAGGCCAATCAATTTTGTCTTTTCATCTGCGATCGCAGGGGTGTTTAAAATGTCAAGTGTATGTTCTAGTTTGAGCTTCCTATATTATCTGTCTTCTTTCTTCTTATCACCCAATGCTGATTCATCATCCAAGCAGAATTGCTTGCAGAATCCTAAATATGACAAGTTCCTTCTGTTTCCTTTATACCTGTTATTCTAGGGTTAAAGTAGAGCTCATTTCGGCATCCGTAGACTCTCTGTCAATGTCCGCTATGTACTGTGTACCTGATAAGTATAAATTAAGTTGAATTTAATTCCCTTTCTATATCAACTGGCTTTGTTTTTTTACTTCAATATCAGATTTCTTTAATTATCTTCTCCCCATTATTTCATCTCCTTTACACAGGCACTATCTAATCAGGCAGCCGCATTTGGATACATTTTCTCATGTTGTACTTGTCTCTGTATTCTGTATTTCCAATTACATTGCAAAGGCTTTCAATCCATGACATTATCTTTAGCTCTTTTATTACTGAGTGTAGTGCACGCCATATAATAGTCATTCGATATAGTCTTTGATTATAGGGCATACCAATGAATTAATACAACCCAAGCTCAACAGGAATTCAGGCTAATGTCAGAGATTTTATACATTCTAACTAAAAAAAAAAAAGTGACTTTTATTTTCCAAGTTTCACTTTCATTTCCTTTCTGATACATTTCCAATGCACAAAATACTCTGTATTTCCAGGTACTATTTTCTCAAGCTATGGAATTCAGGATAGAGCTAATTTAGTATGCTGAAAGCAGCATCATTTAACTGTGGGATGCACTGTTTCGTATTCAGTTGGTTAATGAATGTACTTTTGCAGTGCAGAGGGAGGAATAGTGCCAGCAAGCAAACTTTAGGGAGAGGACATGCCATGCTTTTCTGTTGCATGATTTCTACTGATTCATCAGAATAGGGCATTGTTCTGCGATCGTTCCTGCAGGCTCAAAGCAGATCTACATTCCGTAGCTTACTCATTTCAAATGGCCAATTTATTGCTAACTTCAAAAACTTGCTCTGAGTCACTTTTTAAATGAATCAGAATCTTTCATGTGCCAATGTTTTTTATGCTTTTAAAGTTGCTAGAAACTTGATAACATGTCTTCTGTAACTCTTAGCACCTCTTTATTTCTAGAGTACAGTGTGGTATTGGCAAACATAGCCATTCAATATTCTAACACTTTGTAGCTAACGGAAAGAAGGGGATCTGATTTTGCCAGAAAAAAAACCAGAAAAAGCATCTCACAGCAGAGGATAGGAAAGGGCTGTCTGAAAGCATCCCATATAATTTTTAATGTAAAAGTTAAAAGCAAAACTACTGGGCTGATCCCTCAAAGAAGATTTCTGAGTTACAAAAAGCAATGGATTAATACTGTGTGAAATACTAAAGTTTTGCTGTATGAATATGGTAGCTCAGAGCTAAAAATCCACAGGAATGTGGATTTCACAAAAAGACCTTATCATTTATTTGGGGAGATTTTTAAAACTGTCCACTGTGGTCTTTTCTAGTGTGTACATGAAGGCAGAAAACTGTCTGTTTGTAGAAAGGAACTACTCAGATGCCCAGGGAGGAGAGCAAAACCTCAGGTGTGCCTCATGCTGTCAGATAGGAGCCCAAGCAATCAGAGCACGTTTGAATGTACCATCAGTTGCAAAACTGTCCATTTTATGGCACAAAGCAGGCTGACATAGTCTGGGACTCTGCGCTCAAACTCAGAAACCAAGGAGATAATTCGGAATCGTGCTATATCACAACGTTATAGCAAGAAGATTCTATA
The DNA here is from genome assembly GCF_000956105.1 of Propithecus coquereli. Lineage (NCBI taxonomy): Eukaryota > Metazoa > Chordata > Mammalia > Primates > Indriidae > Propithecus > Propithecus coquereli. The sequence continues at coordinate 1,206,039 of NW_012152618.1, read as the reverse complement.
GGAGAGACAA
>NW_012152618.1:1202464-1203795 GCF_000956105.1 Propithecus coquereli | reverse complement strand
TGTCACTACAATCTTTGGTTTATGATTCTAGTGGCTGAGCATGGGCTGAATCCACTCTCTCTGTTAAAAAAGTCTTTGCAAACAGCTTCCCAGAAAAGAATAAAGACAAGCCAGTGAAATGCCTGACAGATGGAAACCCAGATGCAAAGCCAAGTCACAGAGGAGTCAAGATTTCAATGGAGATGAATTTGGTTGTGCTTCCAGGGATAGAGATTAAACCACTCAACCGTAGCACTGAGTGCCCACATAAAGGAACCAGATTAATTTCAGGTCCACAGAGATGGAGGCAAAATTTGAAATCTGCCAAATAGGCATAAAATCAATAAAGAAGTAAGATGTAAATTCAATATAGTTAATGCTCAATATATCCAACTATGAGATTAAAATTTGCTTGTATTAGAATACATAGAAAATATTTTTACATCATTGTTCTCATGGAAGACTAAATGTTTAAAAATATGCGTCTTAAAATAATTTTTTTTCCAATCATCCTCCATTATACCAATTCTAAAATGTCTCCCAAATTTCTATGTTTAATCATGTTTAGGGGAAAATGATAAGAATTATAAAATCAGTATCCAAACAAGGCTCTTTTCCATCTCAAGTAGAAACAGGTTGATACTTATCATTATATAATCACCAAACAATTTTATTTTTGTTTCTTAAATTTTAATTTTCTATTTTTAACTATAATACCAAGAATAAAATTTACTTGAAGGAATTCATTACTAGAATCATCATCTCTTAGCATTTCAACACAACGAACTATATACTTGGTAATAAATATGTCAATCCTATAACTTTTAGATGAGCACATATTTTATACTATGTGCAAAAATGTAGCCCTACAATGTTTTCATTTAGTTACATTTGTGAAGCTATGAATAGTCTCAACCAGATGTAGAGAAATCCTCAGTTTCCTTAAAATATCTTAAAATTTAACATTAGTCATAAATACAACATGAATAAATACACTCTCTGAATGAATGTTATCGTTTCAAATGCCTTCCACAGTTCCTGGCACATTATATGTGCTCAGTAGATGCTTATAGAAGGTGAAATTGTGTCCTAGGTACAAAGATGGGAAGAGGTGGGCATTAGGAAAATACTATGTATAGAGATGTACAGATCTGTGTGTATATTGATGAACATGTCCAATGGGTAAAACATTTAAACAACTGTCTGAAGCCAAAGTGTATCCCCCTTTTACACTTAGGAAGAGAGAAAGAGTCTTAGAGCACACAAAAGAAATGTACAACCTATGTCTAAGGGACTATAAATTCATGTTTAACAAAAAGACATCATTTTTTTTGTTAAATTTGTGTGTGTGT
>NW_012152618.1:1191228-1192069 GCF_000956105.1 Propithecus coquereli | reverse complement strand
TGGTACCAATGTTTCTGTCAAAATTTTAAGACTTATTCTCAAGGAAAAAGAAAAGATATTTAATAAATTATAAATTCAAGGGCAATATGATACTTTTTACTGTGAACAATATGAGCTTAAACAACAAAATTTACATATCCCATGCTCTAGGGTAGTACTTAAATATTTTTATAAAAGCAACATCTTTCACTTATCCGTGGTCAAAACTATTTACTTGATAGCATCTATTTGATTAACCTACATGTTCCCATTTGTATGAATGCATTTGACCTGCCCATAGATCTCACCTGGAATAATCCTGCTGCTGTTGACAGGGTGACAGGGAGAAGAATTCACACATTTATCATTGTGTGCTTCTCCTGACACCTACAATGACGCCTGACAATTCCAAAGCTTGAAAACAATTATGGTGAAAAACCACATGGGGAAAATTACATAAGTGCAATTCCTAGGAGACAGAGCAACTTGAAATGATGTGTTGTATAATAAGAAGTTCAGAGAAGAGTAGTGCAACTGGGGGAGAAACTTTGAGTAAGTAAGCTCTGTACTAGGCACGCAAAGACTTGCTACCATTCAGTTTAAGCACCCCACACAAGACCAATTTAATATTATGTTTGGAATAACAAAATCTCTTACATCTCTAAAAATTTTGTGTAAAAATCAACACATATCAAGAGAGAAAAATAAGTGCCACTCTGCAATGATTGGACTATCATTGCTCTATTAATACAACCAACTCTGTTCTCTTTCATAGATGAGCTACTTTGCAATGCAACAACAGGATTGCTTCTTCATATCAACATGCATATATAAATGCTAAACCTCTATGAGCCCTGATTTT
>NW_012152618.1:1188063-1191178 GCF_000956105.1 Propithecus coquereli | reverse complement strand
TAACCCTTTCTTTTCCAACCACAGAAAAACCTTTTCCATCTTAAAAGTCGGAAGGTTGTAATTTTTTCTTATTGCAAAATAACTATACATTAATAGCAACTTGGAAAATGACAGAAAATATTGAACACTGAAAGTAAAAAAAAAATCAAAAGCACAGTTCTATATCTAGGAATAACTGGCAATACATATTCTCCAAAACTTGTGTGTGTGTATTAATTTGCTTTTTACTTATGATTTTATCATAATCAATATCTATGACATTAAAATTTAATTGCCTAGTGTTTCAATATATAGATATTCTTCCATCTATCATCATTTTCTCTGTAAAAATTTAGTTGGTTTCAGTTCCTTTTAAAAAATGACTTGTAACAGGAAGGAGAATAGGTTCCAAGAATGTCATTGACAGTCATCATCTCCCTGTTTAGCAGCATTGGAAGTTTCCTTCCCCGATGCCAGCATTTGTGTCCAAGTAGCCTGCTTGCCATCCACAGCTTCCAACCCTGCCCCCACCGTTACCTCCTTTGTACGCATGACACCCAAGCACTGAGCTGGCTGAAGATAGAGGCTAGATGACTCTCCCTTCCCAGGTCATTCCATCTGCATGGTTATTCAGTTGCCACACTGGGATGGATGTGGTGGACATTGATGGGAAAAACAAATATCCACAGACTGTGTTCACTCCCTTGGTCCATCCACATGCCTCTTCTCCTGCATTGTTTGTCTCTAACCTTCCAGTCTTGCTTTTGTAGACCCTGATCAACCAGGAAGGGCAATTTGCTACTGACTAAAAGCCTTGTGTATATCCTTGCCGCAAATCATTTTTCCTTTTACATCAAGTAGGTGACCATGTGTTCATTTCCGATCTCCGCCCACTATAGGAGAATTTTCTCTTTACTTCTTTCTCTGAGAGGTGATGTGGGCCCTTTTGCAATGGAAATCCATTTTATGCTCACACCAACCTATTGAACTTATCCCTCTGTGCACTGGGTTTCCTCCTTTCTCATCATCCAGTTGTAGTAGTCCTGCAAAAGGACTTAGATGTGAGCTAAGGAAGAAATATCTGTGCAATGGGGCAGGTGATGCTGGTTGCAGGCAAAAGCCACCTGTTTGTGTATACAATCGTGCCTTTCAAACCTACTGGAAGCAGTCCCAAATGTACTATTTCCATCGTATGATATATTGTTCCTGAGCCTACGCAATGTTATAAATCTGTAGATATAACCTTTCCGTGTTCAAGATGGGCAGATCTAGTTGCATGGTTCCTTAAACGTCATGATCAGATACTGTTGCATTTAATGCCACCAAAGCTGGTAGCTGTTTTTGAATGGCGAATAGTCCAGAACCCTAAGTCCACACTGTGGACCATCTACTGGGGCTTGCCAGAGAGTCCACACAGCAGCCTTATGTATCCTAAACATCTTAGGCACCACGGAATCTGCCAATTAGCGTGATCCTAGCGGGTGCGCTGATTTTCTATAGCCTGAATCTGCTGAAGCACTCTTTGGGTAAAGCTAACTCAAGGCAGTGTTCCAAAGCATTACATGCATACTACCTCCAAAATCCAAAAAGGAGTAACAAGCTTTTACTTCAGGAACACTTGCTTTACAGTCTGGGCTTGTTTCCTAGTACAATAAATACATTCATTCTGCTTTTTACAGTTATTTGCTGCTTATCTGGAATTCTAACAGTTCCATTGACTCTTGGAAGTCCAATTCCATTGGAAAATCTCATATCAGCAACCCTGACCTACAGAGAATAGATCTCTCTTGGATTCTCAGCAATGACTATGCTCCCCACACTAATGCATTCCTCAGGGCTTCATGCATCTTCAGGGCCTCTGGTGAGAATAATTATCTAAAGAGTTTTCTGACACTACATAATATATCTATTGTAACATGTCTTAACCTCTGTGCATTGCTACTCCTTCCTTAGTACCCTACTGTGGCACTCCCAGAACCTGCGTCTCATTCACTGTAGACTGTCTTCCTCCTAAGCTTTAAGGAACTATCCTAATATTGTATTAATAAAATCTCCAGATGGGCTTGTTGGGAAGTTAATTTCTATGTTATGAGACAGTGGTGCCATTTCCATAAATCCCCTTATAAAGTCTTATATTTCTTCTCTACCCCGAATCTGCATACTCCAGATTCATTCTCAGGGTATCAGTTACTGCTCATACGTATCACTTAGAACTTGAAGTTATTTTGGTGAATATTTTTTTCTCCCCTGTAGCCCAATGATAGTCATCCAACTGTTGGAACTTGCTAAGACCTGAACTTGGTTATTGTTCTAGATGAAATGAACAATGGTGGCATCTATTGAGGAGGGCTCTATTTTGGATGAAACTTTTACATGGTCCACAGGCCAGTGGAGCTACTCACCACTAAACAGAGATAAGGAACACTCGGAAATTATGGAATAATCTGGGCATATAATGTTATCAAGCACATCTACCCTGATGTCTACATCTCAGGTGCCTAGGCATAAACCTCCTCTATACAAAGCCTTATACTAAGTGCTTTACAGGCACCTTTGTCATATAGAATAGGTGGTACAACATACTTCCCCAGTTTCCAAAGTTCAGACACTAACAATGGAAGAATCAGAATAGTATTAATTCTAATTTGCCTATAATTGAGTAATAGTATGTGGATGCTCATTTGAGTCTATTATATAATCATTAGAATATACAAAAGTTAACTCTATGGCTGTTAAACATATATTTTGTAAGCACAACAAAAACGGGGGTTTTCAAATTTGTAGGTAAATTGCAACATGAATAAATATTTATTTAATCCTTATCCATATAATGCTTTATATATCTAGGCACTACATCTTGAAGATGCTGCAATTTCTCTGCTATTACGTGACCAGAGTCTGTAAGTTTAAAGAAAACAAATTGCAAAAGATTTAGTGATCCTTGAATTCTTCTCTTTCACGAGATTCAGTTATCTATAAATCCTTAAGATTAATTCCTTTGTTTAAGAAAGATACTTAACATTAACAGTTTGAGAATTTCTGGTTTCCAAATAAATTTTATCCAACACAAATTAAGTAAAGAGTACCTAGTAAAACCTAAGAATGTTTATTTTATTTTTTTCCTGATGTAAATTGC
>NW_012152618.1:1186099-1187743 GCF_000956105.1 Propithecus coquereli | reverse complement strand
GGACTTGGGGGGGGACCAAGGGCAACATACGTAACCTAAACATCTGTACCCCCATAATATGCTGAAATAAAAGAAAAAAAAAAAGCAAACTCTAGTTTATGGCCTATCTTTGCCTGCTTTAACAACTTTACTATCAGACAACACAAAGTATCAAAGCAAATCAGACTCACAGGAATCATAGATATAATTAATACAAAATTTTACTGATAATGCAAAGAATACTGGCAATTGTAAGAAACAGAAAAAATAAAATAGAGAGATCTGAGATCAACAATGCAGGTCCCCTTTTTTCTTCCATTAGCCTGTGCTTTATTTCAAATAATTTTGGATGCATCTAATGAATGCATGAGGACATCACTTACATAAAGGAAACTCTTTTGATATGGATCATCTCCTTTTAATATCCCATTAATAATAGACCAAATACAACCTGCTAAAAGCATTCCATAGATAAAGACTCTACTACTTTCATTAGCATTTTTGCAAGCGTTTCGGACCAAGTTATCTCTCTTTGTCTCCCAGGCATCCCCTATAGAGAGAGGAAATAGAATGTAGACTGTTAGAAATATTAAAAAACAAAAACAAACAAACTAACAAAACCTAATAGTGCTTTTTTTCTACTCTCTACTCTCAGTCACTCAACACATCTGACACCAGAAATGTGGACATTGTTTCCCCACACACCAACCAATCAATTCTGCAGTGGACACTAGCTGGGTGTCCTATAACGCAAATTGATTCTGACACTATCTACCAGGGGGTAGAATCAGATCCCACAGGTTGAGCGTTTAGTTCCACAAGACTGCCCCCCACTTCAGGGACCAATCACAAATCTGGGAATCCAGAACTTCTGACCAACTGGCTATAAATCAAAGTTCCCACAACTTCTTCCTTGGGTTTGACTAATTTGCTGGAGTTGCTCACAGAACTTAGGTGAACACTCTACTTTTATTTACCAGTTTATTATAAAGGATATTACGAAGGATACAGATGAATAGCCAGATGAAAGAGATGCATAGGGCAAGGTCTGTGGGAAGAGCTTCCATGCCCTTCCTCCCCAGGCCACCACCCTCTGGGAACCTCCACGTGTTGAGCTATCCAGAAGGTCATTGGAGCCCAGTCCTTTGGGTTTTTATGAAAGCTTAATCACACAGGATGGTTAATTAAATCACTGGCCATTGGTGATCACTTAACTTTCAGTTCCTCTCCCTCCTCAGTGTTGAGGGTGGACCTGAAATTCCCAACCCTCTAATCATGCTTTGGTCTTTCTGGTACCAGCCCACACCCTGAAGCTATCTAGTCCCTTTCCATCACAAGTCATCTCATTAGCACACAAAAGACACTCTTACCACTCTAGAGATTCTAAGGGTTTTAAGAGCTATATGTCAGAAAACTGGACAAAGACCAAATATTTATTAATAATTCACAATATTACATAGGTTTTCCACTAACCCTTTCTTTTCCAACCACAGAAAAACCTTTTCCATCTTAAAAGTTGGAAGGTTGTAATTTTTTCTTATTGCAAAATAACTATACATTAATAGCAACTTGGAAAATGACAGAAAATATTGAACACTGAAAGTAAGAAAAAAAATCAAAAGCACAGTTCTATATCTAGGAATAACTGGCAATACATACTCTCCA
>NW_012152618.1:1180142-1181404 GCF_000956105.1 Propithecus coquereli | reverse complement strand
CAACTATACTGATGCTCAAAAAATATTTATACTTTCCAACTATCAACTTCTATGTTCTATCAAACAAAAACTATTCACATTAATTTAAAATAATTAAACCAAACCAACAGAATTGTTTCTTTTCATAGTCTACAGTATATAAGTCCAAAGAAACCTAACAGGTCGTACTAATTCCTCTTTTGGGTAAAGGAAAGGAAAGTGACTAGGTAGGCAGCTTTCCATAAAGGGTAATTGGTTCCAGAGATCTATAAATTTATAAATAAGCCACTCCCAACCCTCAGCCCCACGCACCAGAGAGGTACAACATATTTCTTTAATTAGTATATATGCTCAGGTAATAAGAATAAAAAGAATTTTAGTCATAACAATAAATTAAATCACAGAATATAATACATAGGAAACCAACACTGAAATCAAAATATAAGGTTGCACTCTGCTCTTATATGATTTATAGTAGTTGAGTTTCTCTCACATGGATGTTTTTTGGTCATATCTCATTGGACTTAATGTGGGTCACGAATGGACCCAAGCGGTAGGAGGGGCGGGCTGCAGCCGATGCTGGAGGTGCCCGCCCCCGCCCCTCGGCATTCACCTTTAAGGAGCATGCTCTACTGAAAACACCTGCCACGGAACACTTTTTTTTTTTCTGGCTGAGGGATCATGCTGGGCCTACACACGAAGTAAACTATACATAACAGAGATTTAATTCTAGAAATGGCCCTCAATTAAAGAAAGATGGGGACCTGGTGGATAAAAAACCTGGTTTCCTCTTCACTCATTAAGGATCACTGCAAGGCCCGCGCTCTCCGGTTTCCCAGATTTCCCAGGGTAGTTGAGTTCCAGCGTCTCCGCGTGGTAACGGCCTTGCTAAGCCTCCCTTTATTTATGCCTTTACCTCACTGGGATCACTTGCTAACTGAAACACTGGGTCTTCTTGGAAAATCTAACCCAAGACACACACTTAGGAACAACCCATTTTCTATAATTAAAGGGAACATGCATTCAAATTGCAGGTAGATGACTTTATGTCCCATGTGTACAATTTATCTGTGTCCTGATTTTCCCACCTATATCCTTATTTTCCATGACTCCCCTCCCCTTCAGTAATATCCAAATAACAAATAACTCAAAATAGAAAATAGCGATGCAAGCATTACCAAAATGAGGATAGTATATCAAATCTGCTGCACCAAAAATTAAGAGCATATATATGAATCTGAGCTTTTCCTCAATTTTTGCCCTTTTAAGGAATGATTCCTAGG
>NW_012152618.1:1170853-1171382 GCF_000956105.1 Propithecus coquereli | reverse complement strand
AAAAATTATTTTGCACCTAAAGATTATGATGTTTTCTATATTTAGTTTAGAATTGGTCTGGTGAGATGACTGTATATTATAAATTTTTTGTAGAGTTCCTAATAAATGCCAAGTAGACCCTAAAGATTACAGAAAAATCCTCATTACTGAATAACAAGGTTAATTTTAACCCACACATTGGGTGTATGTATTTAAAGAGTTATGTGTTTTAAAAAAAGCATTTTGACCATTTATTCAATACTTCACATAAATTTGACTGAAATTCAATTTCACAGAGATAATAAGCATGTTTCTACTTTCTTTTTTTTCCCCCTCATTTATGAATGTTTTTTTTCCTGTTTGATGGAACCATCAACTATGTACAAATTTTGTAATGCAAAGGAAAAAAATAATCTATCAGGTCTACAAAACCGTCCAAATAATATAGACCATGTCAGAATTTGGCAGAGAATTTATGTATCAGTGTGTCACAATAATTAAAATATTCAATCTGCAATGAGTTGCAAAAGGCAAAGAAACTTACAATAAT
>NW_012152618.1:1168240-1169369 GCF_000956105.1 Propithecus coquereli | reverse complement strand
ATATACATTACAATCAATCACTTCACATCTTGAATTGTTTCCTTAGAAAGATAAAATCGCAACCTCTTATTTTGAAATTTTTGAATAGGTGAATCTGGGTTTCTAGTTTTGTTGTTCGTATTTTTTCCAGGTGTTATATATCATTTGATATTTCTAAAATTGATATATTACTTAATAAATCCTAGGCTCAAGACTGGTCATTGCTTCCCACCCTCCCAGAAGTTATGTGACTAGAGCTCCATGCTCTATATGGTGCCCATTATTAAAAGTGTCCCCTGATAACTGAACCTAGGAAAATGGTATGAAGGTTTAAAGTCATTTTATCTTGAATAGTGTGAGGTAAGTTGGGTCTTTGGCTTTATACTACTGGTAACCAATTGGTAAAGGCAGATGTCTTTCCTTATGGAAAGGAACACACATTTTTCTACCTATATAACTATTTTTGACTGTTTACAAACAAATCACAAATTTTTGAGTAAAACAACAACTCTGAAAATCAGGAGGAACTAAAAACAGGTCATTGCTGTAGCTACATCTTCCAGAAGGAAAGAATCTGACATTTCTGGTAGTCAGATCTGTATTAACAGTTATAGAAACCTTGAGCCCTTTGATGATAAAACCTAAGAAAGGTAACATCCCTGGAACTGAGAAAACTTTATTCCAACTGCTCTCATCACTGTCTCTAGAAATGTCTTTTTGGATGAATCTAATGGACTCTTTTCTACCTTTAATTTCCCTGGACTGCTTGGCAGCAATTGACACTACTGTTATCTTCAAAACCTTTTCTTTCAAATCTACACCTCTATCATTGTTCTTTAGTTCAAAAACTTATGTGAATTTTCCCTATCAATAAAATAGGAGTTCAGTGAATTCCCAGCTCTGTCACACATCCTATATCAATGAATATTAGTTATACCTCCTGTCTCTATATCTGCTTCTCCCCCTCCCTACTATTACTATGCTGTTAAAGGAACTGTGCAGTTGATCTCTTTATTCAATTTTGCTTCCCATCAATCTACTCTTCACTCTGCTGCCAGAGTGATCTTTAACAAAATCACACCCGATCATCAAAGCACCTGCTTATACACCGATGGCTTCACATATCTCTGATTACATTCACCATATGGGT
>NW_012152618.1:1165829-1167505 GCF_000956105.1 Propithecus coquereli | reverse complement strand
GGGCATTTCCGAGTTCAAATTTTTGGATTAGGGATGCTTCAACCTGTAATAAAAAACTGATGACTATCTACAATATATATAGAATACCAGAAATAAATATAGAAATTGACTCAAAATAAAAAAATCCATTGTATTCAATATGACAAAAATGAAGGTTAGTCAGAAGATTATTTAATATAATTTGTGGGTGACCGTATGAATTTGTAAAATACTTTTGAAGTCAACTTAAAATTCTCTATCAGAACTTTAAAAAATGTATATGCTTTTTGATTTGGCTATTCTGTTTCTAGGAATCTGTCCTCTATAAACATTAATTTATGCACAAAGAGGTATGTATGAAGATGCTCATTGTGTCATAGTTATAAGAGATCTCTAAGCAAAAATAGTAAAAAGTCCATGAACAAGTGAATTGTTGAATAAATTATAAAAAGTACATACTATGAAAAGCTGTACGGCTGTTCAGAAAAATGTAAAAACTTAGATGTTTTAAAATGGAAGGTTTTTCAAGGTATATTTCCACTTTTGTTTAATTTCAATAGATTTAAGGGGTACTAGTATTTTTTGTGACATGGATGAATTGTATAATGCTAAAGTCAGGGCTTTCAGTGTACCTGTCACCGAAATAGTATATATTGTACCCGCTAGGTAGATTTTTGTCCCTCAGTCCCTCCCCAACTCCCCCTCTTTTTACTTTTCAATGTCCATTACACTGCTTTATGACCAAATATATAACTCATTTAGCTCCCACTTAACAAGTGAGAACATGTAATTTTTGTTTTTCTATTCCCTAGATATTTCACTTAGGATAATAGTGTCCAGGTCCATCCAAGTTACTACAAAAAGACATTTCATTCCTTTTCATGACTGAGTAGTACTCCATGGTATGTATGTGTATATGTATATATATTTATACACCACATTTTCTTTATCCACTACTCATTCGATGAGCACTTAGGTTGATGCCATGTCTTTGCAATTGTGCATTGTGCTGTGATAAACATTCAGGTGTGGGGTATTTTTTGTAAAATGACTTCTTTTCCTTTGGGTACATGGCCAGTAGTGGAATTGCTAGATTGAATGGTAGATCTACTTTTAGTTCTTTGAGGAATCTCCCTACTGTTTTCCATGGAGGTTGCACTAGTTTACATTCCTACCAACAGCATGTAAGCGTTCCTTTTTCAAATAAAAAAAGCAAATTGCATAGCAAATGTATAAAATGCTCACATTGAAAGGCATATATTTATGTGTGTGTGTATATATATGTGTGCATGTATTACAAATAAAAAATAACTTCGTTAGAGAAGTACTGAATTTCTTTTAGATTTTTTCTATGTGCAATTAAAGTTTTGCTACATTAGTCAGAATCATTTCTATTTTAAATTTTTCTTTTATATTATTGCAGTAATATTGCTGTTATAAACTTAGAAAGATAATTTATTAATGTAATGGGAGAGAGAATCTAGAAACAATACATGAAAACGTGGAGAGCTGATATATGTCGGAGTTAAGACCGAATGTTAGTAGGGTAATAAAGGACTATTTAGTGGTTGTGAGACATTTGATTATTCACATGAAAAGAAATAAAACTGAATTTCTACTTCACATCAAATGCAAAAGTCAATTCCATATCACTTTAAGGCTTAAATGAGGAAAATATAACCATAAAATTATAAAAT
>NW_012152618.1:1162365-1164380 GCF_000956105.1 Propithecus coquereli | reverse complement strand
ATTTAAGTTTCTGGTTAAATTCATGTTCTTTTAAGATAAAGATCCAGATAGCATTTAGAACTCTATAAAATATTCTATACTAAAGAGGAAGGGCTGTTTTTAGCTATTGGCTTAAATCATTTCTTCAAATTTCCAAAATGTCAATCAGTTAAGAAAGTATCTAAACTGAAAAAAAGGTGCATCTTCTCCCACAAAGATGTCTCTTTTTTAAACAATCTGTATTCAAGTCTTAAAGTGGTTTATAAAGAAGATGTAGCACATCATTAATCAATTAAGAAATACTTAAATACTTTCAAGTATACTTAAGAACACAATATACTACAAACCTTCCTTCTATAGTACTAATGCTAATACGTCTTTAAACCAAAATTGTGCCAAATGAGAAACAACAATTTTGTGAAAATTTTGGGTTTGTACTTTTTAGCTTTCCTCTCTCTCCCGAATCAGTATGTGTGTGTGTGTTTGTGTGTGAGTGTGCATGTGCGTGCATGTACCTGTGTGGTAAATTAGTCATTTGCATTCTTTTCTGCTTTTTGTTTTTTAGCTCTACAGAAGTGGTAATATCCAATTGGGATATTACGAAACCTCTCCCAAGGTACAAATTATGATGTCACTACCCATTAAAGCAATTAGTGAAGCAGCAGCAAGAACAAATGATTTTTCTGAGCCAATTTTCTACATTCTTGCAAATATTTCTGGTAATAAGCTATAGAAAAATACTAAAAATGCAAACTGGATATTTGTGATATCTCATCAGAATGGTTTCCTATCAAGTCACACTATTCTTACAGATTTCTTTAACATGTGAGCTTTGAAGCGGTTAGAGTGAAAGCCAAAAACGCATAAGAATGAGGATAGTTAGATTGGACCAACAGTGTGCTTGCCTGTTTGACGTTTGGACTGGTGGCAAACACAAGTGACAAAGTTATTATGGAGATGAGTTTAATTGATTAAACATTAAAAAATTAATTTTGGAATGTTAAACTAATAAATTTGGAAATGGGAAGCTATTTCAAGATTTATGCCTGTAATGTATATTTTATAAATTTGTTCCCTACTAAGCATGAAGCTCTAGTTACATAATTTCTGGGAGGCAATGGCAAGTCTTAGACCTAGGAATTAAGAGTTACGTGGCCTTTTAGCTCTCTGAGCAGCACCATGGCTGTTGACAAGAACAAGCGCCTTATGAAAGGTGGCAAAAAGGGAGCCAAGAAGAAAGTAGTTGATCCATTTTCTAAGAAAGATTGGTATGATGTGAAGGCACCTGCTATGTTCAATATAAGAAATATTGGGAAAACACTAGTCACCAGGTCTCAAGGAACGAAAATTGCCTCTGATGGCCTCAAGGGTCGTGTGTTTGGAAGTGAGCCTTACTGATCTGCAAAATGATGAAGTTGCATTTAGAAAATTCAAGGTGATTACTGAAGATGTTCAGGGCAAAAACTGCCTGACTAATTTTCATGGCATGGACCTTACCTGTGACAAAATGTGTTCCATGGTTAAAAAATGGCAGACTATGATTGAAGCTCATGTTGATGTCAAGACTACCGATGGTTATTTGCTTCGTCTGTTCTGTGTTGGTTTTACTAAAAAACGCAACAATCAGATACGAAGACCTCTTATGTTCAGCACCAACAGGTCTGCCAAATCCGGAAGAAGATGATGGAAATCATGACCAGAGAGGTGCAGACAAATGACTTGAGAGAAGTAGTCAATAAATTGATTCTGGACAGCACTGGAAAAGACATAGAAAAGACTTGCCAATCTATTTATCCTCTCCATGATGTCTTTGTAAGAAAAGTAAAAATGCTGAAGAAGCCCAAGTTTGAATTGGGAAAACTGATGGAGCTTCATGGTGAAGGCAGTAGTTCTGGAAAAGCTACTGGTGACAAGACACGTGCTAAAGTTGAACGAGCTGATGGATATGAACCACCACTCCAGAAATCTGTTTAAAATTCAGACTTTTAATGACAAATAAAGAGTCCTGTTTGTGAAAAAAAAGGGTTATGTAAATT
>NW_012152618.1:1150445-1150866 GCF_000956105.1 Propithecus coquereli | reverse complement strand
GTACCTGGTACCCAAATGTAGAACACTATGGTTGAATCCTGGAACAGATCAGGTTGACATTACTTTGAGTTGGTGGCTGTCTGGCCAACTGGCTTATCACATAACTCTCACACAGCTCTTAGGGATGAATGGTTAACAAATCCCATAATATCAAATGGCAGTATTTTTAGCACGAAAACCATTTTTTTTTTCCAAACAAAATCTCATACAGAATCTCAGTACCTGGTACCCAAATGTAGAACACTATGGTTGAAGCCTAGAAAGGGCTGGAGACCTTGTCATCTGGGCTTCTCGTTTATAAAATATCAGACCCTAAGGCTTCCCTGAGGAACCCTCAGTCTCTGGAGGGAACAGTTTCAAATCCTTTGCCTTAGACTATTCAAGAATATTGTGGTGATAATAATTTTTAAAACAATATGCA
>NW_012152618.1:1146703-1150395 GCF_000956105.1 Propithecus coquereli | reverse complement strand
TATAGACACCCATGATGCCAAAGTAAGGGAAAGCAAACAAACTTGGAGTTCAAATGACGACACCTTGCTTCTTGATGTCAACTATCAACATGTATTAGAGACTGAATCATTTGCAAACTGTAGATGTCATTTTCATAGAAGATTCCAAATTTCCAAATTAGCGATGCCTAAGAATATTGCTGCTATTATTATTGTTTTCAAATTGCAAATGAGTCTTTCCCCAAATTCAAGTGACATACTTTTTTTATTATTATATCTTTGTTAGAAATGATGGCTGAATGGTGGTACACAAATTTCAGACAAAAATGTCAGGTATTTCTTTGAAAAGCAGATAATTCATGCACTTTTTAGATAAAATTAACATACAATAAAATGCATACATTTGCAATTTTTTTAACGATTTATCATAAATGTATATAATCATGTAACCACCATCACAGAAAATACGTAGAATATATTCATCACTTCAGAAAGTTTTTCTTGCCCTTGTGAAATCAATTCCTCTACCTTCCCAGGCCCAGGCAACTAATAATTTGCTTTTTATCCCCATAAATTTTTCCTCCTATAGAATTTCCTATAAATGATATCTATGATGGGTTCATTTTCATATCTGGAATCTTACCCTTAGCATATTTTTTTTCAAGAATCATGTTGCTGGTATGTTTATTTTTATCACTGAATAATATTTCTACATCACAATTCACTTCATAAATTCATTTGCTGATGGAAATTTGAGTTTTCAATTTTGGGGGTACGATGAATAAATGTTCTATGAACAATTGTGTATACATCTTTGTGTAGATGTATAGCTCTTGAGTAAATACCTAAAAGTGGAACCACTGAGATATTGGGTAAGTGTATGCAAACTTTAAATGAGTTTTAGAAACTGATTTTTCTGAAGGGGTGGTATTGTCCATTCCCACAATTCCATTATGAGGTATTCATAATTTGTTCCTCATGTTCCTTATCCAAGCCAACATTTGGAATTGTTAAATTTTTAAATTTTAGTCATTCTAATGGGGTATAATGGTATCTCATTTCTGGTTTAATTTTTATCTCCCAAATAATTTATTATGTAATTATCTTTCTTTGAGTTTCAGACTGATTATGATAATTTTTCTAGTTGGAACAAATGAAACAATAGAAATTGCATCAACAGGTGCCAGTTTATGGTCCAAGAGGGGTCAGCATCCTTCCAATTCCAGGCCTATTTATACTGGGGAAGATTATTCAACTGGAGAATAGTCTACATTTTGATTGGAGTTGGAGAATGGAATAAAGAATAATTAGTGCAATTTCTATAATTTCCTTGAATATCTGAGTCACCTAATAAATTGATCTTTTTTGCATGCAAACAATATTCTTTCAAGCCTTGACTCAAAATCTGCCTTACTATAAAGGAGGTATGAAAACCTGGAAAAGGTAAGTTTTCTAACAATCCGAGATGTTCATGTGACATTCCAGAAGGGTTGTTGTGAGTACTACATGAGTTGCAGTGGAGGCACGGGGAAAATATTATCTTTGTTTTTTATATTCTAAAATTAAAACATAGATTAGTTTTCTATAGAATATTTGATGTTTAAATTTGGGAGGAAATATCTGATTAACAGTTTTGTTAAACAATGTCTGTTTTAGTAGAATTTTCAAAACGATTCCAGAAAGGAATGCTAAAAACATGACCACTCTGCCTGAGAGAGCACCCCTGTTCCTTCTGCATTTGAGAAACACAGACACAGTGGCAGAAAACAGACTACTTGGAATAGCAGCAAAGAATCTGTGAAGGTTGGCGAGCGTAACTTTATTATTTGTGGTATGAAATTCATGTGAGATGTAGAGAGGAGGATACACAGTATGACTGAGGGTCCTTACTTTGACTCCCTCTCATCTTTAGTATTTGATATTCCCACGTCTGCTCCCTCGTGAGTTCATGCCACAGAATTTAACTCTGTCACTCTCTGGTTCCTATGGGTGAGAACCACCTGTGACAGGCACACCTTTTTTCAGTGGCTCCCTTTGATGTGCTGATAAGAAGTTGTTCCCAGGCCTTCAACCTCTCTTGTGTTACCTCTTGCATGGGGCAGGCATGAAGGATTTAGAGAAGAGAAAAGAAGTCAAAAACTCGTCCACCCTCTTTTCCCTCTCTGACCCAAGGATGAACACTAATCATAGCAGAGCTTATATCTGGCTATGATATTTAATGACGTTTTCCTAAAGACTTAAATGAAACATAATAGAATTACATTAGAGAACAGATAAATTTTATTTATTCAATTTTGCAGAGGCAGGGTCTTGTTCCGTCACCTCGATTGGAGTACAGTGTCGTGATCACAACTTGGCGTCGCTATCACAACCTACTGTAACTGGGAACTCCTAAGCTCAGGGGGCCTCCCAAAGTGCCAGGGTTACACGCATGAGCTACCTTGCCCGGCCAGAAGCACAGATAAATTTTGGACTACATAAAGATTTGATCTTGGAACCCTTGGGTTTCAGCCATAATCTACCTCTTTCTAAAATGATTTGATAATCCTCCCTCCATGTGGAGCCAGCTTCACCGCTATCCCTCTCAAACAGGCAGTTTGAGAAGACCCTCTTTCTTCCTCACAGTAGGGGCCAGGAGTATAATCCTGCCTCCTTTGCTCTCATGATTACCTCTGCAGTGTCTTGTCTTCCATTTTACCTCTCATGTACTCTGACCACGGAACCCCACTGGACAATCCTATAACTGTTGGTATATTTTCCAAAGTTCAAGCTTATTTATAATTTATTAATATTTCTAACTTGGCCCAATGCACTTTTATAAATTTGTATTCATTATTAGGTTAAGATGAATGTCTGCATGTTCTTCCTGTAGTTGTCTAGGTTTTGGTTTCTGAACTCAGGAGCAATTGTGTAAAAAATAATAAAGTGACAGTAATCACCTTCTCTAAAGTGACATTGGAAAGCAACTTTCTCATTTGCAAAATGACAGATTTTATAGCCTTTACCATAGTTACTTGGTTTCAACAATTTCGAAGCCAAGTTTCAATCAGTACCCTAATTTCTCCAAAGAATTAGTAAGAAGAATAGTTTTTATGAGCAAAGAGTCTATAAATAAAACCTCATGCCTGAATAATGGCAGTGGAAAATTAACTCTCCTCTTCCTCATCTCACATCTTGTGAGAAAAGTGAGGCTCAGAGAGCCTTTGCCAAAGGTCGCAAGAGTGATGGAGCTGGGATTCAAAACCAGGTCCCTCTTACTCCAGGGCCGTACTGCCTTACAGAATGTGTCACTAAATGTACATTCCCCTTAGCATATAAAATTGTGCACAGCAAAAATTCTATGTGCTCCAAGGCCAAGTGGAACTATAGGTTTTTCATGCCTCCAGATAAATGGACTCGATCTAATCACATTCAATTCAATTTTCATTTATTGATCTCCTATTGGTTTCAGGTACTAAATGCTACGTAGATAAAAATCACCAAACAAAAAGGAGAATTTAGGAGTGAGAGCAGAAGAGATTATTTTCTTCTTCCTTTCCCCTGGTTCAGATAGCCTATCTCCTGCACATGACAGTTTTCCTTTAATCTGGTGTAGCATTCTGAAATCCACTAAAGCAGAAGTGACAGCCCTGTAACTCATGAAGTCCACTGAGATTGCCATGGCATGACAAACCTGTCTCAGCTGTCTGTGTATAAATTAGGAATTCCTGAAG
>NW_012152618.1:1140131-1144613 GCF_000956105.1 Propithecus coquereli | reverse complement strand
CTTGCTCTGTTGCCCAGGCTGGAGTGCAGTGGTATGATAATAGTTCACTGCAGCTTCAAACTCCTGGGCTCACGTGAACCTCCTGTCTCAGCCTCCCAAATAGTTAGGACTACAAATGCACACCACTACTCTTGGCTGTTTTTTGTAGAGACAGGGTCTTGCTATGATGCCCAGGCTGGTCTTGAACATCCTGATTTGGCCTGTGAGCCATAATTTGCTGACCCCTGACACAGAGTATTTATTCTATTTGTATACATGCATTCAAAAAACATTTTTTGAGCACCTATCATGTGTTAGACTATGTATTATATCCTAGGAAGATGAAAATATATGAAACATTTCAAGCTTGAAGTTGATTACATTTGGGTGTGAAATACAAAGGAAAGTTGAAGAGATAAAGGAAAGGGATAAATTTAAGATACAGGCTTACACCAGATGTAAAAGGAGGATAGAGCTTCTAACCACCTCCTACATGATGAAATCAACTGGTCAAAAGATGAGGAGAGAAATGAACATGTTTTCAAACTGCGTGCCAAGTTAATAGGTAAATCTACCTTCTATACAGTTCCACTAGGCTTAGAAATTCAGTTCACAGTATGAGATTGCATTCAGGCAATTCAACCACAAAGCATCAACTTCAGTTGATGTCCTGTCTGCACAAGTAACCCCTGAGATATGATTTCTACGGCTTCACAATGCACTGCATTTAAATGCAATTCTTCCTTCAGTTAAAACCCCTAAACGTGCAATATTATTTGTTATTTGTTAACTGAAGCAATGTTAATATTGTTTTGGAATTTTTGTTTCATATGCCTTACTTTTACATGTAAGATCATCTTCTTTACATCTTATTTACATTTCTCTTATGGCAGTTATCACATAAATTATAATTTATTAATTTACATATTTATCTTCCCTTGAACTTTGGTATTTTCTTCTCCAATGATTGCTATTTCCTTGGTTAATGGTCTGTAAGTTCTAAGTAATCAACAAGAAAAACACTCTCGAACTTGCATAAACAGAGGGAAAGTGTACTGGAATGACATAATTGTACATCACAGACCACAGAGGCTGGAAGTGCATCTGGGCCTCATTAGACTTTGGGCCCAGGGCTGGGACTCCTTCCACCCAGGCAGCCCCACCCTAGATCCATATGCTTGCTTATTTTTGCTGCTGTGCTTTACTATTATGTTTTCTGCAAACTGATTTATCCAATTTTCTGTGTTCATACATGGTGAAAAATAGTTGTCTTGGTCCAAATTCTGACAGACATTAAATAAAATCACTATGTCCTAAATCTGAATTCCTGAGACCGAGAGTTTGGTTCCAAGTGAGGTAAGGAGTTCAGCCTGAGCCCTTCTTCCTTGCTCAGAGGAGCAGGCCTATATCCAGTACAAACACGGCTATATTCTCACTGCTCTTGACCTGAGAAACCAGTTTTAAGAGAAGAGAGTCTTAGACCAGGTGGAAACCCTAAAATATGAATTCTATTAATATCCTCTTGAGGGAAGAGAATAATTGCTTTATCTAGTTGTTTTAATCTCCAGGATTTTGTATAGTGCCTGCAAAAATGTAGATCAAAATGCAAAAATGCAAAATGCAAAATGCAAAAATGTAGACTGAACGAAGGCAGTAACAATGAAGATGGCGAGTAGAAGATTGAGGAATAAGTACAGTCGTGTGCCACATAATGACTTTTCGGTCAAGGATGGACTGCATATGCAACAGTAGTACCACAAGATTAAAATTTTATATTTTTCACTGTACCTTTTTTATGTTTAGATACACAAACACACTTACTGCACTATTCAGTACAGCAACATGCTGTACAGGCTTGTAGCCCAGGAGCAACAGGCCATACCTTATAGCCTAGGTGTATCATAAGCTATACCTTCTAGGTTTTGATAACTGCACTCTGTGATGCTCACACCATGATGAAATTGCCTAACGATGCATTTTTCAGAGTGCATCCCCCTCATTAAGCAGCATATGATTGTATTGAGAAAGCAGAATAACAGAATCTGATGATTAATACGATGTGAGCAATGAGGAAGTTGGGTGAAATTGAGAAAGCACTTTAATTTTATAGAGTCAGCAAATGGGGATTCCCTTAACAGACATAGATGACATGAATTGCTCACTAGAGTGTGGAATTTTAAATGTTGTTAAATTTTTCTTTTCCCTAGTGGGTGAGATAAACATACTGTGCAATGCAGTACAAGTCTTCATCTCTGTAGGGAGTGATTAGACCTAGTGGAGACCCACTCTCTACTTCCACCTCTACATTCCTGGGTCTGATTTGCTCAGAAAAGAAAGTATCTTATGCTTAGACGCTGGTGTTGTCAGAAACAGTATGCAGAAGGACTTATAGGGAGAAATATGAGTCCCCATAATAGGGCAAAGTAGGGGACTTAGATGTTGGCCCACCTGCCCACCACATGCTGATTTGGATGGCAGTAGGGGAGCATCTTTCTGATTTAGCTCATAAACGACTAACTTCTCCAAATGTAGAGGCCAGATGATTACCCACCATCTTTGCAACATTACATTCTTTTACGGAGCCTGAGCGGGAAAATATAGCTGTGGATTAATAAGCTAGAGTTTGATTGAAGCCATTGTTAGCACAGGATTCCCTGCTGAAAATCTAATCTGAACCCTTTATTTGTTTCCGAAAAGCAGTTTTAAAATTTCTTTAAGAACAAGAAAACAATGTCTCTTGGTTGGAAAAGTTGTGTGTGTGTCTGTGTGTGTGCATGCATAGATCGCCTGTGGAACAACTCTAGTACATCTAACACTGATCCTTTCTCCCAATTAAGGTTAATAGGTCAGGTCTTAAATTCTCTTACCAGGGCTCTTATCAGATCAGTAGCAATCAAATGTGGATAAAGTCTTATTTCTCAGTGACCCAGCAGCAGCTTGCTATAAACTGTCCATGTACATGAGCTGTTGGATGCCCTGGAAAAGTCAGGAGGGTAGTTTGCAATAAGGGACCTTCATTGATGCCCTCCTGGGTATCAGCAAGCAGCAGCTCCTAAATATCTGATATCAGGTGTCCTCGGAAACCTCCTTATCTTAATATTTAGCTTCCTAGGTCACAGTATAGGTAATTCTGTCCCAGCATAATTGGGTGTCCTCTTAACCGAGATCATCTATACTATGGTAACAAGTAGATGGTATACTTTTACATTAGAAGGGACAAATTAAACTGCCTAAGACCTATTGCTTGGAGGAAAAAACATCCAAATGGTCTGGGCCATTTGTAACAAAAATTGCTATATACCAAATTATGTAAATTACTAATATGCAAATTTTAATTTGTTTATGGATTTGTGCATGTATTCAAAATATACACAATTTGGACAGTTTACAGAAGAAGTCAGAAAGCAACTACTAACAATTCAACTTCTAAATTGAATTGTTTTTCTTTAACTCCCAGAGAAACAAGTAATTTAACATTAATGCACAAATTCTGGCATAAATCTATGCATCTCTATACACATAATGATATGTGATATTGAAAAAATAAGACCTAAAACATCTCTCTGTTCTTAAACATTTCTTGATCACAGGTAAATTTTCAGCACTATTATGTATATTTATTTACCCTTTTCTGAAAATTTATTATTTCACACATTGGGATGTGAATCTTTTGTATGGGTAAGTCTAGTTTTATAGCAACAGCTCCTGAAGACTGATCCAATTTATTTTAATTTTTCAATTAGCTGAAAATTGCAAGTTTTTGTGGGAATAATAGTAATCATATTCTCTAAATGGGCTTATTCTAAATTCAAATTAAAGCAAAACCTAATGCTAGAGTGAGAACAATTTACTGAAAAGAATTCATTTCAGTGTCTCAATAACTAATTCATTTCACATTGAAAATACATAAGTGATGTGATATTTGAAATATCTCTCCTTTATATTTTGTGCTTTTATTACAAGGTAAATGTGTAGTTATAATAATGATGTACTAATTTATGCTGCTCTCTTAAACAAAGTGAAAGTAAGAGTCTGAATTAGTAATAAAACAATTGAATTAGGGAATGATTTTATGTAATTGATCTTATTTTGCTCACAACCAACTATTGAGAAGTCAAAGTATCTGATTTCATGAACAGATAAGGCAGACAGAGTCACCAATTAACAGAAAACATATATTTAAAATTGTGGGATGAAATGTGTAAAGATTTTTGACCCTGTAGTGATATTTTAGAGGAATAAGTTTGAATTTGTAGTATATACGTTTGTCTTTGGCAGGGAAATAGTCAAGTGGTAAACTATCTTTTTATTTTTAAATGGTTTCTGAAATATGGATGAATGTTGAGCAATTGTGATGGAATGTGTAGTCACGGGGACAGCACACTTCTGGGCCACACAGGGCTCTAGCAAGACCAGCCCAGGCCATTGCTATGTGGCCAGCTGCGGTGAAGACCCTCAGTGATTTTATCTGAGAAATCTATCTCGTCCTTTTGAATCCATTGA
>NW_012152618.1:1126631-1138881 GCF_000956105.1 Propithecus coquereli | reverse complement strand
TAATTGTCCAAATTGGAATTGTGTGAAGACAAGTAGAATAGGAGTAATTGAAATTGAGGATAAATTTTATTCCCTAATGTATGAAGACTTCTTTCTAGTTCACGCCTATAATATATTAATATATATGTAATCTTACGTAATATATTACATATATGTTGAAGCTCCCAAATTTGATGACATTTTTAAGAAATTAGGTAATTTTAAAGTTAGTAATATTTTATTGAAATCTACCCATGCAATGAAATATTACATAAGTACATTTTTTATAAAGCCTTCCATTTAAATAGTAAGCAAAAAGTCTATCACAATCGCTACTTCTCTGAAATGTAATCATGAGTGTCACTGATTATACCTTGCACCGTGTAAGATGTGGAAGCACACAAGCTGTCTGTGCTCAGACAGTCCCCAAAGCATCTGGAGAGTTGCATCGTGACTGAATGTACATGCTTCTCCCCAGACCAGACTACATTCCCACAAGTTTTTAGTTTTTATTTCTCTCTTGGAATACAGCTATAAATGTTTCCTTGGTGGGTTTACGGTACCTCCGTGGCACCTGTCAACTGCTTGAAGTTCTGTTACGGATCTGACATACTCCCTAGTTGTCTTCTAAGCCGTGTTCTCATGGCATTTGGCTGCAAGGAGCATAGCATTTCATTTTATCCCAGGAACAGGGCAAGTAGGATGTGATTGAGTTAAGTTTACACAAAGTGAGAGTGGAAAGGATGGGTGATTTAGAATTAGGCAACAGAGGGAGTATTAGCACACTGGGTGAGGGTTAGAAAGATTTTAAATTATGGAAAATAATTAACACTCAACAGTCATAAGCATAATAATTACAATAGTGGTTTAGCAGATAAGCATGGCTTGAATAATAATAATAATAATCTAAAATAATATTTCCTATGTGCCAGATACTCTTCTAAGCTCTAAACTTTGCATACGTTATTTAATTTAAAGAACAAAAAAGCATACAAATGAACAAAATATTTGTGAGTGAATGAACAAAGTATTTTTATTCGTATTGCAATACTATTCTTTTAATAGTGTATACTGGAAACACGGGTCCCAAGTAAATTGAACATTGAATTAGCCTTGTCAATACACAACCAAAAAGCATAGTATTTTCTTGTGATTCAAACAAAGGTATATTTGATTCTTTAGAAAAATTGAGTTATTGGCTAAGTGATTTTCAGAGAAATAGAGAGACATTTACATGCATCTTTGGATTTCAATGAAATGAAGATGAGGTGTTGTGAAACAAGCAATAGAGGGGATGGAAACCCTACACTGTCACTAAGCAACCTCCGGCGAGTCATTGTCCCCTGGGGGCCTCAGTTCCCTTACTGGCCTTTTCCCTAAGTGGTCTTTCAGCTATAAGAAACTATAACTACGGAATTGCTTAAGTGAACAATCAATACTTTACAAAATCTTACAAAATGATTTCCAAACCTAACATTCACATATCATTTATTTTTCTTTTTGGATTTTCACAAGCTCTCAGTTAAACTCTCACCACAAGTAAACAACCCCTGGCAGTTTGTAAAAGAGGAAGCGAGAGCCACCTACTACCGAATCTCACTATTGTGGTCCTGAATAACACCAGCCTGAGCACACCAATTTCTCTGGGTGAAGAACTGGTATTTTTAAGTTTCAAGAAATTGCACTGTCGTTAAAAAAGATTAGGACCAATGCCAATTTTTGCAGGTGGGTCACATTATTATACACTAAAACAGAAAGCAGCTGTATGCTTTAATAGAATAATTTCAGACCATCTTCCTCTACATAAGGTCCCTACCACTTCATGCTTTGGCCTTGATTATTAACCATTATCTGATAATGTCAGTCAAAACCAAGTTAGTGATGTTTACCAGACAGCGGCTGGAAGTCATTACTTATGTTTTTGTTATTACTTGAATATGAAGATACACTAACACATTTTATGGTTGTCATAGTCCATTTTGTGTTGCTATGAAGGAATACCTGAGACTAGATAATTTATATATAAAAAAAGGTTTATTTGGCTTATGATTCTGATGTCTGGAAAAGTTCAAGATTGGGCATCTGGTGAGGGCCTCAGGCTGCTTCCACTCATGGTGGAAGGTGAAGGGAGCAAGTGTGTGCAGAAATCACATGGCAAGAAAGGAAGCAAGAGAGAGAGGTGGGAGGTGCCAGGCTCTTTTAAACTATCAGCTCTCCTAGGAACTAATAAAATGAGAACTCATTCATCACCAGCCCCTGCTCATTAGGCCCCACCTCCAACACTGGGGATCAAATTTCAACATGAGACTGGGTGGGGACGAATAAACCATATCCAAACCATAGCAACAATATTTGTCAATCTATGATCTCAAACTGTTTTCTTCCTGTAAATTATCTACCCATTACATAATAATAAGAGTGACTGAGGGTATGCAAATAATAATCATAAGTTTCATCAAATATTGTGTGTGAAACACTTCAGTGGAATCTATAAATACTAGGCAAAAAAGAGTAACATATCTTATTTAAAAATTCTTCTGTGATATTAGACATTTCATTTAACTTTAAATTAATCTTGGTAGAAGAATTAAAGCAGGTATTTTCCAACTGCTGAATTTTGCTTTGCTTAAGTTTTAGTGCTACAGCAGGTATATTATCATCTAAAAAGCAAACATGAAATAAGCACATGCACTGTAATATTTTCACAGAGGACATCCAAGTCAGAGCTCTGTTGTGGGTATGGCTACTCTACTGTGGTGGCTTGGCCTTCATGAACTGCTTTGCTCTCTTCACAGAATCCTCAACTGGACTAGAGTGCTGAGTCAACGAAGAAATGCACCACTGTCCAGAAACAGCCTTAGTGTCCCTGTGAGCAGCACACACATTCATGTGTCGGTCAGAGGTGGTCTGCACCATGTTAAACTTCACAGTCTCTAAAAATACTATTTTTCATTACTCTAAGTTTCCTCCCTCCAACCAGGTATAACCCTTATGGGAGAAATGAAGGCAGAGGTGATGGATAGTGAAAAGGTATTCTAATATCTCTCTACCAGAAACAAAAGCATTAATCTCCCATGTAGGAAGTTGGAGAATCCAGACCAATGAAATTTACTGTTTATAACCACGATGAAGAAATGTAATTAGGTGATAATGTTGGAGAACAATTGAAGCTGGTTAATTAAATGTAAATCTGGTCCCCAAACAGCTCTGACTTTAACTTTTATTATAATAATAATGAATCTTATGATTATATTTTCTGTTTATACAAATTACATTTTATTCTAGCAGAGAAATTTACTTGAAATTTATTACGTCACTTATATTTTCATCTTAAATGGGGAAACACCATTTCAAATACTATTAAGTGTATAGTGGAATAATTATTCAATTTATTTTATTTTTATAAAGAATATTAGATATTTATTTAGCATAATATGATGTGAGATTTGGGTATGTTTTCTCTCATCCTTGGGTTAACCAAAGGCTGGGGAATTTTTATGGCTTTTCCCAATAACAAAGCAAATCTTTAGTGGAAACAAGAATTTACAATCAGTTTCCTTTACTATTCCCCAATATGGTTCCACTATGGTATAAATGGCTTTACATATTCAAATGAATGGCTTCATGATTCTAGCTGATGTCTCTGAAGAAGACATTGTATGAATCAAATGTCCTTATTTAACATGAAGGAAACTGGATTACTTAACTGACTTTTTAAAAATATATATTTTCTGCCTTAAGTCATCCCAAAATGAATTTCTATGTAACCATCTGTTCTATTAAAGGACTGATTGTTCTTGAAGTTGGGCTCTTGCTATTTAATTGGGAAAAGAGGCTCTAATTAGCAGAACCAAATGAGGGACAGTTTTCTTCCCAGTAGTCACCTCTCAGCAGGAAGGTGGAGTTGTGATGTTAAGAAATACATGTGAGGTGAAATGAAATTTTTTATTTCATATAGACTACAGTGAGGGGGTGATATGCATCACTATCAATATTTTATAGCTTTAGGAGGTCATTAATGTGGGGACCAAAAGTAAAAATTATTGACGTAAGTATTTTCTAAACATATGTTAGAGTAGAAGAGTCCCCTTGACTGTATAGTCATTTCAACAATGTCCGTTCATTCACTGTTTAATCATGTAGTGCCTCCTATATGCTCACATGGCAGCTAATTCTTCAAACTTGGCCTAAATCTTAAGAATTGCTGTTTCACATTGTTCTGTTCTTTTTTTCCCCTCCTGCTCTACACACTTGGATGATCTCCTCATCCCATATAGCTTTAAGAATGATCCACGTGCTGAAGATTAATCAAGATTAATCAAGATGCTCGATCCGAGATGGCAAGATGTTTGATGAGCAGAGCGATTCAGAGAAATTTATGGACATTAATCCTTGTTCTGGAAAATAAGTGTGTCATAAGAATTTTCCTGTGACAAAAGCCCAGAAATCTCAGTAGTACAAAATGATATACATTTTGTCTCATGCTCAAGGGTCTGCAGGGGAGCTGAGGTGGCTTTGCTGCTTCTTGCTGCTGTCAGCAGGCCAGCGTGGGCAGCTCACGTTTCTGAGTGTTTTTTCTGGAGCCTAAAGGGATGGTGGCTGCCCAAGAGAAACGTGTCTCATGTGGAGGTTGAAAGTACCTGTGAACAATCCCACGTACTTCCTGGCTCTGCTGGCATCACATCTCTTTGACCACGGTAGTCATAAGACTTAAGCCAAAATCAGACAGTGAGGAGTGCTTTTGTCCGCCATCATGTGGATGTGAACATTTTAAAACGATAATCTAATTTACCACCGTACGAGGGTGGTTGATGATTAATGAGCAAGGGTCTAACTGGAGACAATAGCAAAAGAATAATACAACTAAACTTAATGAAGTAGGAGAAGATAAAGATAAGGATAAGAGCATATGTTTATGACATAGAATGCAAGATATAATTGAGAGGGTAAACAAAGCCAAAGATTGATTTTCAATAATAACTTTAAATATGGTCAAATACACGGAAAATTTGATAATGGAATTAAAAGGAGAGAGAGAGAGAGAGAGAGAGAGAGAGAGAGAGAACACACAAGAAAGCAACTCTTTTTCCACTGTTTTGTTCCTGTTTCAATTCACTCTGTGTGTATGTGTGTGTGTGTGTGTGTGTGTGTGTGTGTGTAGGATATGACGGACATTCAGAATTTCTTTTTCTTCACTTTATTATACTGAAAATACATTAAAAGATATATTTGTTTTAGTTTTCCAGAATTTAGTTGTATTGTAGTTACTAGACCCTGCAGAGTGTCTAGTTTGTCCTGTTTCTAAAAACTAAAGTCTCTAACACTTCACGGATCCTGGAATGTATGTGACTGGTTCAGGAGTGGGTCCAGGATATTGAGGGATGAAATCCTCCTTTTGCCTGCTTTGGTTGTGGCACAGGGAGGACTGTGACAGATCTCAGCCTTTACATGAGGGAACGCATTGGAAAAATTATGCTATCTTTGTCCTGTTACAGCGAATACAGCACCTGGGGTGAAGGTGTGGAGAAGGCTCAGGTGGTGCTGAAGCAGGCAGGGCTCCTCCTCTCCTTCTGGTGGGGATGGGACGGTTCCCTGAGACCTGCCTCTTCTAATAGTGATCCTGAGGTCAGTGGCTTTGCACACCCGGTGGCCAATCCCTTAGGCTGTCTGTAGAGTTTTTGTAGGCCCCCGAACAGGGTGGGATGACAATAACAACTATTTTATTTGCTATCTCACATTCTCTTACGAGTGAGAAAGCGTCTGAAAAAGGAGAAGGTGAAAATCCCCAGTATCTATTAATAAAACATCTGCTTGAGTTTTACATCACCTGGAAAAGCTGCAGAGATGAGGCAAGGTCAAAACTGTAGAAGTGAGCAGGTGAGCATGTGCGTGTGTGTGTGTGTGTGTGTGTGTGCGTGTGCGTGCGCATGTTGTGACTAGGGGTTTGGCAGAAAGTGACTTCCAGTTCAATGCTAGGTCTAAAAGTATGAAAATGAAAAGTTGGGTGAAGAGAAAGATGAGGGACAATGTTTAAGCAGAAAACATGACATGCAACATACAACATGCTAAGTGCTCGAGGCAAGAAAGATGCGCCACAGGGCTGGAAGGAATTAGCACAGCAGGAAGCATGGCTAGCGTGTTGGGCAGAAGCCTTGTTCTGAAGAATCACATAAACATTGGAAGATGTTTTCATACTCCACCCTGCCATTGCCAGCTGCAGTTCTGAACTCAGAGGACCAGTTTCACTAGATTCAGCAAGTACACATAGAACACCTCGTGACTGTAGTTGGGGTGCCTGGCATGGGCACAGATTATTCTGCCTAGAATTAGCAAATTTTTGACTGTTTATTTTTATGAAAGAGAAATTCCCCTGCCATGTAAAGTAACAAATAAGACTTTTAGTCCTGGACACTGGGACTGCCCTTGGAGTTTCAATAAGTGACCAAAAGGGAAGGCGAGGCATTTTCACTGTGCATTCTTCCCTACCCATGAAGAATGTCATCTTTTTCACACATAGGAGGAGTCTCTAGCAGGGGTGTGGGTGACTACAGACTCGATGTCCCTTTGTTATGCAATATTCTTCACCTGTGTTCTGTCTTCAGAATTTTTGACCCAAAGAAAGAATTTAGAGGGAGTGGGTGAGTCCTCAGTACCAGGAAGCAAGGCAGTCAATATTAAGTTTAGAGCAGGAATTTTGACAGACCTCCACATGTATAACACTGAGTTGTAGGGTTGTTAACAATCTTGAGTATCTTCTTTGTATTTCCTCATTTCCCGAAAAGTTTCCGAAAGGAGAGTATATATTTTATGATAAAATATTTTAATAAGCTTTCATAGGCATTATTTACTCTGGAAAAAATTTTTGAAGCCAAATCAAGCATGCTCAGCAGTAAAAGGGAATGGCTAGAAAGTGCATGCAGGCTGATCACGTGACTTGCTGTAAACTTCAAAACAGTGAACTTTGAAAACAAAATTGTTTTCACAAATAAAAGAGCTAGTTTTTGCATTTATTTTCATTGTACAAGTCTGTGTGTGTGTGGGTGGGTGGGTTAGGGGGGAACACTTATGCAATTAAAACCAAAATTCCATTTGGCTGTTATAAATCTTTCATTGAAATTTCCATTAGTGGGCACAAATACATGATTTTATAGAAGAAATAAGATCTAGTGTTAGATTGATCAGTAGGGTGACTGTAGTTTACAATAACCAATTGTACATTTCAAAATTAGTAGAAGAAAATAATTGAAATGGTTCTAACATAATTCAAACACAAATATTTAAAGTGATGGTTTTCCCAAGTATGCTGATTTGATCTTCACACATTATATGAATAAATAAATTATCACATGTACCCTGAAGCTATGTATATCTATTATACATCAATAAAAAAAGAAATAAAACAAATTTCCATCAATTATTGATCCAGATTAAATTAAATTTTAAGAATGACTCTGTTACTGATTGCATTACAATTACAAAATGTACCCCTGTTTCTTCCCTCCCATCCCAGTTCATATTAGTTTATCAAATAAAGATTTTAGGAGAATATAAAAATAGATAACAAAGTAAGGGTAATTAGAAGAAGAGATTGTGAAGAGCCACAATAAACTAACAGAAAATAAGTAAAATAATCATATGTATTTTTTTCACCTTTGATTAGACAGCAAGTTTGTTCAAAATATTTATGTCCAGCCTAGGTCAAATACTTACATTTCAAATAAAATAATGACTTCATGTGTTCTCATTAAAAGTAGTCTCAGTTTTCTCTGAACTTCTAGAACATTTATATGAACATCTATTATTAAACATATTTTTATTTTAACAACATTTTATATATAAATAAAAACACTCCAAATATTAGAATCGTAATAGTATAGATTTCTTGTTTAATGGATATACAGCTAGTCATAATCCATGTGATTTATATTTTTCTAGGCTGGATAGTTTTAGGGACTTCTTGTTTCAGCAATGAGATGTAGAGCTGTATCAGAGGTTTGCGACATCCCTGATATAACCGGGTCCCCGGACAGTGTGCGTTGCAAGAGATGGGAGAAACAAAGACATGGACACAAAAAGTAAGGTGAAAGGGTGTGGGAAGTCAGGGGACCACCAGCATTCCCATGAGCCAGGTGGTACTGACTGAAGTCTAGCACCCTTTTTATTCTCTTTTTCATGCTATAGATTACAATGATTTCATGTGAAAAGCTCATGAGTTACAATGTGTAGAAGTTTCAAGTTTCCCCTAAAAGTCACAAGATGCCTTAGCTAATTACTCTTTTATCTGTAGAAGCAGGAACACATAGCTCGTTACTAAGCACAACTATGCTTAAGGTATATATAGATAGTATCTCTGAACTCAGCAGCTGTGGCCCATTCGATTGAGGAACAAAGAGATTAGTACTTCTTATTGGGAGGTTAGCTTCCCATTAACTGAGGCGTTCTACTGAGAAAGGGGAGGGAAGGAACTCAACCCGGTGTTCTAAGAATTGGAGCCTGACGTCCCTTCTCCCGGGCTGACATTTTGCAATCTTCCTCTACAGCTGTGTGTGGCTTTCATGTCATGCCACTCCAGGGATTTTTAGGCATGAGACCCCTCAGGCTTTAAGGTGGGAGTCTGCTTTGCTGTACTCCCAGATCGCTGGAATGTCCCCCAACTAGGCAGTTAAGTTCTGCCCTTATCTCTGACTCCTTCTCAGGCAGCATTCCTTCACCTCCTCTCCTCCCCCGGCCTCACAAATGGGGTCCCTAAGCCCCGGTGGTCTTATTCCCATCAGATGTGGAAAGAGCTTTAGTACAATACTTCAACAAAAGAAAAGGCTCACAAACTTTAAATGAAGGGCTTTTTGTAAATCCCTGTGAGATCTGAGGTCACAAGGCTTGCAATTAACCAGTCATCTCAAGAGAGACAGGCATTAACAAAGAGAGACAGGACAGATGCCACTGAATGTCATATAAAGAACTTGGAAAATTAAACTAGAAATGTTTAAGGAACTGCTGAAGGTGGAGTGTGTGTTAGTTTGAGGTCATGAAATCCTGGGAAATGCTGACAGATGGGTTCTCACTCATGTGCAGGGCTTTCCTCCAGGAAACCCATTAGCCTCCCATGGGGATGTTTGGAGAAAATCTAGAGAAAGCTTCCCCCATGGTGGAGAGAAACAGCAACCATTGTCAAATTATAATTGAACTCCCCTTTGTCCCCTTCTTTGCCTCCCTGCTGCATCTTCACTAGAGAAAAATAAATTTGATTTTTAGGGGAGGGTGCTGGTATACTCCATTTTCATGTGGGGGAGGGGAACTGACACCATAGCAAAACTCCATCCACACTTACCCTCAAATTTTCTAAGTAAAAAACAAAAAAGCTTACTCTGCAAGGAGAAGGGGTATTGAAACTGTATCCTGAGGACACTGGTGGATACTGATTGCAGCTAGTTGAATAAAGCACAGGGCAAAATACAGGAACTTCCTCCCTACAAGAAGGGAAAGGAACTCTGGTGAAGGCAGCACCCCTGAGGCACAGGTCCTTGGTATGTGCTTAAGACTGAAGTTTAACTCTTTGGGGTATCTCCAAATTATTTTCCACAGGGGTTGTACTAATCCTGGATAGAGCCTGAGCTCATCCTTTGAAGTGAGGTATCACAAGAATGGAAAAATAAGCACCACATGTGCTTGCCATCAAATTGGTATTAACCGATCAACACTCAAGTGCTCACGTGGTAGGAATACTCATTGGGTGCTGGTCAGGTTGGGGGATGGATAAACTCACAATTAATGGAGACAGAGTGCACTATATGGGGGAAGGGCATGCCTCTAGCCCTTGGGTGAGGCAAGGCATTACATGCAACCAAAATGTTTGTACCACCATAATATTCTGAAATAATAAAAAAAAGACTGAAGTTTAATCAGAATATCAGGGAGTGCCTATCCTTCTTCTACCCTCATCCTCATTCTAACAAGCTACCAATACATCTGGAAAACAGCTAGGAAAGACTCTGAAGGGCAGCACAAAGATAAATCCCAAATCAAGCAAGAAGACAAAAATAAAGTACCACTACAGGGGTTTGAAAATGTCTAGAGCCCTTAGCAACAACAAACTCCAGCTCTGGTAACCACAGCAACAAGAAACATCAAACCCACCTACACTCCTCACTAGATTAACACAAACTCCATACAAAAGGATTAGCAGAAGACAGGGTACTCATCTCACAACATAAAATACACTTATCTTAGTATCCATTGTCATAAAAAATATATGAAGGCCTCAATAAAAAATTGCAAGCACTGCATAGCAAAAGTGATAACAAAATGCCAGAAAAGACATAGTTAAAAGAAACAAATGGTCATCAGAGCCACACTCAGATATAACACAGATATGAACACTATCAGATAGGGAATTTAAAATAACTATAGTTAATTTGTTAAATGCTTTAATGGAAACGGTAAGTATCATGCAATGTTAGACAGGTAATTTTTGCAGAGTTGGAAAGTATAAGAAATAATCACGTGGAAATGGTAGAAATAAAAACGCTGTAACAAAAATGAAATGTCTTTGATAAACTCATTGGTAGACAATGTCAAAAAAAGAATTCATGAACTTCAAGATAAGCCACTGGAAATTACAAAAAGAAAAAAACAAACAAACAAAAAAAAGAAAATATAGCACAGTACCTGTGGGACAATATCAAACTTTCTAACACAGACATAATTGGAATCTTAGGCTGAGAAATAAAAGAAAGACTAAGCAGAAGATATATTTGAAGAAATAATGTCAGGAATTTTTTACTATGCATATCTAGAAGCAGTTACACCCCGATAGCAAAAACATAACCAGCTTCCAGATGTTTGTTTCTAAATGCCATTGTCCAATACAGGGCACAATGGCTCTTTGTAGAAATGACTGCTTCTAGGGCAGAGGCAAGGGAAGTGCATGAACCCAGAGCATCTTACAGTGAGAGAGTGAAGAAGTTTTTGACATACACAAGGTTGGAGTCATTTCAAAGGGACACAGAAGCCAACCTGAAAGAGCTCCCAATAGTCACAGTTGGAAGAATTTGAGAAACAAAACAAATACTGTGGTATTGCACTATAACCCAAAGTATAAAATAAATATACATGACTCCATATTGATACAAATAAATGATTGAATAAATAAATAAATGGAAGTGAAGGGACACATTTTCCTTAAAGTAGAATTCCAAATAATAGATGCAGACACTTCCTTTTTGGAGGTAGAACTTAATCCATACCACATACCCATCAAGTGAATGCTGAATTTTTTTTAACAAAATTATTTATTTTTAATTGACAGATAATAATTGTATATGTGTATGGGGTACAATTTGATTTTTTGATCTATTTATACATTGTAGAAATATCCAATCAAGATAATTCACATAATAATCACCTCACCAACTGATGATTTATTTTTTTTATGGTGAGAACATTAAAATCTATTCTTCTAGCAATTTTGAAATGTATAATACATTATTATTAACTGTTGCACCATGCAGTGCAATAGATCACTAAAACTTATTCCTCCAGTCTGAGACATTTTACCCTTTGATCAATATCTGCTCTTTCCCCATCCCTCCTCTCCCTCTACAAACCTCCCAGACTCTGGTAACCACCTTCCTACTCTGTTTCTGTGAGATCAACTTTTTTGGATTTCTCATGTAAGTGAGATCATAGCATTTGTCTTTCTATGCCTGTCTATTTCTTTTAGCGTAATGTTCTCCAAGGCCATCCATGCTGTCATGAATGACAGGATTTCTTTTCTTTATAAAGCCGTATAGTATTCCATTGTGTGTATATAACTCATATTCTTTATCTTTTCACCCACTGATGGATTGTTAGGCTAATTCCATATCTTGACTCTTGTGAATAATGATGAAATGAACATGAGAGTGCAGATACCTCTTCAACATTTCTTTGGATATATTACCAGAATTGGGATTGCTGGATGACATAGTAATTCTATTTTTAATTATTTTAGGAACATTCACACTATTTTCCAAAATAGCTATATTAATTTATATTCCCAACAGGGAATACAAAGGCTGTCTTTTCTTCACATCCTCACCAACACTTGTTATCATTTGTATTTTTAATAATAGTCATTCTAACAGAGGTGGGTTATATCTCATTGTGATTTTAATTTGCATTTCCCTGATGATTAGGGATGTTGAGCATGTTTTCATATATTGATTAGCCATTTGTATCTCTTCTTTTGAGACATGTCCTGTGTCCATTTTTTAATCAGGTGATTTATTTTCTT
>NW_012152618.1:1120165-1122870 GCF_000956105.1 Propithecus coquereli | reverse complement strand
ATTTTCAAAACTTCATTTTGTGAAAAGGTATCAACTGATACTTAGATGTCAGCCAACTGTCTCAAACTTGTTGTGCAAACTCTTCTATATCATCGCAAACGAGTGGTAAGTTCAATTTTGTCCAAACACATTCAGAGACAAAAGAATCAGGGCTTAAATGATGGCCCATTCCATACTCAGAAAGCTCTATTTGTTAGAAGAATTTATTGTATTGAGCCAAAATTTCTGTCCTTATGATTTCTGCTCACTGATGCTAGTTCTGCCCTCTAGAATTACGGAAAATAAAAAAGAAACTCACTTCTACCTTCTATTTATGTAAATATTGAAACAATTATCATACTCCAACTAAATAGGCTAAATAGAATTACTTAATTTTATTGTAATTTACATGTCATTGATTTTTGTTTTCTCAACATTTCAGCCACTTTTTATAAAATCTCATTCTCTAGTAAAATGTTGAATTCATATCTGAACATGACATAGCAAGTGTACTCTACCGAGTGTATAATTCTCAAAATTCTTAAATTTGTAATTCTTTCCTCTGGTCATTCAGGCAATATTTAAGGCACTAGAAATTTTTCCAGGCATTATAATAAAAAGGTGAAAGATGCAATACCTGGTTCTAGGTCTCAGCTTTCCTATCCAGCCTGGGTCTGCTATCATCCTAACTGACTTCAATGTTCTGTGGATCCATCTAACATCACAACCTAGTGTTTCTCAATGTCTTGTCTACAATACGCTTTTCTCAGAATCATCTGTTATGCTTATCGAAATCAAGAATCTCTAGGGCTATGACTCAGGAAACTGAAGTTTAGAATATAATGTGTATAATAGAAAGAATAGATGTGTTCCTTTGATACACAATCTTTCTATTATATTAAATAATTGTATTAACAAATTTGGACTTTTTTCTAATAAGGAATTTCACAAATACATAGCTAAATTTAGCATTCATCATATTAAAAATAGAGACATGATTTCCAAGTGCAATATCTGTCAATTGGATATATTCTCGAGTACTTAGGGAACACGTTCTAGATCCTAGTGATCTCTGCTTAGCTAGTTGCTAATATCTTTCTAATAATACATTATCTTTCTTATCAATAGCTATACTAATTTTCAGTTTTAAGAATCTTCTTAGTTTTGAAATTCTGGACATCTATCACTTTGTCTCTTAACACCTCTTACTTTCTTTTATGACTTTTAAGACGACAGCCACCATTTATCAAGCTCATCTGAAACATTGTTTCATATCATAGAATACGAATCATGGTGGAAAAATTACTTGAAACGATTATGGAAATTATACATAGTTAACTCATCTCCTATTTTGGTCCTTTCCTTTAGTCCTGTAGTGAAAGGTGTGTTTGCAGTAACCGTGCAAGATATTGATCTCTGAGATATTTTCTCAAGTGAAAAATAGGAAATATAAAATGTAGGATGAGATATATATTTATAGACACTTAAATATACATAGAAAATTATACCGGTATTTTAACAGTTGCCTTTTGGGAAGGTTAGTGATCAATTACAATGAGAGAATGTTTAAACCTTTATATTCTGCTTGAAAGGATGAGATATTTATAATTGAATGCTAATTGCCATAAACTATCTTCAACATTAGACTTAAATGTAATACAGTATTTGAATAATTTGAAGTGCTCAAACAGGAGGTAAAAAAATTGAGAACAGGGCTGTAAATAGCAAGGTACACAGAGTTTTATGGGAAAATGGGACAGAACAAAACAGTCTCATTTGAGTAAAGTTTGTAATCAAGAACATTAAACTAGCTTTTAAAATGAGCGATGCATTTTCTCTACTTTCAGTAAAGGGTTTGGAAACCATTTTTATGGAGTCAAATATAAAATGAGATGCAGTTGTAATAGCTGCTTCAGTATTAAAAATAAGATCCCAGGATACAAACAGAGTTTTAGAAGAGATTCATTCTATATTGAGAAATTAATTAAATACATATATTTACTATTTTTATGCACATTGGAATTATTACAATGGCATTTATTACTAATGGAAATAAAAAATATCTTCTAAGTAGCTTCTATTAGCCTCTTCTCAAAAACTTATTATTTCTTCAGCATTAAATATAAAATTTCTGCCCTTTTAATATATATTTTCATGCTATTATAAAATGTAAACTTTGTTAGGAATTTATTTTCAAATATGCCAAAATCAATCAATACAAACCTAAATTTTAGCTTATTTATATATCCAATCTTATTAAGTCTAAATGTTTCTAGTTATAAAAATGAATATAATATAACTGTAAATAGTAATCATGATTATAATATAACAATTGTATTTTCCTTAAGAATATCATTAAACCAATTAAACATCATCCAATTTTCAGGCAAATCATGTTTTCTTGTTGATTGTATTTTATCATCATAAATGTACTTGTAAGAAAATATCAAATTCTTTATCATTTTCATCAGTATTGATAATTGAAGTAATCATTTAAAAAAGTGGTACATTAATAATACAAGATTATTTCATTTAACATTTGAACTAATTCTATAATTCCAAATAAGAATCTATATAAACATTAAAAGTGAAAATGTAGTAGTACCAAAACTTAGAAAATTTGATCAATAGTTCTCCATATCTGACTTGCTTTTTCACTGTAGAGTGAGCAATGCCTTAAGCTTAAGTAACTGGTTTTTTTTCACCAATATTTAATCCAATTTTAA
>NW_012152618.1:1118545-1120115 GCF_000956105.1 Propithecus coquereli | reverse complement strand
ATAAGCTTATTTCGTCTGTAAAGAGAAACAATTTTACTTCCTATTTTCCAGTTTGGATTGTGGATATATCTTTCTCTTTCCTCATTGCTCTGTGTAGGACTTCTGGTACTATGTTGAATAAGAGTGGTGAAGGTGGGCATCCTTATCTTGTTTCAGTTCTTAGAGGAAAGGCTTTCAGCTTTTCCCCATCAGTATGATGTTAACTATGGGTTTGTCATATAGACCTTTATTGTGTTGAAGTATGTTTCTTCTATACCAAATGATTCAGCAATCCCACTTCTGGGTATTTATCTAAATGAAAGGAAATCAGTGTATTGAAGAAATATCTGCACCCTCATTTTGATTATAGCACTATTCACAATAGCCAAGATATGGATTCAACCTACACGTCCATCAGCAGATGAATGGATAAAGAAAATGTAGTGTATATACACAATGTAATACTATTCAGCCATAAAAAAGAATGAAGTCCTGTCATTCAGGGATACATGAATGAACCTGGAGAACACCATGTTAAGTGAAATAAGCCAGACACAGAAAGACAAATACTACATTATTTCACTCAGATGTGGGAGTTAAAAAAAATTGAATTCATAGAAGTAGAGAGTAGAATTATGGTTAGTAGAGGGTGGGAAGGTTTGGGAGGAGGATAGGCAGAGATCAGTTAATGGATATACAGGGGTTGTCCAGAAAGTATTCAGCCATTGTTAATATAACGAGAACGGGGATGTGGCTGGGTACTTTCCAGACAGCCCTCATAAAATGACAGCTGGATAGGAGAAATAATTTCTAGTGTTCTGCAACACTGTAGAGTGAATATAGTTAACAGTAATTTATTGTGTATGTTCAAAAAGCTAGAAGAGAGGAATTTGAATGTTCCCAACATAAAAAACGTTTATCAATGTTTGAGGTGATGGATATATTAATTACTCTGATTTGGTCATTACCCGTTGTATGAGTGGCTTAAAATATCACTCTGTATCCCATAAATATGTACAATTATTATGTGTCAACTAGAAAATAAAGGGAACAAAATCTATGAAATAGGAAAGCCTATTTTTGTTTTGCAGGTGTTGCTTTGAACACATGTGCAGGAAATGGTGCAGTCTTTTTTGAGTGCTTTAAACCTGATTAGGTGTGGCAGATGGTGGCTAGT
This sequence comes from Propithecus coquereli, assembly GCF_000956105.1. Lineage (NCBI taxonomy): Eukaryota > Metazoa > Chordata > Mammalia > Primates > Indriidae > Propithecus > Propithecus coquereli. The sequence goes on along the minus strand of NW_012152618.1, from coordinate 1,118,959 downwards.
GAGACTTTACATGCATTTTAAGTTTGGAATAATCGATTAATGATTGTGAATAGAGTTATCAGTAACAACTCTTCCTGGGAAGGGATAAGCCAACCACAAAACAATGTGATAAACTGTGCTCAGGGTTAGATTAACTCCCTTCCATTGCATAAAAAGTCCTCCTGATGACAAAGCACTAAGGGCCAAGTGCCAGTGCCCGATTAAAATCTGGAGAAGCTGACACTGGCTGGCTGGGCAGAGACAGAGGGGAGATTTTGCCGTTCACTGTGCTGAGATAAATGGGGCCCTGGAAAGAGAGGGAGACAGATTAGCATTTAGAGCTTGGATACTCATTTCTGTCAATCTGATTGTTAGCAGGGATTACTTGAGAACACAGCAGAGAAAACTCCAGCAGTGGAAAGGTTTGGAAGCTTC
>NW_012152618.1:1111355-1115275 GCF_000956105.1 Propithecus coquereli | reverse complement strand
TCCTGAGCTCAAACAATCCGCCCGCCTCAGCCTCCCAGAGAGCTAGGATTACAGGCGTGAGCCACCGCGCCCGGCCTCTTTTACATTTTTATAGAGGTATGATTAACACATGAAAACCTGTACATGTTTAATGTATACATCTTAAAGAGTTTGAAGATTAGTATATATCCATGAAACCATCACCATAAACAATGCCATAAAGATAATCATCACTTTAAACCTTTTCACCCATCCTCTTTTTACTCTTTTGTGATAAGAACATTTAATAAGATCTACCTTCTTAAATTTTTAAGTATATAATACAATATTGTTAACTCTATGAACCATGCTGCCCAGTAGACCTCTAGAACTTAATTCGTTCTGCATAACTGAAACTACGTAACCTTGGCCTGTTTTATACATTTAAACTTTCTCAATGGAGTACAACAAATGGAATGTTCACTCTTCGTTGATAATACTCAGCCAGGAATTTACTATTCTAATATGCCGCTCTTCATTCATTGCTTTTAAATAAATAATGAGGGGCACTATGTCTGACAGGATAAAATAATGAGTTTTAAAATCTTTGTTGTGACAGTCTAAAAGAAGAAAAGTAAGTGTAGCCAAATAGTAACAACTGAATATACAAAGTAATTGTTATAATTAACTTAAAAATGCAGACAAGGCAAGCTATATTACAATATCAGAGTATAAACATATTTGTATTAAATATATGTTTTTATGTATATGTTTATAACATTCTTAGATGCTTACATAAGCATTTTATACAGAGGTCTTCTGGATATTTGAACAAATAAGTACATTATTAACTGCGTATTTTGTCATTTTCTATTATTCATTATTTTATCATAAGCAAATTTAATGCATAAATAACAATGATAATAATAAGTCAATGTCCCATTCTTGGTTTTGTTACAAAATCTAGGCTCGATAAAATGGTTCTAGTAGCTTGATTCTATTCTTTTCCTAATTAAAACTGGTTTATACCCCAATATTATATATAAAGGAGGGAAATAGCTGATTTCTCCTGTGTTCTTTATTATTTGCCCATATTCTAAAAGCAGAGCTTTCAAAGCCTTAATTTATTCGAATATTTGCTTAGTTACTTTTTTCAAACAGGAGAGATATAAGTAAGAAAATGTTTTGAACAAGTCAATGAAAATAAAGGGTTTCAGAGAGTACCCCAGGTGGCAAAGACATGGCCAACATTAATCTGTCGGAAACTATAACTGCAACTTTGAAAACAGGATTAGTCATGATGGGATTGCCTGAAAGAGCTAATCGTAGGATTCTTAATTTAGTGACTCTGATTCACTGCATTGAATTAAGTAACAGGGTTGATACGATGAGGCATAGATAGCTGCTCCTATACCATCCCACAGGTGGTGGTTGAAAGGTCTATTTGTAACATCTTCTTTAAGGAAAGTTCCTAATCTCCTACTTTCTATACCAACCCTTTACCACCAAAAGAAAAAAACAAACAAACAAAAAGAAAAGATAATGAAATCTGTGAATGTTGGAAAGAACAGTGTTTTTTGCAGGGGAGGGAGAGAGGGAGGACTTCTTTTAGACATCAGCATAAAGAAGGAAAAAAAGACACTGTGATTTTTTTAGATAGAAAAATGGAGAGAAAATTAGGATAGAAGGTACACGTGTGAAAGGAATGCTGATAGAGAAAACATACTGTGCATGTTACTTCCGATAACTGAAAAAATGAAATAAATAGGTAACATTATTGTTAATTATACCTGTGACCTGGAATATTGAGAAGGATATAAATCGATCTTTAGTGGATAAAGACAATGAGCTTAAAAAGTTTTAATCCAATTAGATCAGGTGCTGCATAAGTTGCCATAGTAACCCAGTGTAGGTTAGACCACGACAGAAAGGAACTTAGAAAAATCTGCCTCCAGCCAGTATTAGTTACTGTTTTGAGAAGAAAAGTACACTATTTTTGCTCAAAATTTGAATTGTGCAATATATACTTAGCTTTCTTTGTTTATGATTTCTTGAAAATGAGAATAGCTAGAGGGATTTAACAATAGCACTATTGTGGATATTCTAGTGATATGAATATATAGACTTTAAATCTAGTCTTTTTCTATGATTGTAATGCATATCTGCAGCCTGGAATTTTCCTATGTCTTTTTTCATTTACCCGTATCTTACCTGTCTTTAATGTTCCCGAATAGGTAGGATATGTTGCAAATATCATTCCAATTAATTGGCAATTTCTTTTAATTTGTAAACTGCTGCTGCTGTATATTTTTTAAAAATTAGAGCATGTAATTATATTCTTGCGTTTATCAAATATTTTTTCCATACATACTCTTTTTGATACTTTCTGTGTGACTACATTTGCATAGCATCCTATTTATCAGAGTGCAAAACCTTTGATGAAAGAAATAACCGCTCAGAAATGTGCTGCTATAAGGCTCATTGTAAATGAAACACTTATCAGTACTTGTTAGTGACCAATGATAAATATTGAAACATAAATGAAATTGTTAGTCTTTTTTACCTGTTTTGGAAATGACAGTGAAATAGTTCTTGCCTCTATGTGAGAAATCAGTAAAACTATATTTATTCTCTTTAAATAATATTTTAAAGAAAATACACGATATATCAAAATAAAGATATGCTAAGTCTTGATAAAGAAAGAAGTGATTGAATCCATGTAATTTAAAAAGAAACGTGTGTAGGAGCATGTAGGATTGTGTGCACTGATGCCCTTTCTTTCAATACACTGGAGAAAAATCTGGCTACAAATCTAAACCCCTATTAGATTTCTCCTATCCTCATTTCCTTCTAATTCTTATTCCAATAAGCATTAGGGGACCTGACAGAGCAGTTGTACCAAGCAGAGAAAGTTCAAGAAGGTGGAGGAGAAAGCAGCAGAGAGGGGACAGTAGGTAGTGAGAAATTCTGGGAACTTCATACTAATGCTTGCCTAATCACAAAAATATCAAACTCTCTAAACCTTGGGCCATTATTATATTGTCATTTATATTACATTATATTTACAAGTAATTCTTGTTGCTCTATTTTCACACCCAAAGAAAATTCTAAAATACTCTGTGTTTTCATATAAGTATGCCTCTGTGGTAATTCTTAACTTTTCTGACAGTTTGGAGGCCTATATTACATATATAACAAAAACCATTAAACATCTTCCAAAAATATGAGCTTATGTACATATTCATGAAATCATTTTCAGAAGGTTAATGGATGCAAAATCTGTGCATGCACTACAGCCTAAAATGCAATGATCTTTTGGAAGAAAATACAGTAATACCCTATTATCTGTGGTTTTGCTTTATGTGGTTTCGGTTTACCCATGATTAACTGCAGTCTGAAAATATTAAATGAAAATTCCAGAAACAAATAATTCATAAATTTTAAACATTAAATCATAATACTTAAATCATTCACTTCACTTCATCTCACCACATAGGCATTTTACCATCTCACATCATCCTAAGAAGCAGCAGGGTGAGTACAGGACAGTACGATATTTTGAGAGAGAGAGAGAGAGATATCACATTCCCATAATTTTTATGAGAGCATAATGTTATAATTGTCCTATTTTATCATTAATTATAGTTGATAATCTCTTACTGTGCATAATTTATAAGTTAAACTTTATCATAGGTATGCGTGCATAGAAAAAAAACACAATATATACTGGGTTTGATACTATCCGCTGTTTTAGGCATCCACTATGGATCTTAGAACATAATTCCTGAAAATAAGGGGGGACTATTGTATTGTATGGATTTCTTATGTATTTCAAATGCGATGCTTGTTATTTCTCATTTTAAATTAGTACATTTTTATTATGATTCTGATTTGGGTTCCTATGTCAATTTTTCTACAGAGAAAATCTAATGACTGTGTGCATATTGTGTTATTTTGTGGCA
>NW_012152618.1:1106391-1111090 GCF_000956105.1 Propithecus coquereli | reverse complement strand
TGGAAGGAAGATGTTTATCTCAGGTTATTAAATAGAAAATTCATGATGTCTAATTTTAAGTTTCTATTATGTTAACAACTGGACCTGGTTCAAACAAAAGGGATCCTACTCCTAACCATTATTGCCCTTAAAACCTTTAATGCATAGAATAAAACTGACCTTAGCCTTCAGTTCACAGAAGGCTATTATGATTTTCAATGTGATGACACATTTTTGGCTCACTTTTTTTTTTATAAGAAAATTGTAGATTCACATGGAGTTGTAAGAAATAATACTGAGAGAGCACATGCATTTTTTATGCAGTCTCCTCAATGGTAATATCTTGTGAAACTGGAGTATGAAATCATAGCCGGGATACTGATATTGATACAGTCAAGTCACAGAACAATTTACTAGAGGCACCCTTCATCTTTCCCTTTTGTAGTGACAGCCACCTCCCTCTCAACCCCCTTTTCTTGCTGTCCCTATCTCCTGGAAACCACTTATCTATTCTCCATTTGTATAATTTTATCATTTAAAAATATTATATGAATAGAATCATACAGTATCTGACTTTGGGGGATTGATTTTTTGGGGGGGGCAAGATAATTGTCTCAAGATTCATCCAAGTTATCATGTGGACCACTGGTTTTTCCTGTTTATTGGCAAGTAGTATTTCATAGAATGGATGTACTAAAGTTTGTTTAACCATTCCTCCATCAAAGACATATGGGTTGTTTCCGGGTTTTAGCCATTATAAAGAAAGCTGATATGAACGTATGAGTACAGGTTATTGTGTGACTATAAACCTTCATTTACCTGGGAAAAATGCCCCAGGAATGTAGAAATTCCAGAAACTGCCAAACGGTTTTCTGGAGTGCCTGCACCATTTTTTCTTTTCAACAGCAATGAATGAGTGATTCAGTTTTTCCACATCCTTGCAAGTATGTGGTGTTGTCACTTGCTTTTATTTTAGCCAATTTGATAGATGTGTGTAGTGATATCTATACATTCTCTTTTGTAAAATCCTGTCTTCTGACCATTTTCTAGTTATTATTATTATTTTATGGCAGACTTTGAATGTTTTTTCTATTTTCTAGCTATAAGTGCTTTGTTAGGTATGTGGTTTGCATAGTTTTTCTTCCAGGCTGGTGCTTGTTTCTGGTCTTCCCATGGGCTTTCAAAGACTGGTTAATTTTGATGAGGTCAAACTTACAAGTTTTTCTCTTTAGGGATAGTTTTTTGTATCAAGTCTAAGAACTTTTTATCTAACCTTAGATCCTGAATATCTTCTCCTATGATTTTTTTTTCCTAAATGATGTTTATTTTTATTATTTTCGCATAAATCTGTGATCCATTTTGAGTTAATTTTTATGTAAAATATGAGTTTAGTTTAAATTTTGCCTTCATTTTTTTGCCTGGAGATGTCCATTAGCTCCAGCAGCATTCGTTGATTCAGAACCAAGGATAATAACTTTACAAAGTAAATATTTGATTGATCCTGTCTTCAATTCTCATTCAATCCCTTGAATTTTTGGTAGAATTAACCTGTAAATTATTTGGGGACAAATTTACATAATATCTCTGTGAGAGATTTTAACTATTGATTTAATTTATTTAATGAGTAAGTACTATTAAATTTCTATTATCATATTTTTTTAGAAAATTTTTCATTTCTTTAAAGATTTTCAAATTTTATGCTCTGTGTCATGTAGGGGAAAATCAAAAATGGAGTTATGATAGAGCCTTTAAATAAATTAATGTCCTAAAATGGAGAAGCATTTGTTTGCTTAGGATAAAAATGTGAGTTTGCATTATGCAGAGACTGATATTAGAGTTTATTAATCAGGATTTGAATTTATAATTGTCATTTACTAATATTATTCCTAAAACACATGGCATACTGGCGCTCATGTGATTTATAGAGTTTGAATGTTTTCTTTCCTCAGGCTAAATATAAATTGATATTTGATCAAAGTGTGTCTGGGGTCGCAATTAGATCTGTGTGGAAAATTGCAGAATTATGCAGATGTAAATAAGAAGATTTCAATCGGAATGAAATTATGAAGGTAGGTTTGCATGGGTAAACCACAATAATTATTGACATTTGGCATGCCATAGTCATCTCTTACTGGACATTCTTAGAAAAACTAAGGAAGGATTATTTCATGAACACAAAGGAAAAAAGAATGCAGATGGAAAAGTCAATAATATAAGACATTATTTAAAAGAGTGTTGTGACAAATAATGTTTAAAATTTTACCTATATGATAAATACTCAATTAGAAGAAAATGAGAAGAAAAGGAAGGCAAAACCTACTTGATTTGTGGAAGGAAAACCTGGGTTCCTGCAACCTTTGTTTCTCTTTGTTCTCATTTGTAAAATAACAAAGTTAGGCTGGAACATATTTATTATTAATTTAAGTTCTGAAATTCTGTGACTACCAAATAATGCTAAGTCCATAATCAGGAACAAAATATATTCTGGTTTTCTATAGGACTTAGAGTATTTTTGCCTTTGTAGGTGAAATAAATGAGTTTTTATACGAGAATCTCATAAATAGGAGGTAGGGACACTGGTGGATAAAATGTAGAATACTCTAAAACTGCTGGGCTGCACATTGCAACAATTCCCTTATATAAAATCCAAACAAACCTGTCTGCCACTGATTGGTTCCCTGCTTACATTAAAAAAAATTTAATTTTTCACTTCGAAGCATTATGAGTTGGAAATCAATCCAGAGCATAGCTTAAAATTACATAGCCCTCACTGTTTTTATGGGTTCTCAATGTCTTTTTTTTTTCCTTCCTTTCCAGATGTCATTTTCCCAGGCTGGTTGTCGGATGCTCTGTCCCATTATGTTGCAAACCAGTTGAGCTATGAATTCAGTCATGGCCACATGTTGAAATCAGCAAGGTCTCAACTCTACCACCCCGGTCTCTTAGCAAACTGCTGTTCTAGTGAAGCCAGTGGCTCTTTCACTTCCTAATCTATCTCACCCCCATTTGTGGTCTTCTAAGTTAGGAGAGAGTTTACTTCCTAAGTAAGTTTTGTCAACCAATCTTGGATGTTCTGATCTCTAAGCAATTATATGCTTATATACCTTAAGAAGCCATTTGGGTCTTTTAAATTGACAATCCATAACAAACAACCAAAAACATAAAAAACAAACAACAAAAAATATTTCATGGATCTCCATTCCAACAAATGATAGAAATTTCTGATTTATAAGTCCCTAGGCTCTAAAATACTATGAAACAGTTTTATAATGTCTAAGGCTTTAAGGTCAAAATAGAAAATGTAACATTTGAAACAAAAAGTCATTGATGATATTTGCTTCACGGTCCCGAAATGACATTCTTTTTGAATAACACAAATCTTTATCTATAAATCTAAGAAATCTTTATCTATAAGCAGCTGTGATAAGAAACTGGCTTGAACATTAATCTTAGATCTGTACAGAGAATTAGAAACATTAATCATGCTGATCATTACAAATGCTATAGATGTTTACATATTTTATCAACTACTTGAAATTTTAATCGAGCAGCTTCAAAACATTGTCTTGTCTACACTTGTGGTTTCACTTGAACAATTCTGGTAAAATATATATAGTATTCTCAATTAATTTCAGCAGATTAAAAGTATTCAAGCAAAGAGGTTCACATAAACGAATTTAAGTAACTAAGCTTCAGTGACAAAATAAATTTAAGGTAGGAGGACATCATTTCAAATCAAGTTAAAAACTGCTTTTATAAAAATATATTATCTTTAAGGACAATTTAATATCTGGAGTCCAAAATGAGAAGGGTTTTTCTTTCATTTAAAAAGTTCGTTTAGAGGCTGGGCGTGGTGGCTCACGCCTGTAATCCTAGCTCTCTGGGAGGCCAAGGCGGGCGGATTGTTTGAGCTCAGGAGTTCGAAACCAGCCTGAGCAAGAGCGAGACCCCGTCTCTACTAAAATTAGAAAGAAATTAATTGGACAACTAAAAATATATAGAAAAAATTAGCCGGGCATGGTGGCGCATGCCTGTAGTCCCAGCTACTCGGGAGGCTGAGGCAGGAGGATCGCTTGAGCCCAGGAGTTTGAGGTTGCTGTGAGCTAGGATGACGCCACGGCACTCTAGCCCGGGCAACAGAGTGAGACTCTGTCTCAAAAAAAAAAAAAAAAAAGTTCATTTAGGCCAGGCACGGTGGCTCACGCCTGTAATCCTAGCACTCTGGGACGCCAAGGTGGGACGATCAATTGAGGTCAGGAGTTTGTTCAAGATAAGCCTGAGCAAGATGGAGACCCTGTCTCTACCGAAAATAGAAAATATTAGGTGGGCGTGGTGGCACCCGTCTGTAGTCCCAGCTACTTGGGAGGCTGAGGCAGGAAGATCACTTGAGTTTGAAGTTGCAGTGAGCTACGATGACGCCATTTCACTCTAGTCGCGGCGACAGAGCAAGACTCTGTCTCAAAAAAATAAAAATAAATATATAAATGAATACAAAGTTGGTTTACCTATAATAGGCTGAAATACTTAGAAATAACCTTACTGCATAAGAATCTCTACTGCTAGCTGAGCTGTAAGACTGTAAGTCATCGACTTGAATAAGTTAATTCATTTCTCTAGAATTCGCGATGTATTCACTTTATATAAAATATGTGCTGTCAGGTCACTGTACTGTGTGCTAGAAATACAAAGAGAAATAAAGCATGTTACTGGCCCTCAGGGA
>NW_012152618.1:1099107-1104101 GCF_000956105.1 Propithecus coquereli | reverse complement strand
CATTCTTAATTATGCTTAACTACTTGATTTGTCACTTTAAATAATATTGTTGAAGAGCATTTCTCCTTGCATCAGTGGGAAAGCTTGTTCTGTTACCCACCGATCCTATCTTTGCGAGACCATTTTTCTCCTAGATTGTGAGAGTTAAGTTCAATTATATATCTTACACTTCTACAATTTAGTATAATTAGTGTAAAGTAAATGCCAGTAAAATAGACGTGCTGTCTGGCCACTTAATCCCTTCGAGCCTCAGTTTCCTCATGAGTCAAATGGAGAGCACAGCTCCTTTAAAGTACTGACATGAGAATTAAATGAAGCATTCTGGGAAGAAAATAGTGCAGTATCTAGCAGACAGTAGACACTGAACAAGTGTCAATTCCTCCTTCATCCTAAATTACTGATGTAAAACCAAGGTAGCACAGATTCACTTTACAATGACTTATTGCTTAATAGCATACATTTTAACATATACACAACATTGATTAAATATATACTTATTCAACTTTGTGATGCAGTTTATCAAATCCAAATATCTTTCTATCAACGATACTCTTGTTTTTCATAAAATAGTGTGTATGTTACTATACTTTGGTAATAATCGAATTTTTAAAAAAACCCCAGTTACATGAGAAAGTATTAGTGAGGAATTTCAAAGCTATGTGTATCAAGGTGATCATTAAGTAAACAAAGATGCTATCATACTGCTCCTTCTACATTACGAATTACTTTATCACGCAGTATATCTTCTGCTAAAGTCAATAAATTCTGATTTGTTGAAGTCAAATATAGTTGTAATTTTTCTTGATATATTTTGTTACTCTCAGATTAGATTTTATTCTAATTCAAAGTTTTTATCTTCTCTAAGTCAAGCAAGAAGTTTTTTCAATATCATATTAAAAGGTCATTGCATGAAAATTAATTCAGACAGCATTATAGATTATAATAAAGTCTTCATTGGTTCACATTATTGTTCTTTTTTAAATAAAAAGCTTATATGCCATTGCCTGTTTCCATGTTGCTTGTCCTTATCACTTGCCGGAACCAATTATAATGTGCCTGTAAGGAGCCAATGCAGAGCACAAAGTTTAAGAGATGTCACGTATTTCCACTATACCTTGCTCTTTTTCCTCCGCCGTTTCAGAAGCAAGTGCCAAATAGAGGTTATTCCTGCAGCTTGAAGCTGTAATGGAAGGGCAGTGGCATGGCAGCTTATGTACCCCCACATGGATGTAGTGTGAACGGGAAATAAATGTTTGTTGTAAGTCAAAAAACTAGGACAGACACCAGGAATACAGAGTATCAGCTGTCTATGTAGCACTGAAACTCCTTTCTATAGAATAATTGCGTGTTAGTCCTTGTAACAGGACTACAATGTGGATCTGGCATTGCTTTGTGTTTCACTTAGGATACATATTGGGAAACTTAGCTATTTTCAACTTCTGATTATTTCTGGGCTAACAACAACGGCAAAAATATGTGGAAATTTTTTATTTTCATTTTCGTTGCTTGCTCTCAAGTAGATTTTTCTAAACACGTGTAAGCTTTAAAGAAGTAATCTTTGTAGATCTGGCCACATTTGGATTTGACTCCTTTGTAGTTTTCTGCTATGGAGAACAATCTTTTCTAATAGGAAATAATTCAGTGATCCAGGAGTAGGTTATGCTCTCTATATAGTTAAATTTGATGGTGTTTTCCCCATGTAAAACTGTTGTTTTATATAGAAATATCCTTCAGTTTATTTCAGTTTGTCTAGACTTTAGACAAGCAAAAGGCATAGCACTCTGTCATTAATACCATGAGACATTCCACCTCCTTGTTCATATCAAGGTGTAATGGTTTAAATTGAGCCCCCCTCCCCAAAATTCATATATTGAAGTCCTAACCCCAAATACTTCAGTGTGGAAACCTATATGGAAATAGGATTGTTGCAGATATAATTATTTAAGTCAAGATGAGGTCATAACTGAAGTAGGGTGGGCCCTTAATCCAATATGGCCGTGACTTTATAAAGTGAGGAAATTTTGGCACAGAAAGGCACACAAACAAAATGCCTTGTGAAAACTGGAGTTATGCTGCCATGAGCTATAGAATGACCAGCAGCCCTGAGACAGGCCTGGAACAGCATTCCAGCCCATTCAGGGACACCTTGATCTCAAGACTTCCAGACTCCAGAACTGTGAGACAATAAATTTCTGTTATTTGAGCCTCTAAGTTTATGATATCTTGTTACAGTAGCCACAGGAAACTATTACACAGGGCTACTAACACCTCTCAGAAAAGATGTATTTACCTTCAGTATATGAGATTTTTAATAGGGTTTCAAATCCCTACAAAGATTTCATTTTTCCTACAGAATAGCAAGTTTCTAAAAGGTTAATACTAATCTAAATAGCTGTATTATTCTGATTTTCTATAATTGCTTTCTGAGTGATAAAACATCAATCTTATTCACTATATTCAACTGCCACCTGTAGATAGTGTGCCTTATGTGCATTACTTTTTATTAAATAATGTAATTTATCTTAAATATTCTTTCATGAAAGCACTTTATTTCTAACTTAGAAAGCATGTGTCCTAGACAATGGAATTTTCCATACTGCTACTTCCCAATTTGTATCCTTTTCCCTCACAGACTGCATTATAATTTATCCCTTTGCAAACCCTTATTAAGAATCTCTTACCTTCTATGGCAATAGAAAGTTTTAAAGTTTCATAAATTATGAATAGAAAAAAAAGCAAAACCTTAGTTTTTGAATAAAAAGATACCTGAACACTCTCGAGATATTTACAAAAGTCAAAAGGAAAGCATAGCATTTTTGACATTTTAATTGAAAGTCCTATATTCTGACGGTTTACAAGAACATGTACATTATGGAAAAAAATATTCCATAGTCAGTAAATGCCACAAAATGTATCATTCACATTTGGGTTTTGGTTCTGTGTTGTTCAATACAGTGTTACTTTTAATTGTGTGAGACGGCAATGAGCATGTCAAAGATGTTAGCAGAACGTTTTATGCTTTAATAACAGGTCGAGGCAAAGAAAGCCTTCTTTTTCTTTAAACAATGTTTTTACAAAGTTCTTTTCATCAGTGATGATAATTGTATATTTAAGGCAAATGTCAAAGGAGATTAGCAAGATAACAACTGAAGAGCCTAAGAGATTGATGGCAAAACCTCGGGTGAATGCCTGGGGTAGGCCAGGTAAAAGAAATACTCAGTCAGTATCTTCTGCCATGGCAATGCCAAGCCTGGGTTGCTTCTTAAACTGGAAGAACCTTCTCTGGTTTCCTCAAATACCAGGTCTGACTACGTACACTTTTCTCAATTAGTGCCTTGTGCAATTGTCCTAGAATAAAAATAACTCTTGATTCTGTCTCAATAGCAAGCCACTTAAGCAAGAATATGATTGAACACCCAAAACTGCATGTTCCTCTTAACTATTAGAAAGTCCTGTAGTCAATTTAAATTTAAAATACAGTGTTGATTAGAGGATTAAAAGTGTCCCAGTCAAGATAAAAATCAATTCTTACCTTCATTCAAAATTACGACTTTCCTCCTCTTCCCCTTGCTAAAGCCTGTAGTTAGTGGCTGCCTGATTTCAGAGAAAGAGCTCATGGCTTCTTTGTTTCTTCACCATGAACTTCTCCCACCCATCCCCAGCTTGCTATGTAGTTTCTGAGCCCTCTTGAATCTGCTCAAGTTTGGGAGTGGGGATCAAAAGTGCCAAAGGAACAAAAGATGTCGTATCTGAGCCAGTACTTTCCTAAAGGGCTGAGCAGGTGTTCAAGCTCCCTTTCTTAGGCAGCATTTTTTAGCTCTTCAGAGAATCCTATGCCTGGAGATCTCTTTCCTGCATTGGCCCAGCTAGATGCAGAAATGTTCATATGTAACATCTCATATAATCACTAGGAACATCACAATCTCCTCTGGCTTTTTGCTGATGGATTCTTTCTGACCCTCTTGGAGACCTTAAAAGGCAAGGCCCAGTATGACCCCATGTTGTTTCCCTCACCCCAAGTATGCCATAAAGAAAGCATACTTTCTTTGCCTCTGTAAATTCTGAGTCTGGAGATAACTAAAAATGTAGCCATTCCTACCCTGCTGCCATGGGCTACTCTAGCTTTATCAGGGTAGGTCAATTACTACTACTTGCGACTTTCAAGGAACACACATTTGAAGGTCTTCCAGCCAAACTTTTGCTGGCTTGAGATGAAGGAGCTAATCCTCCTGCTGTCCTTTCTTGTGGGCTGATTTAGTCTGGCAAACACTTTCCCAAAAAAACCTCTTCAAAATCACCATCCTCTCTTTCTACTCTAATCCATTTTTAAACCCTTTATCATGCTGAGAGGTCCAACTCTTAAAATATTCCCCTGTGATTTTTGCATACACCAAACTCTCTCACATTCAATTTGGGAATAAATAGCTATCATATTGACACTTCAGTTGAAACCAATGCAGAGATGGTTTAATGTCTTAAAATCATTTTATGTGAAAAAGGAAATGATGAGGAATTTCATTTCCAAGCTGAAGTATTATCACATCTTTAATTTGAATTTTGATCCACCAATTTTAGTTATAAAAGTTCCATAGGCATCCTAATAAGAAAATCTACCAAATTCTTCCAAAATAATTTATCTAGGATTTATCAAACCAATTTTTAAAAGAGTACTTGAAGTATGAAGCAATTTATTTTTTTCTATCCATATGCAACATAAAAGTTTACCAAAACTACTAAGTTTTGCATGAGTATAGTATTTCACACTGAAAATATATGCAACCTGCGAGAGCCTTATGGTACTGAGCCTCTCTCTTTAATCTCCTGGCAAATCAAGGTGAAAAGAAAACAGATGGAACACAATCATGATACTTAGATGATATCCAGATAGTCTTTTCTAATTAAAAATCTGACTATATTATTTGAACTCAAAATATATATTTTTCTCCCAAGATGTGACAATATTAAGAAACAGCATCTAAGAAAATGACCACATA
>NW_012152618.1:1080336-1088505 GCF_000956105.1 Propithecus coquereli | reverse complement strand
ATGGTAGCTTTGGGAAAGGTAAGAGTAATAGCTCTGAAATTCAATATCCTGTTAGCTCATTACTGCCATAGGGACTTTTGATTCTCCTCTTGACACAGCAGGGATTGGGGGAGGTGGTTCTCTAGTGATCAAAAGATGGCTGTAGTAGTCCCTGGAGTTATATTAACATATGACACATTCAGAAAAAAAGGAACATTTGTTACCTTGTATCATTTTAGGAATGAATACAATTTTTCCAGACTCTGGTGACACTTACCTTCATGTCTCATTGGTCAGGATTTCATCACATCCACATCCCTAAACTACTCACTGGGTTTATGGCAACGGTGTGGATTCCTAGATTCATAATTCAGGATGATATGGATGCTTGAGATTCAATAATTTTGACTAATTTGGAGCTATATTTCAATCATTTTGACTTATTCAGAGGTATGGAGACTAAAGATTTTTCTGATGAGGAACTCAGTCTAATAAAGTATTCACGTGCACAAGCTTGGTGGAATGTCCACGTTTAAACATCATAAGGCATGGTATGCATTTGTATACAACACGGTACATACTATTTGGAGAATCCACCAGCCTAGGTTCCACAAACCAGGGGAAGCTTCAGGAAGAAAAGGGTCTAATTGCTGGTATCTTTAAGATCCTGATTGGGCCCTGACAGACACAGAGACACTGTGAATTAGAACAAAGTCTCACGTGGTTTGGATGGGAGATATTTTCTAATGCAGACAGCTGTAATCTATTGAATAATGAAAAAAGAGTTTTGCCTCAGAGACGACAGAAATCCATGTAAACATCACTGACGGAAAAAAAGAAAAAACAGGTTACATTTGTTAGTTTGTGTGAAAAACTTAGAGGATTAACTGAAAAGTTTGAAAGTTACCCAGAAAAATTTTCAGATCCAAAGTCAGGAAGAACATTGAACGATATTATTATTATTAAAATAATGTACCTTCTCATGATTTTTGGCCCAAGAAAATATGAGTTACATAGGATAATTAGTAAAGTCTCTTTTGTTTGTTTGTTTTGTAGGAAAGATGATGGCCTTGGTTTTGGAAATATTGACATCATTGTCTCATTTAGGGATTTAATCGTTTGATCATGTAGAACAATACAGCCATAAAATGACTTGTGATTCATGCCATTTCGTTACGTAACAGTTATTTTAAAAATCTATACTCTAGGTAACAGGAACACAAAACTTTCCTTTCAATATATGAAATAAATTGACCTAAATGCAGATAGACACATATACAAAATACATATATAAATAAAAACTTAATGTTTCCCATATGGTGTATCAAATATAACTTCCTAATGATTTGAAAAATTGAATGTTATTTCATCTCTTTCTCAAAATGGACTTTTTTATTTGATGTTAGGTATGACTCAGCTGATTGAAACTCATATGACTATAAAAATTGCTATTAACCTTACCTAATTGTTTTTTTTCACGGACAACCTATGCCTAATAAAACATTCATCTGTATTTTTAAAGTGTCCATGTGCAGCTACTGATTTCAAAATCAAAATTTCTTAAGAGAACAAGAATTTAATCTCTTCAAACTATTAATGCTGGCCTTATCTAATCTTTGAGAAACTGGAGTAAGTTTGTTTATGGGACAGTTCATTTTATCTGGCTCCCTGAAAATAGTTTATATTAACTTGTGAACTATTTCGAGCTGTCTCATTTTCTTCTTATTCGTTCTTATTTCTCACTTTTAATTCTTGAGGATCTAGATCCTCAAAGCTTTCCGAATTTCTTACAAAAACTGATACCCTCCCAAATGTGCTTTGTAATCTCTCCGCCCATTGAGATCAAGCCACCAGCTTCCGGGTGATTCTCTAAATCTGAGACATTGCTGTCTCAAGGCTCTTGAGCTTCCTGTTCCTCTGCCACCTCAGATCCATATGACTCTGTCAATCCTTTCATTCATCTGTCTGTTCAATAGCCACACTTCAGAAAGGACTTCCTGACCCTCTATCCACAGTAGCAAGCACTTCCATATTTTTCTCCTTGTTATTTTCTATCATCATTGTCCCAGCAATGAACGGATATTATGTTGCAAAATGATTTATCTTTTTATTTTTCTCTTTTTTACCATAACGTATGTTCTGTGAAGTTAGTAATTTTTGTATATTCAGTACATTGCTATATCCCTAGCAATTAGAACCGTACCCAACTACAGAGCATGTTTGGGAATACAGATGGCCTCCAACTTAACGATGATTGAATTTAGGATGTTTCAACTTTATGACCGTGGGAAAGCAATACACATTCAGTATAGTCCTCAGCTTTGTCCAGGAACTATTGTAAGTCAATAATGCACTTCACATTTATGATATTTTCAACTTACCATGGGTTTACCAGGTTATAAACCCATCAAAAGTCAGGAAGTATCTGCATATGACCAAGTAAAAGGTGCAATATATTCTGGATTTGGAGTTAAAAATGGTTCATGGGAGAAATGGGGAGCAAAAAAGATTAGAAAAGAAAAGACAAGACAAAGAAGGACATATATTCCATAGTAGAAGTTTGAATTTTACTTTGAATGTTCCTCTATGATTCATCATCATTATCTCTATAAGATCAATTATTAACATAATTGATTTCCCCTATACCATATCTCTTTTCCATCCTTTTTCTTTGTTATTATAATATCCCAAATGACTTTTTCTAATATATTGAATTTAAGACATAAAATATTCTGATATATTTAAGGTCATGTGAATTATGAATCATAATTATTTGCAACTTATTTCCTTTGGAAAAGTTATGCTCTTCATGTTTTTACCATTTTTATAGTTAAATGTGACAAATAAAGTTATTTGATCTGGATTGAGACCATTTTAAATGAAAAACTAAAATAGAAAAAACAAAATAAGATGATTGGATCAATGTCTCTCTGGTGGGGCAAAGGCAATATATGTAACCTAAACATTTGTACCCCCGTAATATGCTGAAATAAAAAATAAAAAAGAAAAGAAA
Source organism: Propithecus coquereli (assembly GCF_000956105.1). Lineage (NCBI taxonomy): Eukaryota > Metazoa > Chordata > Mammalia > Primates > Indriidae > Propithecus > Propithecus coquereli. The sequence goes on along the minus strand of NW_012152618.1, from coordinate 1,085,513 downwards.
AACCAGCATACACTATGATAATATATACCAAGGCACTAAATTGTGTGTGATACTGATAATTAGAGGATGATACATAGTAAATTGCTAATTGCATAGTATATACAATAAGCACTAAATAAAGGATAAGAGAAAGCTTAAAAAAAAAAAAGATGGTTGGAATTGTGCCATACATATACACTGAACAGAAATATTAGGAAAATCAGTGATAACATATAAGTTGTTCTCGACTTTATCAGATTTAATGCCACCTTAGACCAAAATAAAATGTATACATAATATACATATATCTAAATAAACACATAATTTTAGGAAAATCAATATAGTACCCAAACCGTAGTATAAAGAAAAGGAAAAAAATAATTTATAAAATGGATTTTGTTTTCATATGTAAATACTGGATAAGACCATACAAGAAATTATAATAAAAAATCACATGTGGGCAAAGCAAGATGGCCAAATAGAAACCTCCAGCAATCACTGCTCTGCACAAACACCAAATTCAACGATTATCCACGCAAGCAAACATCTTCAGAAGAACCAAAAATCAGGTGATGATCGTGCTCTCTGGTTTTAACCTTATATCAAGAAAAGAGGCACCGAGAGGGATGAGAAGACAGTTTTGTACCGCCTATGCCACCCCACCTTTCCCCTGCAGTACCGTGTCAGCATGAGTGGAGAGAATCTGTGTGACCGGGGGAGAGAGAGTGAAGTGATTGTGGGACTCTGCATTGAAACCCAAGGCTGTTTCAATGGCGTAAGGGAACACAGCACAGGGCAGAATACTGCCAGTGCCCATTGACGGAGCATTTAGACCAGCCCAGCCAGAGAGAAATCTTCTGCCCCAAAACCTGAGTTCCGCTAGCCTCACCATCTGCCTGCAAAAAGCAGCCTGTGGCCTCAACTAAATTTGTAAGGCTGTCGGGCCACAAAGGCTGCAGTCCTTGGGCAATTTCTGTGGCTGTGCTGGCTCGAAGCCAGTGGCCTTGGGGTGCACATGACCCAGTGAGACCAGTGGTGTTGAATAATCCAGTGCCTGTGTCACCCCTCCCCCAACTGCAGGCAATGCGGCCTGTAGAGTCTTCTTCCAATTGGGGAAAGGAAAGGGAAAAGTTCAGAGGACTTTGTTTTGCAACTTGCGTACCAGCTCAGTCACAGTAAAATAAAGTACCAAGCAGACTCCTGAAGCTCCTGAGTCCAGGCCTTAGTTCCCGGATGGCATTTCTGGACCCACTGTGGGCCACGAGGAAACATGCTCCCTAGAAGGAAAGGGCCCAGTCCTAGCAGGATTTATCAGCTGTTGACTAAAGAGCCCTTGGGCTTTGAATAAACATCAGAGGTAACCGAACGGCAGTCACCACTGGCTTTGGCTGAGACTCGGCTGTCTTCAGGTGTGACCTGGTGCTGGTGGCCATAACAGAGTACCCACATCACTCCTCCAACCTTGGTAGCTCAGCACAGAGAGAGAGGGAAGAGAGTGAGAGACTTTGCCTGGAAATGCAGAGAATTCTCCCATATCTTACCCAAGTTCACCAACGAGATACCACCAGGAGTCTGCAAGAGTCATTATTGGACTTGGAGCACCCTAGTGCTGATATGGCTGCAGTAACCAAAGACTTAGACCATGACACTCACTTCCCTTTGAACATTTGGAAAGTCTTCCCAAGAAGGACATGTTTAAACAAGTCCAGACTGGAAAGATTAAAATAAATACCTAACTCTTCAATGTCCAAACATTGACTAACATCCATAATCATCAGTAATATACAGGAAGACATGACCTCACCAGACAAACTAAATAAGGTACCAGTGACCAATCGGGGAGGGATGGAGAGATGTGAATATCTTTCAGATAAAGAATTTGAAATAGCTGTCCTGAAGAAGGTCAATGAACTTCAAGACAACATAGGGAAGGAATTCAGAGGCCTATCAAAGCAATTTAACAAAGAGATTGAAATGATTAACAAAAAAAGTAGAAATTCTGGAGCTTAAGAATGTAACTGACAAATTGAGAAAGGCATCAGAGTCTCTAAACAGCAGACTTGATCAAGGAGAAGAGAGAATTAGGGAGCCTGAAGACAGGCTATTTGAAAATACATAGTCAAAAGAGAAAAGAGAAAAAGGAAAAAAAAAAAAAAAGAATGAAGCACACCTACGAGATCTAGAAAATAGCCTCAAAAGGGCAAATCTAAGAGTTATTGACCTTAAAGAGGAGATAGAGAGAGAGATTGGGGTAGAATAACAGAGAACTTTCCAAACCTAGAGAAAGATATCAATATTCAGGTACAAGAATGTCATAGACCAACAAGCAAATTTAACCCAAGCGAGACTACCTCAAGGCATTTAATAATCAAGCTTCCAAAGGTGACGGATAAAGAAAAGGGAAGCAAGAAAAAAAGAAAAAAATAACAAATAATGGAGCTCTGATATGTCTGGCAGCAGACTTGTCGGGAGTGGAAACTTTACAGGCCTGGAGAGAGTGACATGACACATTCAAAGCACTGATGGAAGAAAACCTTAACCCTAGAACATTGTATCCTACAAAAATATCTTTCCAACATGAAGGAGAAATAAAAACTTCCCCAGACAAGCAAACGCTGAGGGATTTCATCAACACCAGACTTGCCCTACAAGAAATGCTAAAAGGAGTTCTTCAGTCTGAAAGAAAAGGACGTTAATGAACAACAAGAAATCATCTCAAGGTATACATATGACCGACTCACTGGTTAACAGTAAGGACACAAATACAGAACACCCTATTGCTTCAATTGTGTTGCATTAAATCACACTTATATCTTGAGTAGGAGGCCTGAAAGATAAACCTACCCAAAATGACTATAACTTTTTGAAAGATAGATGGAATAAAGATACAGATGGAAACAACAAAAAGTTAAAATGTGGGGGGGAGGGTAGCATTTCTGTTAGACTTCTCTGTGCTTGTTTGTTTGTAAGCAGAGTTGTCATATGCTTAAAATAATTGGCTATAAAATGTTTTTTGCAAGCTTCATAGTAACCTCAAATGAAACAACCTATGACAGACACACAAAAAATAAAAAGCAAGGAATGAAAACATACTACCAGAGAAAATCACTTTTAACAAAGGAAGACAGCAAGGAAGTAGGAATGAAAGAGACGACCTCAAAACCACCAGAAATCAAATAGTAACATGGCAGTCGTAAGTCCTTACCTGTCAGTGATGACATTGAATGTGAACAGACTAAACTCTGATCAAAAGACATAAAGTGGCTGAATGGATAAAAAAATAAGAGCCAACCATATGTTGTCTGCAAGAGACACTTATACAGATGCCCGTAGACTGAAAGTTAAAGGGATGGAAAAAGACATTCCATGCAAATGGTAACCAAAAAAGAGCAGAAGTAGCTATACTTCTATCAGATAAAATAGATAGATTTTCAAGAAAATCACGTGTTATCACTTACAGGATGTAGCACTGTAAATGCTGTAACTACAAATGCATTCTTATATATAGGCACATTTTATTGGTGACTCAAATAACATGTGTGCCATTGACAACCATTAAAAAATGTTTCTAAGTGGTGACTATTTCTCAATAAAGTTCCAAATGAAACCATTTACACTGTTCTCTCGATTTGCATGGTGTTTGCATTCTTGGAAAGGTCATAGTATATTAAACCATGCACAGTTTTTCTGCTTATCTAAAATGGATATTTCTAAGCTCAAATAATTATAGCAAGATGTTTTACCTGTATGACATTCTAAAATCAGGTAAGACACAGGATGACATTTAATTGTCCAGAACTATCACAGACACTGCAGGGAAACTTCATCCCTGGCCCACATCCATTGAATGTCAGCAGCATTCCTTAACCATTGCTACAAGCCCAAATGCCCTCAGATGTTTGCAAAATGCCTTCTGTGGAGTGCGGAACTGCTACCACCCTCTATTTCAGCAACTGGAAACTATAACACGGACATACAGTCACTAAAGTGTCCTAACGAACTTTTTCTTACAGGCGATATCAGCCTCTTGAAACATTCATTTCCAGCAATCTTAATTAATCCCACAAATATGATGCTTAAATGCATTCATTTGCATTCTTTCACGCATTTAATAAACACTTATTAAGTACATGCTACTCTATTAGTCCACAGGAATACAAAAAAGGACAAAAATGAAAAAAATCCTGAACAGTAAAAAAAGAAAAAGAGACAGTTCTTGTCTTAATGGAGGCTACAATCTAGTAAAAGACAGAGATTCTTGGCCTTTAATTTTAATTAAATGTTCTCAAATCTTCTGCTGTTGGGCTTAATAAGCAACAATTAATCAATATATTTCACAATTTTTATCCATTCTGCTCATCCTTTACCCCTACCCTCAACCCTAATACTATCAACAAATAAATTCAAAGTAGCAGTAATTACAGTGGCTTCTAGTTTTGTTGGTTGCTTTTATAAAGTAGATGAGTGAAGTTGAAAGATAGATTTTTATGTGAAATATGTTGAGGTTTAATTTATACCCAATAAAATTCACTCCTTTAAAGTCTACATTTCCATAAATTTGGATAAATATGTACAGTCATGTAACTGCCAAAATAATCAAGATACAGAATATTTCCCTAAACTCCCAAAGTTATCTCATGACAGTTGGCAATCAATCTCTGCCTTCAAAACCCAGCAACCACTAATCTGTTTCTATTGCTGTAAATTTCCTATTCCAGAAAGTTACATAAATGGAATGTACCTCATGGAGCATTTTGCTCTGGCTTCTTTCACTTAGCATTAGGTATTTGAGATCCACCCATGTCACTGTATTTATCAGTAGTTCATTCACTTTTATTTCAAGTAGTTTTCCATTGTTTATCTAAGGATGAAATTGTTAGATAGTATAGTACGTTCACGTCTAACTTTCTAAGAAATCATTAAAGAATTTTCCAAAGTGGCTTTAAAATGTTGCATTCCCAGTAGCAATGTACGACATATCATGTATCTCCCCATTCCTGGCAGGATTTGGTCGTGATAGTGTTTTATTTCTTTTCCATATTATTGAGTATACATTGAAATAATATTGTAGTGTTAATTTGCATTTGTCTGATGGGTAATAAGGTTAAGAATCTTCTCCTATGCTTATCGATCATATACATTTCTGATTTGATAAAACATCTGGCCAAATCTTTTCTCATTTTTTAAAATTTTTTTTT
>NW_012152618.1:1077799-1078573 GCF_000956105.1 Propithecus coquereli | reverse complement strand
ATTTTTGTCATTTATATCTTATTTTGATCAGTCTGGCTAAAGCTTTATTTATTCCATTGCTCTTTTCAAGAACTAGTTTTTGGTTTCATTGATGTATCTGTTCTTGATTTCTTTGACTTTTTTTTTTTAAATGACACATTAACATTTTATTCATTATCTTCCAGTTCTTTTTCTATAATAGATTATTTTTAGTATTTGCCTACTCATAAATACTTTGAATTGGATTTTTGGAAGCTTATTATAAACCATAACCTCAGGAGAGATTTTTTTTCCCCAGAGGAATTGCTTGTGGTTTTATGGGTTTATTCCCAACATAACGAAAAACATTCATAATAAAATAATTTGCTATCGTGATTTATCTACATATTATCATGAATAGAGGCAGTGAAGGCTTTGCATTCTTAAAAGTTCGATAGAGTCTTCCTTTGCTTTGACCATTGGTCAAAATGACTTATTTTTTAGCAGTGTTTAAACTTAATATTTCCTGCTCTCTTATGTCATTTTGCATCTCTGCCTTTACATCAAAATTGTTTTCATTGTCCTTTGGCTTTTAATGGGGATGTATGTTAACAGAAAAAAAAAAAAAAAACCCAGACTCTGCAAAATAATTTTAAGAGGTTCATTCTGAGCCAAGCCTGTGTGACCATGGCCCAGGGATCCATGCCCAAGAAGTCTCAAGGAACAAGTGGTACTGCTGCAGTCAGGTTACAGTTTGGTATTATACATTTTAGAGAGACAGGAATTGCAGGTAAAATCATAAATCAATACATGAAA
>NW_012152618.1:1026674-1077661 GCF_000956105.1 Propithecus coquereli | reverse complement strand
GTTTTAAGTTAAGATAAGGATGTCTGTTAATGAGAGACACGCCACAATAGACAGACTCAAGTGATCTGTTAAGCAAATTGATGTCCTGCAGGTGGTTTAACCTTTGCTCTGCATGACCTGAGGTTTTGTTATAATTTAGTATCTAAACTGCAAAGGGAGGGGGTATAATGAGTCATGTTGTGTCTGACCTCCTTTCTCTTTATGGCTGGGACCTAAGTTTTAAGGTTTTTCTTGGGTCCCCGTGGCTAACAGGGGGTACATTTAGTCAGCAGGAAGTTTAGAATTTTATTTTAGTTCATATGTGTAGTTGTAGTCTGCAATCACTTTCATTTTTTGTTTCTTTATATGTAACTGTTATTTCTGCCTGAATATTTTTAGCATGTATTTCCTAGTGTTCTGAAAAATGTCATCAATAGTTATTAAAAAAAAAGGAGTAGATTCTATAGTAAAAAATTTGGGGGAAACATTGGATTACATACGTGTGATATTGAGAAATAAATATTTGATCTTTGTCCCTGTTTCCTGGCATACTGCTCATAAAACCCTTGGGATCACCAGAGTGATAAGAATGTCTTTTCTATGCTAATGAAATGACTGGTGGCTGGGATCCCTAGATAGCTTCAGAATAGGAACAGATCTCCAGAAAGACCAAGGCACGATTAAATAGTTGAGACACTAAGCCCCACCTTGTAAGCTCCAGGGAGGGGAAAGAGGCTGAATGTTAAGTTGATCACTAATGGCCAGTGATTTAATTGACTATGCCTACATAATGAAACCTCCATAAAATCTCAAAAGGACTGAGTTTGGTGATTTTCCAGAGAGCTGAACATGTGGAAGTGCCTGGAGGGACTTGGAAGCTCCGGGACCCTTCTCACCGACCTTGCCCTGTGCATCTCTTACATATGGCTGTTCATCTGTTGATATCTTTTATAATAAACTGGAAGATGGAAGTAAGTGCTTTCCTAAGTTCTATGAGCTGTCCTAGCAAATTAATCATATTTAAGGAGGGGGTCCTGGGAACCCGGATCTATAGCTAGTCAGTCAGAATTATAGGTGACAAATTGCTATTTGTAATTGGTGTCTGAAGGGGGAGCAGTCTTGTGAAATTGAGCCCTTAGCCTGTGGGATTTGAAGCTATCTCCAGGTAGATAGCATCAGAATTGAATTGAATTATAATATACTCAGTTAGTGTCCATTGGAGAATTGCTTATTACATAAGGAAACAACCCCCCACATATCTAGTATAAGAGTGAGCTCAGTGGCATGTGAGCATAGGAGAAACATTTTGTTTTTGTCTATATTTTAATAGTGTGAGATGCCAAATGTGTTTTGTGATGATAGGCCTTCTGATGTACACAGTGAACCTTCAAAACTTACATAACGTTTCTCAAACATACTTGACCACAGAACACTTTGGAGTTCATGGAACCATGAACATGAGCTCTTTGCCACCACCATGTGCCAACATTACCCTATGAGAGCACTCACTGTAGACCGGGTAAAAAGAACCTGTAGAAAACACACCTTTCAAACCATGGAATATACTTCCCCTGACATTAGGCAAGAGTAGTATTAGCCCACAAAGTGATTTGTAAGGTATCGGAAGCCTTAAAATTTCTCCTGCTTTTCCTTGAGAATGTCTGTGGCTGACTCCTCATGGGATGCTTTCCAGGGAAGATTTGATCCAGAGTGGCATAAAAGACTGAAACTTGCATAGCAGCTGCAGCACAAACTTTTTTAAATTCACAAAAATGAGGCGCCAGTTGGCAGTGGTTGTCCAGTTTGATGCTAGCTGGCTAATTAGTTAAGCACTCGATAATCATCTACACAGTACTCATCAGAACAGAAGGAACCTCAGCAAAATCAGCGGGCCGCATGGTCCCCGTGATGTGTTGGCACTGAGTACCTCCCAGCATGGATTGCGTGGCATGTCCCATTTTGTGGGAGACATTTCCCGTCATTTCAGGAGTTAATCAAGTTGGTGAGTTCCTAGAGGAGTGGGGACAATTCAGGGTAAGAACTGGGACAGGGAGTTGGTGGTCCCTATCTTCCTGTCATGTGCCCCCACGGATTGCAAAACGGTAATTTTGTAGTGGTTTGTCTGCTGGCTGAAAAAAAAAATCACAGAAAATGTATCACAACAATCTTCAGGCTTCACAAACCACAGCTAGTTTTTGGTCTTCACACCACATCTCTCCTTTTTCAGGCTGCTCTGCAGACGACGGAATCACTCACAGTTTGCTAAACAAAATATTCAGACCTTCCACACACACTTGAAGGGAGAAAAACAGGCAATACAAACTAGGCACAGTATTACCCTGGCCCTCTCTGCGTGAATCACATCACTGTGATAGGAAGATCCCGCTGCATTAATTCAGAATTTTGAGGATTTAGACCCATTTTTATGCCTCCTATCATCTCAAAATCTTTTCTAGTCCTTTCAGATAGGTTGTCAGGTAGTTTCTCAGGGAAGCCATCTTTAGCTATTGTTTCTTGGAGAGCCCTGTGGAAAAATGTAAAATACCCCCACTAACTTTTTTCCAGAAGGTCTCCATTGCTGAACAATTCCCCGTTGACCAGCATTGGGATAAAGGCAAATTTTATTAACAGCCTCTAAACCAAGTCATCTAGTGCTTCCCCACGTTGACTATCAGTTATTACATGATCTCCATCAGATATAACCTTGTGGTAGATGTGTCCTGGTAAGAGATGATCATCAGTCTTAGGAGGACTGACCTGCTTAAGGTAGATATCCATAACTCTAATCCAACACTTCAACATTTAGGTCTATTGCTCTTGTATGCTGTTGTTTGCCTCGATGGATTCTACTGATTTTAAAATCAAACACAAACAATTCAGCCACTTGCCTAGTTTCTGGGTCAAGGGAATCCACAAGATTTTTTTATCAGCTGGTAATTTTCTCAAACATTGATATAATTCCACATTTGTGTTCAACTTTTCTACCACGGTGCAGTATTTCTACAAGCTTCTTCTGCAACCTCTCTGAATACTGGCTCAGGGTAAACAGTTTTTGCAAAATCAATCAAATTGACCAGTCTGCAACAAGGAATCAAAAAGATCATCAAAGATGAGCACAGTGTGTGGTCCAGACAGTGGAGAACACACACATGCTCCACCGAGAAGTCCTTGTCTCTCAAGGCTCTTCCATGTGCAATATAAAGTCATTCTGGTTAATGAGCTCAGGAACTGCTAAGAACCCCAGCGCTGACTGAGCAGGTCCAAGCAACAGCCCTGTGGCTTGACATTGAGGGCAGTGCCCACAGGGACTAGCTTGTGCTGACACCTCAGCCTGGATCCCTGATCAGAGGTAAAGGCCACCCTGGCCCATCCACACCTGCTGCTCAGCCGCTGCCTGGCTCCGCTCCCCACCCTCCGCCAGCCTTTGGGGTGTACAGCACCAGGTCCCGAGAGAATCCCCTTCTCCCCTACAAGCCCCACTCCCACTGCACCAGGTGCCAAAGCTCCAGGTGGCTTTGCTTCCTTGACGTTTGCTCTTTATATTTCTCTTAATCTCCTAGCTTTGGGTTTAATTTGCTCTTGTTTTCCTAACTGCTTAAAGTATAAATTAAGATTGTTTGGTTGAGATCTGTTTTCTCTTCTATATCTTCTAATAAAAATATCACTTCTTTAAATTTCCAGCCAAGTACTTCATTTCTGTAGCTGCACTCCACAAAGTTTTAATTTTTAATTAATTCACTCCAAAATATGTACTAGTTTCACTTGGTTTTTCTTCTTTGGCCAATTGATTATTGTGAGGTATGCTGCATTTTATTTCTACATTTTGGTATTTCTCAAATATCTGTTGTTAATTCTGCTGTGATCAGAGAATATACTTTAAACACTTTAAAGTTGCTGAGGCTTCTGTTCTGATACAGAATGTGATATATTATGGTGAATTTTCTATGTGCTACTTAATATGCATTCTAGTTCTTTGAAAATATCAACAAATTTGACAAATGTCTAGCAATACTGAAAGAAATAGAGAAGACAAAAATAAAAGATACAATATCAGGAATTAAACAGAATGTTATCAAAGACCTTATAAACACCCGAATAATAAGACAATGCTAAAAACAACTCTATACACATACATTTAACCACATAGATAAAATGGACGATTTCCTCAAAAATCACAATCACAACTTACCCAATATAAAACAGATACTTTGAGTAGTATAACTTAAACAGTATAATTTGAATAGTAGGACTATTCAGAAAAGTGAATTCATAACTTAAAAATTCCCAAAGGAATAATCTTTAGGCTCAAATAGTTTCATTGAAGTTGTACCAAAGTTTAAAGAAGAATAAACATCTATTCTACACAATGTAGTCCAGAAAGTAGAAGAGGAGGAAACAATTTTAAAAAAATCAATTGCATTTCCAATAAACATGTTGGCACTAAAATTGAAATGACAGTATCATTTAAAACCACTCAAAAAGAAAAAAAAGGAAATAATACTGAGATATAAATCTAACAAAATATGTAAATGACTTATAAACTAAAAACTATAAAATGCTGAATGAAAGAAATCAAAAAGGATCTAAATAAATGGAGAGACATATTGTGTCCATTGTTGGATGATTCAACAAATAAAGATGTCAAGTTTCCCCAAATTAAAGTTTTCATGCAATTATTATTAAATTTCCAGCAAAGGTTTTTGTGGTCATAAACAACTTATTCTAAAACTTATATGGAAAAGAAGGGAAATATCATATTTGAAACAATTTTGAAATATAAGAATTAAGAGGGAAGGATCAGTCTAACTGATTCAAAGCTTTATTATGCAGCTACAGTCATCGAGACTGTGTGGTATCGGCAGGGGAGAAAAAGACACAAAGATCAACAGAATAGAATACAGAATCTAGAAATAGACCCACACAAATGTGCCCAACTGATTTTTAACAAAAGTGCAAAAGCAGTTCAGTGAAGGAAAGATAGCCTTTTCAACAAAGAGTGCTGGAGTGGTTACCCATTCCCAGGCAAAACATTGACCCTAGATCTGTGTGTCACGTCTTATGCACAAATTTACTCGAAAAGCATCACAGACTTAAATATAAAACATAGAACTATAAGACTTTTAGGTATAAAAAAACAAGAAAATAATCTTCAGGCTCTAGGGAGGAAAAAGAGTTCTTAGAATTGACACCAAAAGTGACATGTATTAAAAGAAAAATTGATAAGTTGGTCATTATTGATATTAAAAATGTCTGCTCTGTGAAAGATCCTATAAAGAGTATTAAAAATAATCTATGCATTGGGAGAGTATATGTGCAAACCATGTATCTGCTATATATATATATATGACAAAGAACTAGTATCTAGAATGTTTAAAAGACTCAAAACTCAGCTGTAAATACATGTATACATATATGTACACATACATACAGACAACTAAAAATGGGCAAAAGCAATCAACAGACATTCACTGTGGAGGATATGCAGTTGACAAACAAGCTCATGAAATGCCATTTGGAAATGGGAATTAAAACCACAAAGAAATATTGTAACACATTTACCAGAATGAGTAAAATAAAAAATAATACCACCACCAAATAATAGTAAATATGCAGAAAAACCGTATCACCCACACACTGCTTGTGGGAATGTAAAATGGTACAGCCACTCTGGAAAAGAGATTGGCAGTATCTTAAACTAAACCTGTGCTGAGGATAAAATCTAGTAATTGTATTCCGGGCATTTATCCCAGAATAATGAAAACTTATGTTCACAGAAAAACCTCTACATGAATGTTATAACATCTTTATTTGTAATTGCACAAAACTGGAAACAATCTAGACGTCCTTCAATAGGTTAACGGTTAAACAAACTGTGACACATTCATACCATGAAATATCAATGTTACTCAGCCCCTCCCCAGAATAACAGACTATTAATATATGCAACAACCTAGATGACTCTCCAGAAAATTATGCTGGGTGAAAATATTCAATCCAGAAAGGCTGCATATTGTATGATAACATCCTTTAAGTGGCAAAATTTTAGAAATGGAGAACAAATTAGTGGTTACCAGAGATAAAGAAGTTTAGACAAAATGGATATGGGCTATAAATATTTGTAAAAATCGTATTAACTGCAGGTAACCTTGTGATGAAGGAAACGTTCTGTATCTTGATTGTATAAATGCGATATGTTACCATGTGGTGGTGCTGGGTAAAGTGTGCATGACACCTCTCTGTGTTGTATCTTGCAACTGTGTGTGAATCTACAATTATCTTTAAAAGGAGTTTTATTTTAAAACTGGTTAATTTTCAGGAAAAAAGGGAATGCCAGTCTACATTGAAACAAATGTTATGGAGAATAATTTGACACTTATCTAGTTATCTACAAGAGTATTTCAACAGCTCTCCCACATTTTATTCAAATACCTATTTCTAGGAATTTGACACAAAATATAATCATATTATCATATATTGGAAGTTTTCATTATTAAAAATAGCAAGGACAACAAAAAAAAACCTAAGTACTCAAATGTCAAGGGCCATAAAAATAAATTATGTTGCTTACATATGCATCCATTCATTTGCATTATATAAAAAAGTTAAGCGAGTAAAGCTAATTTCATGACAGTATGTGTTATATAATTTTAATTTTATGTTAGCAATAAATGTGTACTTATGTATCTCATATCTAAAAGTATTTATTCCAAAATAAAAAGTAACATTTCTAAAAGAGATTAATTAATGGATTTTAGTTTTCTTTATATGCTTTTACATTTTTCTAATTAAAAATTAACATATGGTGATTTTGTAATTAGAAAAAAGCCCTATAGAGTGAAATAAATAATAATCTATCTATTAGATAGGAAATTGATTTTGTCCTTGTTGAACAGGTTATTCTGTATTTTGAGAAGGTCAAATTGACAGTTAGTGTTCTTTGGGTCTTCTACAAACTTCCTAGTTTTTTTTCTCTACTCGTTCCATCAGTTACTAAAAGAAGAGTGTCAGTCTTCAGCTATACTCTTAGATTTAAAAAAAAAAAAGTCTCATTTTAGTTCAATCATGCTTGCTTCATGGATTTTGAGGTTCTGTTGATGAATGTACACACCTTTAGGATTGTCATGTCTTCCTGTTGGGTTGACTCCTAATCCCAAAGTCTCCTTCATCTGTTATTAACATAGCCACTCCAACTTTCTTTTGTTTAGTGTTTGAGTGCTATATTTTTCTTTATACCATTATCGTTAATTTCTATGTGTCTTTACATTTATGTGAGTTTCTTGTAGACTGAATGTAATTTGGTGTCACTTTTAATTCACTCTAACAATTTCTACTTTCTAATTGACGTGTTTAGACTGCTTAAGTTTAGTGCAGTGATTGACATGGCTATGTATAAACCATCTTTTGATCTTTCTATTCCTTCTCTTATCAATCAGTTTGCTTTTACTGTTTCTTACGTATGTCTTAATTTTTGAATGATTGCAGGACACACTGTGAAGAATATTAGACACTGAGTTAAATCATCTTCCTGCTCTGAAACCAGCATGCCTTTTCCTCTCTCAGCAGAATAGTACTGTGAGTTTAATCAATCTCATCAGTAGTTCAGCTGGGTTTAGTTTTAATTGTTTTAGTGACCTTTGGTGACTTCAAATTTCACCTACAAGGTGTTGCTGCAGCCTTCTAACTCTTCAAAATCTTTCGACCACTCAGTATAAAACACAAAAACCTGCCATAGCCTGTAGGTCCCAAATATCTGTCTTCTACCTTTCTCCACTTTTAACCTACTCCCTTTCAGTGTTGCAATCAAGATAAGCTCTTGGATGTTTTTGCCTGTTGTCTTTTCTTTTCCCTTCTAGGACTATTCACCACTGGCAATTATGTATTCATTTTTTTGCTTACTTTAATATTTTCTACACCCTCACTGAATTATCATTTCCATGAGTGCTTAGTACAGTCTGACACATTATGGGTTCCCAGTAAATGGCTTTTTTTTTAAAACAACAAATGAACTGTAATAAGAAGAAAACATACCAATTAAATTAAGACTAGATGTTAATTAGGATAATGGAATTACCTAGAACATGTGTGCAGTACTGAATAATTTTAGACATAGGAAGCTATTTTACATAGTGATTCTCTATTTTCAAATATTATTATATTTGATGCAATGCATTTCCTTAAAATATGCTAAAACCAACAGAATTAAATAGATTTTGCCATAGAGTGTCCTGTTTCATTTAGTGAAGTACAACTGCTATGTTTTAAAATGGTGGCTGATGGGCCTCTGTGTCTGAGTACAAATTCAGTATTTAATCCCAATGTATAAATACAAGTATTCCTTTAATTGATCTGTGTGGGATTTACATGAGTCACTTTGACATTTTTCCCACATACTTAATCATATTTTTGACTTTTCATCACCATCCTTGGGAAAACAAAAACTGAAACATTTAAAAGATAAACATTTAAACCACTGCGATCTTCTTTAAAAAACCCACAGTTTTTTTTCCTTTTCTGTCATCCCTCAACATTTCGCTTGATACCACAAGCATTTTTACCTAAGAAATAATATAAGAATATTATAACCTAAATTTATAGTGCCCCAAAATACCAGTTTGAAATTAGTGCAACATACCAGAAGAGTGATTTTTAAATACCTTTTTAAAATCACCAGCTTCCAGTATATTCGCTAAATAAGCACAGGCTTATCAAGAAACCACAATATCCTACGAAACGTACGCTTCATTTCTAGATTCATACAATAATTTGTACATGTATAGAATTGATTAGCTTATATGTTTAACCAAACTTAGCACTCCAAATTTTATTTTTAAAATTTTGGCTAAGAATGAACTTGAAAATAATACAGTTATGTTGCTTAATACAAAACAATTTTGTAAAATACACACAGATAAACAGAAACCATGATGTCTTCAGGACCATCTCTGGCTATTTTGAGTTTTTGGCTTAAAGTGGTAACATGCGAGGGAGAGAGAGTTGGAAGAAGTTGGAAGGTCTTAATGTGTTTGGTACTGACAAAAAGGGTTTCTAAATTTTGTATTTTTGACAAAGATCCATTACAGTAGGGAAAAGGAAAGCTAAAAATGTAGGAAAGATTCTATGTTGTGGCTATATGCTTTCTTAAATAAAATTCAGTGTGTCTATGGCCCCATATATTAGTAAATTTCACAAGAAGGATTGTAAAATTAGAACAAAAGAGCAGTCCGGTTCCGTGTTAATGCTGCTGCACAGGAGGTTACAGGCATCCTTGTTTCAGTCAGATGGAGAGCAAAACCACCTCACAGCCCAACATGCACCTTCACCACTATAAAGGGACAGAATACAAAACAAGGCAATTCAGCTGGCCAACAGCACACGGGTCATGTCTGGAACCTTGTATCATCATCATCATCATTACACCATTATTTTATGACAGATTATTATTATATAGCATTTTACAATGGATTATGTACCATTAAACTGCATATCAATATTATATGACATATACCATTTTGTATTTTATATAATGTTATAATCATTATGTATTATTTTGATAGTTATATATCCTTCTAATAATATTATATTTGTATCATAATCTCTCATGATACTCACCTCCACTCATTTATACTTCACTGTTTTCTCTTAGCAAAAGTATAACCCAGATTGAATTTCCGTCTCTCATGCATGCGCGATGCAGGTAAACAGGCTGTAGATAAATACATAAATACGACGAGTGAGCCCACTTTAAATTCATGACAATTAATGTCAATTGAGCAATCAATCCTGCTTCACTACTTTATTCACTCTTGAAGACCTGAAACGTCTATTCCACAGTTTTTTTTTTTTTTCTATTTTCCTATTTCCAACATCTCCACCCCATCTTCAATCTTGAGGACATTGCTTCCTTTTTAACTGAGAAAATTTAAATAATAGTATGAAGACTCCCAAAGCACATCTGTGTACCTATGAACATTGGTATCCGTGTATACCCTGTTCAGATTCTCTTTCTCTTACCATGTATAGCTGAACTAAGAATTCATGCTATGATCCAAAGTAATTGTAACCTGGGATAATGATGTTGCTGTGGATAGAAATCACAGTCAATATACTTGGATGGGAGGGGGAAAAACCCCAAACCAAATATGTATCCTTATTTTTACTAACCACTAACAAAAATTAGCATCTCCTTCAATTATGAATGTAAGTAACAAACAATGGTTGTATTAGCAGATACTATGGCTTTATCATCAATATTTTCATATCATATTATAGCTGGTGCAGGTACCTTGAAACGTCTTTTACTCTTTTCACCATCAAGCAAGGTTATCAAAGCTGCCATTTAAGCTAAGCAACAGTAGCCTTCATACTTATATGTCTTTAAAATAATAAAGTTAATTTTAATTTTTCTATATTATGATGGTTTATCTTATTTAACTAATTAATAATGGGCACATATTAATATATTATGAATTTCTAAAAATATTTTAATGACTGTATTTCGCTAAAAATTTTTTATATTCCTATGGAATTCACTTCATGTGTTTAGAATTCTTCATGATGAGAGTCCCTAGATGTCCACAGAGCTTCAGTGGGGTCTGTGGAGTATGCAAACACACATACACACACACACACACACACACACACACACACACACACAGAGATTAAGAATCTTTAATCTAAAGTCATACACTGCTTCCTCCAATGGTATGGTCTGTTCCATTCCCTCTTACCTATTCAAGGACATCCTTTAGCAAGTATTCCTTCTCTCTTTTATACTAACATTTATAATCTTACTATTAGATCATTCCCATCAGCTGACCATTATTTCTATCATTTTTTAAAGAAAACAGAAACAACTGAGCAAACAAAAAAACCTTTGTTTGACCTCACTTCCTCAACAGCTGTCATCTAATCTCATAGCTCCACTTGGCACCCAAACCAAGAGCTTTCTGTATTCATGGTGACTAGTTTCTCACTTCTCAATTACCCTTAAACCTATTCCAATCAGGCTTTCTTCCCCATCATTCTTCCAACCTGTACTAGCTAAGAGCACTAATTATATACATGTTTCAAATTACAATGATTTATACTTGACTCCCTTTTTATATGATCTAGCAACAGATTTTCATATACTTCCTTGATTTAACCTAGTTTTTTATTTCTCCTGTTTCATTGGTTGCCCTGGTCTATCTTCTTTTTTCCCAAATACTTAATGTAGAAGTGCCCAAGGCCCAGTCATTGTTCATAATCTCTTCTTTGCCTAACTCACTCCCTTGTAAATTTTATTTGATGTCATGGCTTTGAATATCATTTATAGTTGAGGACTCTCAATTTTATATCATTAGCTAAAATTCTTTCCCGAATCCTAGACTAAAAATCTGTTTATTTGACATTATAATTTTTACATTTTAACACGAAAATAAGTAATGTGGTATTGCAAAGGATTTGTCAGGTGACAAAGTGCCCAATACTTAATATCCAATTAACAAAATTGTGTGAACAAATGAACAAGTGACCACCATCATAATTTTCCTGCCGTATCCTTGATGCTTATCTCTTTAAATATCTTGCATTCCTTCTTTGTACACTTGACTATTTTATCGGTAGAATATCTTCTTAAAGAAAGAATAGTGCCATTTGTTCACTCTAATGCCATAAAAAATTGAAAATAAAAAATAAAATTACCTCTCTGAGACTACCACAAAATGGGATAGACTGTGAATTTTGAATAAATACTCAAGCTGTAAGTGATTTAAGTAAAATCTGAGGGACATAGGACTGATATGTAACTATAGTAAGATATCTGAGCCTAATCAACTATCGTAACGTATCTGATCCTACCAACTATGGTGTGCTTTGTCCTAAGAAAAACTGCATTAGTAGAGTTAGGCTGCGCTTCTTAAAATGTAAAAATAGAAACTCAACGAGAATTTGTTCACTTATTCATCACTTTTTAGGGATATAGGCACGGGGCCATTTTCCACACAGGATTCCACTGTATGGAAATGGAGGCGGCAGTTATATTTGACCACAATTTTACTACGATCAGCAATTATAATAGTAACTGGTACACAGTAAGACTTCAGCACATACTTGATGCATGAATTATCTAGATGAATTATCTGTTAAAGGTATTGTATTTTGTATGTCTTCGCACAAATTCAATTTCTAACCAAGCATCTTATTGCCGATTACTCTCTCAAGCTCTCTAAAACCAGTAAGTCTTCCCTGCCTTGTGATTACGAATATTTCGGTCACTTGAAAAGATAGTCTTCTTTGAAAACTGTTAAATTGTCTCTCTGGCTTAAGCATTGCTCCCTTGTATCTTTGATTATGACATGTTGTTTGCCAAATGCTATGCTCTTGAGGTACTATGACAAAATTGAGTTTTTAACCATAAATTCAAGCATCAGACTTTAGTCCATGGTGATCTTATTGAGACAATGTCACACTAAGACATTACGTAGTCAGCTTATCAAGAAAAACAATATTTGTTTTTCAAATCTGTTGTATTTTTCTCAATTTGGTCTTCAGGTCTCGCTCAGAAGAGTGGCTATATACTCTAGCTGTGTATCCAATGGGATGTTTACAGGATCTCTTTCACAGGATACTTCTTTATCCTGGTAGATAAGGATGCCTACGTGTCTGACCTGTGACCATGTGTCCCTCCCAAAGGAAACTGGTTTATACTGGCAGATACCCTTGTGGGTCTTGTCCTAGCCATTCTCTAGAAGAGCCCTGACCAGGAGAAGAGTTAAATTCAGGTGTGTGTGTCAGGAGAGAAGCAGAGGAGGCAACTCAATAAAATACAGACGATAGAAGAAGCAGTACATTACTTACAGATCCCAAAGAGAAGAGGGAAGCACACCTCACGTGGACTATCAGGAAGAGGGGAGCCACCTGGGACAAACACACTTGACCAGCAGAAGGGAGGAAGCAAGGGAGAAAGTAGACAGCAAGGGATCTGAGGGCCAAAGACACTATTGGGATCCAGGGCATTACCCCGGCAGGTGTCACATGGGGATTTGCAATTGGTAGGTCTATTGCAAGCAGGCACACGCTCCATGGAGTCAGGCCATGACTGATGGGTTGTCACCATGGCAGATCTCTGGAGCCCATGCTGGGTGTGGGGTCAGTGTGCTGGGTGTGGGGTCAGTGGAGTAAGTCAAGTAGGTTGTATGCAGCTGTTCGATAGGGAGGTGGTCACCAGGAGGCGGTTGTATAAGGCAGATATCTGTGTCAGCTTCCATGAGGAACTGGGAAGAAGTGGAGGTCTGGAAACTGTGTCAAGGGTGACAAAGCCCTGCTTCCTAAATGAGAAAGGCAAACCTATATGCAAAATGGATGCTGAGCCATCACAAAATTATAAGAATTCACTGTAAACTATCACTAACTAAAATAAAATGTATAGGCCAAGATATACAAATGCTATCCCATGGTAACACACCATTGTTATTATTTTCATATGATATAAATATTTCATTAGTTAATTCATCAATAAACACTAATTATTTTCTCTAGCAAAGCTTTATATTGGGCACTGGGGATATTACAGAGAATGATGCACATTCCAAACATTGCAACTTTAAAATAATTGAGAAATAACGAACAATTTTTTAGGGATTAGAAAATACGTGCTAGGTCTTGATAGGAGACTGAGAACAGGGATACATACTGTGTGAGATCCACATTTAAACATTTTCTCCTCTGAGAGCACCCCCTATTCTGTGTGGCACATCAGAAATGGTAAAAAGCGTCAGTCTTCTCATAATATAGAATTATGGTTAGAATTGAAGACTGTTAGAGGGAAAAAAATCATGGGAAGAACAAAGTCACAAAAGGGGAAGGCTCCATTCTGGGTTCGAATACAGACTGCCTTGGCTGCCTTTTCAAGTCTGTGAGCAGGAGATGAGATTAAAAGAAGCCCAGCAGAAAGCAACATATGGACGGCTGGGATATTTTAACAAATTCCTAGTACCGGAGAGAAAAAGTTTAAAATTTATATCATTTGAAAGGATATTTCAATAGCAATTTACAATAATGGCCATTCTGTAGGGGTAAGGACCAAGTTCAGGGCTAAGGATCATGCCCTACAATTAAAGGAAAACACAATTAAAAGTGTCCCAACAAAATCTAAAGCAAGCCTCCTCAGGATCAAGGTGATATGCCTGCTGGTTAAAATTTAATGTTCATGAAAGGAAGAAAACAGAATCCAGAGGCTATATAAGGTGGCATGCAACATAGTCAGTATAAAATGAAAAAAAAAAAAAAAAAAACTTAAACATGCAAATAAATAGAAAAATGGAGCCTACAACCAAGAGAAAAACCTAGTCCTTAGGAAAAAGCCAGAGATGACCAATGTTACAATTGTCAGAGAAAGAACATAAAATAATGCCAGCAAATATGTTAAAGATGTATAGAAAAAGATGGAATTAGTGGGTAAAGCAAATGAAATCTTCAGAACATCTATGGGAACTCTAAGTATGAATGAGATGAAAATCCTAAAACAAAACAAAAGAAGTCTGAAATCAAATATTCATCAGATTGTTTTTGTTTCCATGATTAGGGAAGGGGTATCCAGCCTATCCATCTTTTGTAAACAAATGTGAATCTGGAAAAATTATATTGATCCTCTCTTTCAGACACTGGTCAAGAAATATTCGAAGTTTCAATCTGTGAGAGAAGAAAAATACATGAGATGAGCTTCATATTCATTCAATCTTTCTGTGCTCGGGTATTTTTCTAATTAGGGCATAAGGAAGTGGAGTCTAAACAGTAACCCTCTCAGTGGGTAGAGGAAAAGGAGATCAGAGTTCAGAACTGCTGAAGTAGACGGAATTTTTACAGAAAAACAAAGAAGGAAGATAGCTGCTCAAAGAAAGAACTCCCCAAATTTGCATAGCAGAGCCCTTGAGTATTTGGCTAAGTAGTAAGTTGAAAATGTGCAGGGCAGTACTCTGCAAAACCTTGCAAAATATAGCCATAAAGAGGTGGGAGATTAATGAAGATTCTGGAGACCACACCATCTTAGGAGGCTTTGAGATCCAACCTCCAGAGAGGAAACAGCCTAATGAACACCTGGGCACTGAGTGGAGACCCCAGAAAGACGTGGTGCAAGGATTAGAACTTCTTTAGCTTTAAATTCAGAGCTACCTTATATCCCCATCAAAATGCATAGCATGAAGCAACTAAACTTCAGCAAGGTCAAACTCATTTGCCAGAAAAGTATTTGCCTCCAAGAACAAAATTTACCAGTCTTTAAAGAAAATCAACAAAATCCAGAAAATGAATAATGTAGCATCTGCAGTATTCACCAGAAATCAAAAATTACTAGTCATGCAAAAAAGCAGAAAAATATGACATACAACTAAGATAAAAACCAGTCAATGGAAACATACTCAGATATGAAGATATTAGAATTAGAAGACAATGACTTTAAAATAGTTATTAAAATATTTTTAAGTATATAAGTGAAAATGGATATATAGGCATATTCTGAAAACTTGGAGAAAACTCTTTTACAGAACCATTTCCTCTCACTCCTAAATGAGACTATGCCATAAGTGAGAAATACGAAGTCTATGAAATAAATGTAGCTTACTTTAATAATACTAGAATTAGTATGAATTGTTATAAATGAATAAGCCCCCAAAATAAAACCAAAAAAACCTGCTAAATTAGAGAAGACCGAAATCTCCCAGTCAAAGCAAGATGTGTGTCCATCCTGGATACACAGCTCTAAAGCCGAGTCTGAGGATTGAATTAGATATGGTGAAAAGGGAACACTTATGCACTGTTGGTGGGAATGTAAATTAGTACAGCCATTATAGAAAAAAGTATGGAGGTTTCTCAAAAAGCCAAAAATAGAACTACCATACTATCCAAATTAGAGAGGGAACCTTGCTATGTTGCCCAGGCTGGACTTGAACTCCTAGCCTCAAGTGATCCTCCTGTCTCAGCCTCCTGAGTAGCTGGGCCTATATGCATGTACCACTGTACACAGCTACTACTAGGTATTTAATCAAAGAAAAAAAATCAGTATATCAAAGGGATGTCTGCACCATCATGTTTATTCAGCACTATTCACAATAGTCAAGATATTAAATTGACCTAAGTTTCCATCAGTGGATGAATAGATAAAGAAAATGTGGTACATATACATAGTGGAATACTATTCAACCATAAAAAAGAATGAAATCCTGCCATTTGCAGCCACGGATGGAACTATCAGTCATTGTAGTAAATGAAATAAGCCAGACATAGAAAGACAGATATTGCATGTTCTCACTTATATGTGGGAGCTAACAAAGTTGATCTTATGGAGGTAGAGAGTAGAATAGTAGTTGCCAGGGCCTGTTAATGGGTACACATGCAGAGTTAGATAGAAGGAATGAGATCTAGTGTTCAACAGCACAGTAGGGCGACTATAATTAACGATAATTTATTGTATATTTAACAATAGCTAGAAGAAAAGATTCAAAATGTTCCCAGTGTGATATAAAAGACCAAAATAGGTGCCCCTTTATCAATGAAATGGATCCTAAAGTTAAGGAAACAAAAGTTACTTATGGGCTGAGGGTTCAGGGATTGGCTAGCACAACAACTCTCTTAATTCCTACAGCTAAAAGAAAAATCAACTCTTGTGAAACTCAGTAACAAAAAGAATTATCAGACAAATTATCAGACCACTCCTAACTCTGATTTACAACCCAGACCACTACAACTCAGGACCAGCCCTACAAACATCCTTCCCTCATAAGCAACTGCAGACCTTAAGCTAGTTTCAGCCACTTTATAGAGACCATGCAGTCTTTGTGGCCTATAGTTCACCTCTTGACTTTGCCATAAACAGCCAAATTCCACCAAATTTAATGCTAAAAACTCCACCCCAAAGTGAGCATGGGATGTATGTTACATATGTTTACTCATTGCTCATGTGTCCAATTTCCTCATAAATATGTATAGCTTTTCCCCAAACCGGATGAATATGTATGACTTTATCATGTGATACAGCCCCCACCCTATGGAGGCATGAAACCCAACCTGTCCTTTCCCTCTTCAAAGAAAAAGCACCTTTGGTTCACGCCAGAGACTCTCTCTTCCCACTTTGCAAATCAATATTGCCAATAAAGCTCTCCTTTCTGCTATTTAGCCATCCTGGTGGTTTGTTTGGATGACACTAACACAAATAAATGATAAATGTTTAAGGTGATAAATATCCTAAATACCCTGATTTGATCATTACATGTTGTATGCATGTATCAAAATATCACATGTATCCCATAAATATGTAAAATTATCACATATAAATAAAAAGGAAGAGAGAAAGAATCAAAGAAAGAAATAAAGTTTGGACTAGATGAGTATACTTAAGAATCCACTGAAGGGAGAGAATAAGTCATAAATAAGTCATTAAAAAGAGGACAGGTTCTAACCAAGCTTAGAGGAACCCCGATATTTAAAATACAGTTTGGGGAAAACACGAGAGGTAAATGTCTGATAAAGAGAGGTAGAAGGTAGTTTGTTTTAAATAAAGATAAAGAGTGGATGTTTTTCTTTTTCTGTATCTAGTTAATGTAAAGTTTGCTTTTCTCTGTCCTCACAAAGTCTACCATTTACTTGTGCAATAAGCAGAGGAGCATGAAGAGAGATCATACATGGATACAAGCAATGCTGAAGATGCGATGGTCCACAGTCTGGGAGAGAGGAAGACAGGCGTAAGTATCTTGAGACAAATTGCGGAACAGAATGCTCCACTGATAGAGACAGTAATTCAATTTATAGGGCCTTTGGAATAGCAAATGCTACAATGAATTAGATTTCATTTTAAAATACTGATCTGCATTTTTAATTAGAACTCTCTGTCAGATACAGAAAAGTTCCTTAAAGTTGCCCAAAAGAAGGATTTTCCAATAGTCTTTCATTTACATAGAAACCAACAGGCTTTGATGTGCTTGAAACCCACCTTGCTGCAGACCATAATGGCAAGAAAGAGAAGCACATTTCCCCTGACTATAGTTAGTGATACTCTCAGAATGAAAGATATTTTTAAGATCTGGCTACTTTGGAGAATGTCTCTGCTCCTCTGTGTGAGATTGCACCGCACATTGCACAGTTTTTGACAATGCGTTATGCCAGGATGTTTTCTCGCTGCTGTGAAAAGTACTGGTCCAATCACTCAAGACCTGGACGATATTAACAACAAAGTATTCTCTGTTTTACTGTCCAATCCTCCTTCTCCTGCCCCTGGCAGCAGGTGTTCTCAAAGGATTATACATTGGATTTCTTAGAAATCCTATCTATTTCATGGCTTCCAACTCTCATATTTCTATAGGTGACCACGAAATCAATAATTTTATACATAATCCTACTCCTCACCCTCAAACCCACATTCCCAGTTGTTGGAAATCTTTATTTGTAGGTCTGCCTCAAGACTGTCCAATAGAACTACAATGAAGGCAATTTTCTCTGTGCTGACAGTTGCACAGTCACTGGCCACTTGTGGCTACTAAAGCACACTAAACATGGCTAGTGCATCGGAGGAACTGAATTTACGTTATTTCAATTGGATTTACATCAAGTTTAAATAGTTCTATGTGTCAAGGGGCTACCATATTGGATGGCACATGTGCACCTAAAAGCACAAAAATACGTTTTAAACCTCTTTTTCTACAATTACCCTTTAGTGTTTCAATTACCAAGAATTAATTTTGCAAGTCTTTGGAATCTCTTCACCCTCCAGCCTCAAGAGTAATTTTTGTAGCCTGGTTAATTAACCCTCGGAACTATTCACGTGACCTCTTTATTTTCAAAGGCCATAAACTAAGAGTTTTTAGATATACTCTGTGAAAATCAATACAATATTTTTTCTTTTAACAAATTAAGATATATATTTTAACATTATAGTATTTAATGTACCCAAACATATATTGTTTTATGTCAAGATATAAGATTATGTTGCATGAATTTATCCCTTTTTTACCAGCCTCTTAGCTTAAATGCAAACTCTTAAGAGTCCAACTCTCAAACCAAAATCCTAATCAACATTTCCAAAGGTGAAATGGAATCACTACAGCAAAAGTGAACAGATAATTTCTTGATGTGTGCTTTATTTTCACTGCAAGTAGATGATAGAGTAGAAAATTACAAAAATCAATTAGCTATTGTTTGTGAATGGATGATTATAGACTAGTTGCTTTGAAGTTATCCATGCAAGAGAAATTTAAAAGAAAAAAAAAGTTGCACCATTTTAAAACAGAATGTCAGTATGAAAAGCTAAGTTTGAGGAAATTGAACCAAGAGTGGTTACTATTCATGAATATATATGAAATACTATTGTTACTGTCAATTTGCATAATGAATGACTTGTCTTCAATTTTTTATTTTAAATAGAAATTTCTTGCAATTTAACAACATACAGAACATTAACAACATTAATATTCTTTACTAATGCTGACACAAATAATGTTAACATTCTCACTTTACAGTGAGAATGCAGATGGTCCCTGACTTAAAATGGTTCGATTTTTCAAATTTACCACAGTGTGAAAGCAATTCAGTAGAAATCGTACTTCCAGTTCCCATACAACCATTCTGTTTTTCACTTTCAGTACAGTTCTCAATAAATTACAAGAGATATGTAACACTTTATTTTAAAATAGGCCTTATATTAGATGATTTTTGTCCAACTGTAGGCTATGCAAGTTGTCTAAGCGCATTTAAGGTAGGCTACGCTAAGCTATGATGTTCGGTAGGTGAATTAAATGCATTTTCATATTTTCAGCTTATGGGTTTATTGGGACACATAATTTCTTGAGCACATAATGGGGTTCAAGAAATTATGTGCCCTATAGAAAAAGGGCATCTGTATATGAATGATGCTCCCAAGATCACCTCTATACTGTCAACTGAATCAAAGTCAGAAATAAGAATCTCGTTACATCAACATATTAATAATTAGATACCTAGGTATTTACACACACACAAACTTTAATAGAAGTTCTTTATAGCCACCTTGGAATATATTCATTTCTCTGCCTTTTCTTCATATTTCTTCAAACCTGCTTTGTTGTGGAGCAGTAAATCTATTCCTGCTTGCTTTAGGATGCAGTGCCCTGCCTTCAAATTAATATATGTAAAAAGCACATGATGAAAAAATATAGTCCAATAGAACGACATGGTTTTAATAGACTCTATACTCAGATCCAAATCCCAGCATCCCAAATACCCTCACCCCCACAAAAAAATATTCTGCAAATAAAAATGCTTGGTGCTCAAAATACATTTTCTCTTTCCTCTCTTATGATAAGAGCAACTGCAAAATAAAATGAGTTATCTGAAAAGTTAGTAAAGTCCTCTCAATAGAGAATTTGAAGTTGAATCTAGGTTATTGCAACACCAGACATTGAAATGGGAACTAAGCATGTGTCAGAGAAATAAATTCATTATTACTTCCTACCTTATTTATAATCTCAGTATTCTATGAGTTTTCCTTTATTTAATCATTTTTTACAAGCATGAAGGTTCATAAATGAATAATGGAGGCATAATGGCATGCTTTTATTTCTCACCAAAATTCTAAAATAAACAAGCTAAAAAATATAAAAATAAGAAACAACCACGAATACTGAAAAACTAAGGCACAGAGTAGTCAAAATATAATAACTTTCAAAGAATTCTATCAGGTGCAATGCAGATAGGCCAGATTCAGAAATTAGCTCTCTAAAAGAGGTGCAAGGCCTAGGAGAAAAACACTTCATTCACTGTAAATAGGCTCTTTGTGTATTTTATTATCAGAGCTGTGTTATCTTCTTCAAATTACTTAATTAATTAAAATTAATCAATTGATTAAAATTAATATATATATTATTATTTTTTCTGGAAAATTTTATGCTATTTATATTGCACATTATTTGAAAGTTAAATAGAATGATTTTCTAAAACTATCTATGTTTGTTACATTTTTGCTGGAATTCATTAACAGCTATTTAATATATTTATTAGATTATCCAGATATTCTACTTTCAATTGATTTCTTTTTAGTAAATTTTTTTTGCCTAGAAAAAAAATGTCATTATTTCATCAGGATTAAGAAAATTGTTTTATCATAGACTTGTCATGCAGAGCAGATTATATCCTCTTATGTTTCTTAATTATGTATGCACATGCAAGCACATGTCCCTCTCCATTTTTAATATGCTTTGATGGAGTTTCTATTATATTGGTATTTTTATTAACTGCACAGTTTGACTTATACACTTTTTATTTATTTTTTAATTGCTTAGTCATTAGAATTACATGGAATATATCTGTGGTTATATTTAGATTTCTCTGTTACAAAATCCCCTTATAATGGGTGACTACTACCAAACATGCTGAAGCTGTCAATCAGTATGCTTCCATTTCTTCTCTCCCAGCTTTTGTGCTATTTTTGGCATTCATATTACTTCTATATGCTATAAGCCCCATAATTCATTGAAATTGTATTAACAAGATCATTACACTTGCAAATATTGTAAACCCAATTCAAACTAAGTTGAGGAAAAACTAAAAGGAGGAGGGATATTAATATAAATTTCTGTACTGAAATCATAGAGCAGCCTGGGGTGGAATGAGCTAGATCCAGAAACTCAAATGCCATCAGAATACTCTCTTTCCAACTCTCATCTCTGTTCTCCAAATTGGACTCATGACCAAAGGAAATGTAGATTTAGGTTCTTACAGCCTCCAGAACTGAAAGAGAGATTTTCCTACTCATTTTCTGATAGTGTTAATAAAACCTTATAAGATAACACCAAATGGCTAAATTAAAAGTACACACCCATTCTTGGACCAATAATTTTAACCAGATAGATACTAATGTGCTACCCACAATAGTCACAGATCTATAGATATTGGAAGGAAAAGATTAAAACACTATTCACAGACAATATGATCCTACCTTTAGAAAATTTTAAGGAATCTAAAAAAAAAAAAAGCTACTAAAACTAACAAGTAAGTTTTCAGAATGCAAAGTCAATATTGTCATGGTTAATTTTAAGGGTCAACTTGACTGGGCTAAGGGATGCCAAGACAACTGATAAAGCATTATTTCTGGGTGTGTTTGTGAAGATGTTTCTAGAAGAGATTGTCATTTGAACCAGAAGACTGAGTAAAGATCCTCCCTCACCAGTGTGGGCAGGCATCATCCAATCCCTTGAAAACCTGAATAGAACAAAAAGGCAGAGAGGAAGGGTGAATTGTCTCTCTCTTCTAGAGCTCCTGGTTCTCTGACATTTGGACTCTAGAACTTACACGAGTGGCTCCCCATCCTCAGTCCCTGCATTACTCCCCTAGAGGATTTCCTGGTTCTCCAGCTTGCAGATGGCAAATGACGGGGCATCTTCAAACTTCGTAATCGAGTTAGCCATTTATCATAATAAATCTCCTAATATATGTCCTCTTGTTTCTGTTTATGTGAAGAAACTTGACTAATACAATATACAAAAAGCAACTGGATTTCTATATTCTGGAAAAAATGTAAAATTTAAATTCAAATTTAAAACATAACATCAAAAAGTATAAAATAATTACAGACATATTTGCCAAAAGATGCACAAGGTCTATACACTGGAAACTACAAACATCGCAGAGACAGATTAAAATAGAATTAAAAAGTGGAGTGATATATCCCATTTGTGGATTCAGGAACACAATATTATTAAGATATCGATTCTTCCCCTAATGGAACTATAGATTCAATGCAATAACAATTTAAATCTCAGATTGCTTTTCTTAGAAATAAATGGGCTCATTTTAAAATTAGTATGAAAATGCGAAAGACCTAAAATAACCAAAAAAAATTTGAAAATGAAAAAAAATGTGGAAGACTATTACTTGACTTTAAGACTTATTTTAAAGTTACCAGCATGAAGCAAGTATTTAATATGTTATTTAAAAAATGAATATATATATCTATGGTACAGAATAGAGATTCTAGAAATAGAGCCATTCAAATATTCTAATATTTGGAAGAGGTCCCAGGAAATTAAATGGAGAAAGGATAATGTTTGTAATAAATTGTGTTGTAACTATTGGATATACATATGCCACAAAAATACTAATACTTGGTTCTTACCTTTACCCATATACAAAAATTACAACCAATAGACCTAAATGTACTTGTTAAAACTATAAACTTCTACAGTCAAAATGTAGGAGAAAATCCTAATGACTTTGGAATTTGGGTAAGATTTATTAAATAGGGTGAAAAATCATACGTTATAAAAGAAAAATAATCAGTACAATGTACTTTTTCAAAATTGAAAAAAGTTCTCTTTGGAAGACAATAACAAATAAGAAAATGCAGTCCACAAAAAGTGAGAAAATATGTGAAGATATAAATCTGATACAGGACTTTTATCTAGAATATATAAAAACCTCTTATAAAACTCAATAATAGAAAACCTAATCAATTTAAACATTGATAAAAAATTTGAAAGACAGTTTGAAAAATAAGATGGCAAATAAGTACATGAAAATATCTTTAACATCATTTGTTACAGGGAAATTAAAATTCAGATTTCAATGAAACACCACTACATATTCACTAGAATGACGAAATTAAAAAGATTGACAATATTAAGTATTGACAAGGATATGGACCAACAGGAATTCTCAAGTCCTGTTATGAGAATGTAAAATATTATAATTACTTTGGAAACATTTTGGTACATTCTGAAAAAGTAAAGTTATGCATACTATATGATTCAGTAATTCCACAATTTGATATATAAGTGGAAAAATGAAAATATGTCCATCAAAAGACTTTCACATGAATGTTCATAACAGATTCATTCATAATAGCCAAATACTGGAAACTACCCACATGTCCATCAAAAGAGGAAAGGTTAAACAAATTTTTGTGTATCCATACAATGGAATATTGCTCAGCAATAAAAATAATATACTGTCACTCAATATACTGCCACAGCAATAATATACTGTCACTCAAAACAACATGGAGGCCGGGTGTGGTGGCTCACATTGGTAGTCCAAGCACTTTGGAAGGCTGAGGCAAGAGGTTTGCTCAAGGCCAGGAATTCTAGACTAGTTTGAGCAAGAGTGAGACCCCATCTCTAGAAAAAATAGAAAAATTAGCCTGGTGTGATGGTGTGCACCCATAGTCCCAGTTAATCTGAAGGCTGAGGCAGGAGGATTGTTGGAGCCCAGGAGTTTGCGGTTGCAGTGAGCTATGATCATGGCACTGCATGCTAGCCTGGGTAGCAGAGATAGCCCCTGTCTCAACAAAAGAAAAAAAAAAAAAGGTAGATTTCAAAAGCCTTATGCTAAATGTCAAAAATCCAAGCCAAAGACTGCATACTGTATGATTCCAATTTATATGAAATTCTAGAAAAGAAATAACTATACTGATAGAAAGCAAATAAGTGGTTGTCAAGGGCCACAAGTAGTAGAAATCTTTTGAGTTTATAGAAATGCTTTCTTTTATGAGTTTAGAAGTATTTGCACAATTGTATACACTTATCAGAATTCATTAAACTGTACAATTAAAGTTGGTAAATTTTACTGTATGTAAGTAATACCTCCATAAAACTGTAGCCCAAAAATGGTATAGAATTGAAACAGGAGATTATTTTTAAATGCAGCACACATATACTCTTCTCAGCCACTGATTGAATTACTAGAAAGAAAACGAGCAAGGATATAAAAGATCTGAACACAATCAACCAACAGGATCTAATCCACACATATAGTACACTCTAGTCAACAACAAGAGAGACATATTTTAAAAACACCCCTGAAATGTTCATCGATCATCAAATCACTAATAATCCTGACTTATGAAAAAAAATGGTTACACAAATTTTAAAGAATTGGAATCACACATAGTATGTTTTCTGGCCTTGATGGAATCAGGCCTTTCTGTAAGTTTGTCTTACAGAAAGATAAACACATGGAAATTAAACAGGGTACTTCTAAATAAGCCATGATTCATAAAACAAAGCAAAACAAAACAAAAACACTCAAAGTATTTTTTAGATGACATAGAACTGAGTTAAAATGAAAGCATTACATATCAAATATGTGAGATGCAGCTAAAGCAGAGCTGAACAGGATGTTTCTGGCAGTAAATGAAAAATGGCCTCAAATAAATAATTTGGGTTCCTGCAGCAAAACTAGAAAGAGTAAAATAAATCCACAATAAGAAGCAGGAAGAAAATAATAAATACAAAAAGAGAATCAATCAATGGAAAGTAAAAAAGTAGAGAAAAATCAATAATAAATAGCTTATACTTCAAAAAATTCAATAAAATTGGTAAGCATCCAGTGAGACTCACAAAAATAAAAAGAGGGAAGACACAAATATTTAATTTTAGGAATTAAATAGGGGCTACCACTAAAGATCCTGCAGCCATAAAAAGTAAGTGAATATTAGGAATGAATTTATGCTTACAAATATAACAACTAAGAAGAAATGAACTGACTCCTCAAAAACTACAAACTCTCACAGCTTATCCAATATGAAATTGATGATCTGAATAGCCCTGTAACCATTAAAGAAGTAGATACTATCATTTAAAAGCTCCATAAAATGAAATATCCAGGCCCACATGGTTCCACTGGAGAATGTCACCAAATATTTACAGAAGAATTAATACCAATTTCGCACCATCCATTTTGTAAAATGGAAGAGAAGGGGATACGTCCCAATTCATTTTTTGTAGCAAGTATTACCCTGATACACAAACAAAACAAAGTAGTACAAAAACAAAAAACAGAAAAACTATAGACCAATATCCGTCGTGAATAAAGACACAAAAAAGCACAGCAAATTATTAGCAAACAGAACCTAAAATTGTCAAAAAAGAAGTATAAGCCATGAACAATCAGGATTTATTTTAGTTATGCAAGACTGGTTTGCTATTTGAAAGTAAGTCAATGTAATCCACTATATTAACAAACTAAAGAATAAAAATCACATGTAGAACAAAAGAAGAGATAATGGTTGAAAAGGTGCCCAGATATTAGAAAACACCAATTTTCGTATGTGTAATGACAATAGAATTGCAGTAGCATTAACAGTGCCCATGTACAGCTAAGTTAGAATAAAGGAAGGCAGGCCAGTTGGCTGGAGCACAGTGATAAAAAGGAGAATGGTAGAAAATAGAATCAGAGAGAGTGATAAGAGGGTCGGATCATGTAAGGCCTTCATAGCCATGGCAAGAATTTTGAATTTTATTATGAGTAAGTTGAGGAGCCATTGGACATTATTGAGTTAGAGTTATCTGGAAGAGAGGTAAGAGTCAATTGGTACAAGAATGATCTCCTGCAGGCTGGCCTCCCAGAAAAGGAGCTGGCCTCTTAGAGAGCTCCATGGAGACCAGCTACAGCCTAGTGATTAAAAAATTAATCCTGGTCAATTACGAGACTTGTCTCAAAGGCAGGGCTTCTTGCTCTTCGACTATCAATGCTGAGGTAGCCAGCCATGCTACTGGTTCATCTCATCATATGGCTGTGACTGTAGGGCTGTGTTATTACTAGTCCTTTATCACTCCAATGGGAGTAGTGCTCCTGTAACTGTGAGCTGGCAGAATAGGGCTACCATCTTGCTATTGGATCTCAGTCTTCCATTGGGTCATCTGGGAGCACTTCCATAATCATAGGATCACTCTCCCCAAGTATCAAGTCCATTCATATTACATTTCCATGCACTTTCCTATAATGCCATAGGCAGCAGGGGGCCCACACTCTTGTTATTGTCCTGCCTCAATGACTTTTTCCCAATAAAATTGCCCTGGCAGGACTGATATGTGTATGCTATGTTGCAATTGCCTTTGGTTTACTGGACACTGGCTTACTTAAAAAAAAGAAAATACTCTGGCTGCTATGTGGAGAATAGACCATATAAAAGAAAGAGCATAATTAGAGATATAAATTCAAAGCCTATTCCTGTAATCTAAGTGAGACATGATGATGACAGAGAATTTTTCAGATGCTGGATTTATGTTGAAGGCAGAAGTCCTTTGCTGTGTTTATGCTGAAGGTTTCCTGACTGATTGAATGTATGGTATGAAGGAAAGAAGAAATCAATACTGACTCAAAGGTAGACACACCCATTATTAGTTAATTTAGGAAAGGGGAAATCAGGATTAAATCACCGTCACTGAATAAAGATCTTCAATAGAACCAATCCTTTCATTCGGTCCCAGCCTTTGGCAAAGACTATATTTCATTAAATGCCAACCTCTTGCATATGTCAAAAGTCCCAAGAATGCTCACCATCTATCAGAACGTTAACAATACTGAATAAAATATAGCCTCCTGACAATTAAGAAACCTGAGTAACACACGTACACAGAGTTGATATTTCCAGAAAAGCCGACAGGATTGGAAAATGTACAAAGTTTCTGTATCAAGAAAAAGAAAGAAAAGAAAAGCAGCATATACTCGCCTATGATACTCTCTACTTTTTACCTTCACCTTTATACTTCCTAAGAGTTATCTACATTCAATTTGCTACTTCTCTTTTTCCCATTTCTTTTGATACTTTTTGAGTATCAAAAGTATCTTTATTTTTTTCAGTGAATGTTTACCACTCAATTGACACTGGTTCTTGTTGAAGGGACCGATGTCTTTGAGAAATCCAAATGTAAACGTGGATATTATTTTGTTCTTCAACTCCCAGGAGAACCACTTCTGCACCTTAAATTGCTCTCTGTCCTTGACTTTTCTGTAAGTCAAGGTTCCATTGCCTACTTTTTTTGTAACTTCTCTATCTGCACAGTCTGTTTCATGAAGTCATTTCACCCACAGTATTAATTTACACCTCATGCTTGATTATAATTAAATCTATGTCAGCATCTAGATATCTGTCCTGAATTTCAGAGCCATACCTCAAATTCCCTGCCTATTCATATTTTTCTCAGTTTTAATCTAAATGTCCAAAATGGAAATCTTCATCCTCACACCAACCTGTTACTATTCTTGAATTCATCTTTTGAATATCATAAATGTAAATTTATTTACAAAGTCATATGGTCTGTGCATTTGTTATTCTCTTCTCTCTTCATTCCTTACAATCATTTACTTGTTAATTCCTGTTTATCTCTTGAATTTATACCACTGACTTTCATTGTTATCTCTCCTGAGATTACAATAAATACATTTTTGTTCAATGAATGTATAATAGAGTAAATTCTGCTTTACCCAATCTAATTTTCAGCTTTATTTTGCAAATCAAAATAATGAATTCAGGTAGGGCTAGAAGCTCCCCAAGGTTTGGAGACTAGCTTAATTTACATTAGACACGGCTACAAGCTATCTATCCTTAAGGGGTTTAAAGGATGCAAAGGGTTAAAGGGGCTTTCCAGGGAGAGTTTGGGAATCACATTTCACAGGTTTGGGTCTGTAGTTGATGAGAAACATTGAGAATAACTGAGAAGCATAAGAGATATTACGGAAAACAGATTTGAGTTTTCTATATTATAAATTTAACCCCACCATCCACTTTTTGGCACATTCTTAGAAGCTATTGGAAATATTTTAAATAGCTTGGTGATTATTTTTAAATGCCAGTCTGGTATGTCTTTAAGGCCTTCACTGAATCAAGATGCAGCCGCAACACAGCACCAAGCTTTTTGCAGTTTATTGCACAATTTGTTCTTTGTTCTTTCAATTTTGACTATCCTTATCCCACCCAACTCTCCCTGCCAAACCTGGCTCCTGCTTTCACAATTCAGTTTAGATTAGACTTCATCCATATCATTAACCAATATCTTACATAGACCTTGCCACTGCTAGTTTAGGAGTTTCTTCTGTTCTCTGATAGAATAAAGTGCTTATCTTACCAGAGCAATGATCATGCTGATGATTCCTTCTTTAAACTGGTAGTATCTTGAACACAGAGAGAGATAGAGATAGAGATACGATCTTAATCACTGTTATAGTCTCAGAGCCTGGCCCAGTGATTTCTTAATTATAAGCATTTAATAAATATTTGTTTAAAGGATATATGGCATATCAATACAAGAATAAAGTGCTCATTACATGTGAAATACAGTCATGTGCCACATAACACCATTGCAGTTAACGACAATCTGCATATGAGATGGTAGTTCCATAAGATTATAACGGAGCTGAAAAATTCCTATCACATAAATACTTACCATTGTTTTACTATTTCCTGACACTGTTCAGTACAGTAACATGTTGTACAGGTTTGTAGCCTAGAAGAAGCAGGGTGTACTGTATAGCCTAGGTGTGTAGTCGGCTATACCATCTAGGTTTGTGTAGGTGCGCTCTATGCCGTTAGCACAACAAAATCACTTAACGACGCATTTTTCAGAATATATCTCCATCGTTAAGTGATGCATAACTTTTTATGCATTTATTTCTAACTTTATGTTTCCAGAAAAAGTCAAGATGACTGCAAGTATAAATTACATGAAACAAGTATATATGAAAGAAAAGAGAAAGGTAAAAATTCTTAAAATCAGTAACTATTGAAGAATCCCATGTATTTACTATAATTTTTCCAACATACCTAAAATCATATATTTTCGTTATATGAAAAAATTGGCAATACTATTTTTTGTAAAAATATAAAGACAATAGAAAATGCAAAGTGAATCTTTATTGGAAAAGTTTGTTAATATATTCCGTATGAGTCTCGGTTGATTCTTAACTCACTAAAGCTTGAATTTTGTCTTATCTCCAATGATGTGGCATCTGACTCAGTGTAAAGACTTGTGATCATTTATTTGATTGCAACCATCTGTTCCCTAAAAGTCATTTATCTCTCTCAGGATTTGGAATAATACCTACAGATTCCTAGGGTGCCCTCATTCTTTTCCCTTGAGGGAAATTACTTTGTCTTGATTGCCTGTTTCTTTTTTATTCTCTCTTGGGTTTTGTCCTAAATCAACCCTGTCCATGGGGAGTTCAAAGGCAGCAGTTAGGAAGCTTGAATGTAAGAACTACCGGTGACTGCATGTTAGAGAAAATGAATGTGTGCGTTCAGGGGCCTCTTGGGACTTTCCATCTGCTTTCGGCCCATTACATTCCCGTGCAGAAGCAAGAGCGTGCAGAGAAGTCAGAACACTTAGTGTAACATAGTTTTCTCTAGATAAAATATGCAGACGCTAAGCAGAGGAGATCTGAGAATTTACCTCTAATGAGCATATTGTGTGCACTCGTTCACTATGCAAGGTATACTCTATCAAATCCTCACAGCAAATCAATGAGGTAGACATTCTTTTAGCTATTTTTAAAATAAGAAAATTGAGGACTATAGACTTGTCCAAGGAGCTCCAAGTCAGCTAGTGGCAGAGCTGAATTCAAATCCAGGTCTCAATAGCTTCAAAAACACATTCTTTCATAACAGATTCTTTACCTCATGTGAGTATCTAATAGCATCTTAGTATTCTTTTAACTCGATCTAAAGTTCTCTTTTAACTTGGTGGTTTATGTTTTCTATGTATGCATAAAGAGTATGTATAAAGAGATTATTAGACATGCCTTTGTGCTGAAAGGTGTTTATAGTCTGGGACATGTATGTTTTATTTATTTATTTATTTCCAGTTTTTAAGGCTGGAAGGTAAATCCCATCCTGTTACTCCTTTGATAATAAATCCAATAATTTTTAAAAAGTTCCTGATGGAATTATAGTTAGAATTGTTTGAAATCTATAGACCCATTTGTAATTAAAAGACATCTTGAAAACATTGAGTCTTCCAATTCATAGACACAATAATCCTTGTCATTTATTTAGGTCTTCTTTTAGATCTCTTAGCAATTTTCAGTGGTTTTAGTGAAGAGGTCTCACACACTCTTAATCCCTAAGTATTCTGTGCTTTTTGGCATTATTATAAAATACTTTTGTTTTAACTTCGTATTACAATTTTTTCTTGCCAGTACACAAAACTGTAATTAATATATAGGATTATTAAATAATTTCATAATTTTTAAGTGCCTTCAATTACAACTGTTAGTTACTATATGTTATTTGGAACTCACTGAAAATAATGTCTTATATTTACTAGCTCTTTAGAATATAAAAAGCCATTTCCTATTTATTGCATCATTTCATTCTTTCAACAAACTATGAGCTAGTCAAGGAGTATATTATTTTTATTTTCTCAATTTATAACAGCAAAAGTATAGTAGCCATCATATATCAAACACATAAATTATAATCGATTATTGTATCTTAAATTTGTATCCTTCAAGCTTACTAAATTAATTTAATAGTTCTTGTAGTTGTTTGATAGATTTTCTGCACAAAAAAATTATATAAGCTATCTTTTCCTGCAGTGACTAGGACAATCAGCATGAGGTAGAAAGAAGTGTGAGAATGAGCATCCTTGCCTTCTTCTCAATCTTAAGAGAAAGTGCTAAAAATTTCATGGTGTGTATGATTTTTTGGTACATGCCCTTCATGAAGAAGAGAAAGTTACATTCCATTTCTAGTTTTCTGAGAATTTATATCAAGAAGGAACATTGATTATTGTCAAGTCTTTTAAAATTTCCTATTGATAAAATCATTTTTTTCCTATTTTATTTTATAATATATGGTGAATTACATTAAATAATAGTTGAATGTTGAACCAACATTACTTTGCTGGATTATATCCCATATGATTATGGTGTATGATTGCATTGACATATTGTTGGATATGAGTTGTTAATATTTTATTATATTTTAGCAATATTCATGAAGAATATTGATTATTTTTCTTTTTTGTTAATGTTTTGTTACTGAGGTATGTTGGCTTTATAAAGCTAATTGTAAAGTGTTTCTTCTTTGTGTATTTTGTCAAATAATTTTTTGAGATTGGTGTTAAATTTTTAAATATTATTCTGTTGAATACACCAGTGAAACATGAGAGATTGGTGTTAACATTGTGGGGAGCATTTTGATGATGAATTCAATTTATTTAATAGATATAGGATTATTGAAATTTTG
Source organism: Propithecus coquereli (assembly GCF_000956105.1). Taxonomy (NCBI): domain Eukaryota; kingdom Metazoa; phylum Chordata; class Mammalia; order Primates; family Indriidae; genus Propithecus; species Propithecus coquereli. The sequence continues at coordinate 1,045,722 of NW_012152618.1, read as the reverse complement.
TATTCCAGTTTTATTACTCATTGTAGTTTTCAAGAAATTTTTCCATTTCATGTAAGTTGTCAAATGTGTGGCCATAAAATGTTTACTGTAATCACTTATTATCCTTTTAGTGTTTTACGACCTGTAGTAATGATACCTTTTTAATTCCTGATATTGATGACAGATATTCTCTTCCTTTTTCTTGATCAGCCTAGGTATGGATTTATCAGGTTTCTTTCTTTTTATCTTCTTAGGGACCAGTTTTATCCTAGTTTAATTTTCTTTATTGTTTGCATATTTTCTATTTTGTTCATTTCTGTTCTTTATTTTTTGTTTCTTCTACTCATTTGGGGTTTACTTTGCCCTTCTATTTCTATGTCATTAATCTTAGCCCATAATTCTCTTCTAATTTAAGCATTTAAAATTACAAATTTCCCTCATTAAATTGTTATAGTGGTATTCCACAAATTTTGTTAGACTGTATTTTCGGTATCATACATTTTGAAATATTTTCTAATTTTCTTGTGATTCTTTGTGTCTATGGATTATAGGGAAGTATATTGTTTAATTTACATTTTTAAACATTTTCTTAGATATCTCATTGTTATTAGTTTTTATTTTAATTCAGTTGTGGGCAGAAAATGAATCATGTATAATTTCAAAAGCATTAAATGTATTGTGACTTTTTATTATGGCCTAACTTATGATCCTTCTGGTGAATATTTCGTGTTCCTTGAAAAGAATGTGTGTTCTGACATTTTCAGGTGCAATGTTCTACAATGTCAATTAGGACAAGATGTGTGATGGTTATTAACATCTAGATACCTCTTGTTTTTCCGTGTATTTGTTCTATAAATTAATGAGAAAAAAGTGTTATAATTTTCAACTCAATTCATGGGTTTTTCTATTTCTCCTCTTAATTGTTTCAATTTTTGCTTCATGTATTTTGTATTGGATATGTACATACTTAGGCTTATTAAATCCTTGAGGAAGTACCCATCTTTCCTCATGAAAAGGGTTTTTAAATTTCCTTGTCAGTGATCATATTATCTTTTTTTTAAGTCTACTTGTTCTGAAATTAATATAATAACTCTAATTCTGTTGTGATTATTTTTTACATGGCATATATTTGTTCACATTTTAGTATTAAAAATTTTAAGTGAGAAAATGAAAGTCTTTTGTATTTACTGCAATATTTACTTTTTCTATCATTCTTTATTCCTTTCTACAGATATAGATTATATCTGATATGATTTGTGTTCAGCCAGAAAAATATTCTTTAGTGCATCTTAAATTATATGTCTGCTACCAACAAATTTTGTTGGAAAATAAATATTTCATCCCCATTTTTGAAAGAATTTTTTTTGGACATAAATTTTCGGTGCAGCTTCCTGCTTCCCCTTTAAGCAAATTAAATACGGTGTTTGACTTTCTTATGGTTTGCATTTTTTCTTCAAATAAAAAATGCTATTTATTTTCCCTCATATGTAATGTTCCCCCTGCCCCTTTCTGGCTGCTTTTAGTATTTCCTATTTATCACTGCTTTTCTGCAATTTGATCACGATGGTTTGCTTTAATATGACTTTCTTTGTTTATCCTGCTTTGAGTCTGTTTAGCTTCAAGGTGCTGTGGGTTTATAGATTTTATTAAATATGAAATTTTTCAAGCTTTTTAAAAACTTTTCCCCCCAGATCTGTTTCCAATGACTAGTTTTTTCCTAATATGAGACATACTTTCTTCTCTAGTAAATTTTGATTCTTGCTGGACATTTTGAATTTTAGATTACTAGATATCTGAATTTTGCCTTCCTTTCAAGAGTATTGAGTTTTGTGCCATTAAGGAAAAGAGACAGTAGTTAAAGCAATAAAATTAGATTTTACTCAGAAATTATTGCAATAGGAGATAAAAGACCTCAGTATGGACCTGTCCTCGATTCTGAATACGACATGGATAAGTGGAGAGTTATAGCCAAGGAGCAAGAGATGGGAGAGGGAGGCGGTCAGTGGATGAAAAATTGCTAAAAGGAAACATCAGGGGTAGGGAAGTCAAACTGATTGAGAAGATTCTTGTTGAAGGCAGGCTAGGTTGGCCAGACATCATCCGGGGAATGGTGAGGGATGAAAAATTTAATTAGATATTGAGGGTGGGGAATCTCACTAAACTGACTTTGCAAGATTCTTGCTACAACTGGGCAGTGCAGACCCAAGGACAGATATCAAGTACGAGGCTTATCGGGCTTCGGATTTAGTCAAGGAATCAGTGCTCTTAGGAAGCCAAGTAATTTCAGGTTAGCTTGGTCATTTTAAGACTTGTTCTTGAGCTTTGCCTTAGGGCTTGCTTCACCCTCTCCTAAGGTGTCACCTTTGTTGTTCTCTCCTGCTTTTCCCCAGTTATCTGTCAAGGTATCTTCACTCTGATTGGTTAGGGCTCAAACTGTGCATGCTTCACTAGTTTTTCACCTTTCAGCAACCTCGTAGTTATTTGCCCAACTTCATACCCAACCTTTACTCTTTGTGTGTGCACATGAATATTCAGAAAAAGATTCAAGGAATATTTAGAGCTCTTCCACCTCTCTAATACTATGCCCCTTAAATTCCATATCTTCTAAGTCCCCACACTTCACTACTTGTCTCTTTAGCTTAAGAAGATAGCAGTGCTCTTTGACCCCCAGCTTTGTCCAGAGTTTTAGCAAATGACATAGACAGAAAGCCTGGGCCATTATAAGGCTCAGCTTGTTTCTTTTCCATCATTCAGAAATCACAGTCTTGAGCTACCTGTTATCCAAGGCCAGAAACCATTGGTACAAGTTATTCCATATAGACAGAAGTGAAAGTCTCCAGGAATGTGGATTTGGGTTTTTTTATTGGTTTCTTTCCCATCTCGAATCTATGAATCTTTCAGTGTCTTTCATGGGCACTGAAGAAAGGTCCTTGAATTATAGTCAGTATAAAAATCAGGACATTTAAAGCGTGTTTTATAATGTATAACATTGTGCAAAATGAACCTTTCCTTTATCTAAATACTGCAACATCCAATCATTTTGATTGGCTGTCAAATGTTAGCTTATCATAGTAGTTAAGGGGGTCCTTCAAAGCTCATGCACTATGTAATGCTTAGTCCAAAGTCTTTAGGGAGAGCATCAGTGCCTCTAATTCTATAATGAACAATAAAATTTGTTCTTCTAGTTGCAAAGTACAATATTTACTTTCATATTGCAGTTATGTGTGGAGAAAATGTATCGATTTGGAGAAATATAAAAGTAGGCTGTTTTTGGCATCCACTATTATCACCTTATACATTTATTTAAATTACAGATTTTATAAATCCCTTTTATGAAATTTAGATAGCCTTTCTCAAAAATTTTAATATAATTATATAAATTAAAACACACATGCATATCGAGCTGGTCTTTTTTTGCCAGATTTGTTCATAATTCCAAATTTTTTATGTATCTCAAATATTGAGGTAATCTGAACATAGAGTTCCTTTCAATTTAAAAATGCTCTGTCTATAATGAGAAGATAGGAGAAAATAGCATAAACTTTGAAATGTTCTGCAAAGAAATCTCTGAAACTTACAGCTTTATTTCCTTACTTTCGAAGGGTGAACTATATTGCATATTCCTCTCAACTAATAAATGTGTTTGATTATGAACGTTGTATCCCTCCAAGAAAACAATTTGGCTTTCTCTTAGTTTTTGCCATTAAGTTTTTGAGAGCAACAAATAAAATTGTTAACATCTATTTCCCTATAACATACTGTATAGGAACACACATGTATACATGTGTGCATACACACAAACAAATATGTTTAGTTTATTTCTTAATGATCTCCTAGAGAACTGTATATCAAATTATGTTTGTTTATCTAAGAGAAGAATGAATAACAAAGGCTTATTTCATTAGTTATTGTTCATCATTGCATCAGTCATACCAGACTATTAACATTTTCTCAAAGTCTACCTTTCTTTGTTACGCTATTATGTCTCCATATCTGTCTACAATTAAATTCTCAATGCCAAAAAAAGAGAAAATCCTAGCTAGAATGTCCAATGCCTCCAATGTGTGAAATATTTCTTTTTAAAGATGGGTTAAATAATCTCAGCAGAATTTCACTCAAACCCAAAGAAGAATGCTCAGTAAAGCTGACCGCAGTGTAGTAATTATGAAGCAGCTGAAATCTCCAAATTTTTAGGCAATTTCCAAGAACATGATTGTTCATGGGATGATTTTTGTAGAACCCGTTGAGCATATGCCTTTGAGTTTTATTTTAACTTGGTGTAGTCATGACATTTTATCTCATCAACAGTGAGACCACATTCTCAAAATGTAGTTGCTGATGCTTTATGCAACATAATGATTACAAGAATGGAATTGAAATTCCTGAGATGTATAGGAGCTTCAGTTTCTTTCAAGATCAAATTCCCAGTGCCATTGCTGATGGGGGATGTACTCTCCCAAATGAGGAATGCACACTGTGTACATTTTTTTAGAGCTGCACACATAAATAAAAATGTTTTATTTTAAATTTTATGTCTTTTTTTATTTTTTACCTCTATTACAAGTGTCGATAGCCAAGGAGTACTCTCTATTTTTCCATATAAAAGTTTTGGAGGTATGAGGATAACCAATTAATAATAATTAATTTGAGGTCTAAAAATTTACACCAGTGAATAGTACTGGTAAAAATTCATATATTTGTCTGATGTGTAAAAATTAACCAGTTCTTAGATAAGGTAGTATATATAAAAGAGGAAAATAAAAATAGTAATATTTTATGCTTTTGTTTCAGGAGACCACGCTGATTCCTACACAAATTGAATCTATATCTTGCTTGGTTAAGTGCAGAAAGAATCTCAGTGTATTTCAAAATAATTTTTATAATATATCACACTTGATTGACTGCACTTGTTAAGAGAACAGTTTACATCTAATGGAGTGACATTAAAAGCCCTGAGGCCTTACCAAGTCACCCTGTGCACAACCCTCAACTCTTTATGAATACATATGCCCCACACTCCCTTAAACATATTTCTCTTGCACCTCTGAAATATAAAATTTAATGCAATCACACCCTCAGAAATGTGCATGTGTTTCTAATTGCATGCTTGCTCATGCAAGGGAGCAATGGGAAGGAGTCATGTGAGGGAACCAGAGAAGTCCCACCTGATTTACCGTCACAGTCATTACCATAAATGTTATTGGAGTGGAAGGCAGAGAACTACATTTCAGCTCTGATGTGTAAAGTGACTCATCCTTAGAATAGGAAAAAACTGAGAAAATTAAAACTCAATAAAATTTTTTGGACCTGCTAGATAATTGAAGATGCAGGGAAACCTGCTACCCCAGAGAGATAAGTGAATTCAGAGACTCACAGCTGTGACTTGCTCATCTGGAGAAGACACTGGAGCAATAAATAGACAGGAACACTTAAATGGTAATTTTGGAAGTTGCCAGAGGCCGAACAGGTATGAGCACAAGAGAAAACTCCTACAGGACACACTCCTAGACATTTTGCACAATTTTGTGGGTTTTACATCAAGGAACCCACCAGGTTCCACACTGAAGATCCAAGAAAGATCACCTCAAGTTATGATCTTGACCTTGGGAGAGGAGAAAATTAACCATTTAAAGTCAAGTCAGGGCATTTCTCAAAACAGAGGCCTACTCTCCAAGGAAAAAGTCTTTATCAGAGTCTCATCACATTTGGCAAAGATTCTTTTCCTGACTCACACCTCTTCTAGTCTTGTCTAACCTAGGAGGCCAAGAGTAAGGTAAGGAATATTTGTGAAGGTCACAACCCACACCAGCCCCCTGAATACTGAAATTTATCATAAGATTAAACCATGTTTCCTTTTCCTCACTCACCTCACTTCCACCACACCAACAAGGCTACAGTGTAATAACTGTGGATTAGAGCTGAAAGAGCAGAAAGGAAAAAACTTTATTTAAGGAGGAGTTGTTAGGGAAGCCTGAAGATAATAGGAAAGTAAAAACAAGGGCATTAGAGGAATTTGAAGTCTCTGGCACTAAAAGCTAAAGCACACATTAAACACATTTGAATGACTGGCCAAATAAACATAAAACTTTATATAAAGGCCTGTTTACCTCATTTCCTATTTATACATCATACTGGGTTTTCTACACGATACCACAGGGCTTATTAACAGGAAAGGAAATCATTGTCTGAAGAGACAAAGCACACATTAGAACTGGACTCAGATATGACACAGAATTATCAGAGGAGAATTTAAAATAACTATAATCATTATGTAAAGGGCTCAAATGGAAAAAAGTAGAGAACATGCAAGAAAAAATGGGTAATGTAAGACAAAACCTATAAAATCTAAGAAAACAAAGCAAACGGAAATTTTAAAATTTTAAATTTTAAATGGAAAAATTAAAGACATAGTAACAGAAATAAAGAATGCCTTCTGCTGATTTCCCAATATACTCAACAAGGCTGATGAAAGAAACATTTAGCTTAAAGACATGTAAATAGTAATAGAAATGTCTCAAACTGAAATTAAAAGAGAATTAAAAAATGGAAAAAAAAACAAGCAAAACATCTAAAAACATTGGGACAATTTCAAAAAGCATAACGCATATAATTAGAATACCAAAAAGTAAAGAAAGAGAGAATGGAGTTGAAAAACATTTGAAATAACCATGGCCAAGAATATTCCAAAATCAATGATGGATACCAGGTTGCAAATACAGGAAGCTCAGAGACTGCAAAGGAGAATAAATATCAAAAATGCCATGCCTTTCATGTCCAAAATGCAGAAAACCAATGACAAAGATGAAATATTGAAAGAAGACAGGGGAAAAAATTATGTTATCTACAGTGGAACAAGAACAAGAATTATTAATGGACTTTTCTTGTCAAAAACCAGACAAACGAAAGACAGTACAGTGACATGTTAAAGTATTGAAATAAAAATCACCAACCTAGAATTCTATATCCACTGAAATTATCCTTCAAAATGCAGGATAGGATATGTAAATACTTTCAGAGACAAACAAAACTGAGAAAGTACATTGGTAGGAGCATTACCAAGAAATGTTAAAAGAAATTTTTCAGAGAAAAGAAAATGATATAGATAAGAAACCTAGACCTACGTAAAGAAAATTAGAGCACTAGAGAAGGAATAAATGGAAATAAAATAATTTTTAAACTTTTCTTCTTAATCTAATAGATAACTACTCGTTTAGAGTAATGACAGGAGCAAGGCCTTGTTGATTATAACATAGGGATGTGTAAAATGAATGGCAACAATGTCACAAAGCACAAGAGTGAGTTATTAGAAATACATTGATATAAGACACCAGCTGAATTACTCATAAAGTGTGATTTTAAAGTGGACTTAAATTATTTATATTTATACACACACACATACAAACACTAATTTTATTAAAGAATTGCAATTGATATGCTAAGAAGATAAAATAGAATCACAGAAGTGCTCAGTCAAAATAAGAAATGACAGGAAAAAAAGGGGAAGAAAAAAGAGAAACCAAAAGGGCAACAAATAGAAAAAAGTAACAAATATGGTTGACATTAATTCAACTTCAGAAATCATCATTTTATTCTGAGGGATCAAAATATACCAAATAAAAGAAAAATTTCCAGAGTGGATAAAAAACACCAGAGTCTATTCTCCATTGTCTACAAAAACAAAAAACAAACAAACAAAAAAAACCCAAACAGACCGGGAGCGGTGGCGGCTCAAACCTATAGTCCTAGCACTCTGGGAGGCCAAGGCGGGAGGATCACTCAAGGTCAGGAGTTCAAGATCAACCTGAGTGAGAGCGAGACCCCATCTCTACTAAAAATAGAAATAAATTATCTGGACAACTAAAAATATATATAGAAAAACTTAGCCGGGCATGGTGGCGCATGCCTGTATCCCCAGCTACTTGGGAGGCTGAGGCAGAAGGATCGCTTGAGCTCAGGAGTTTGAGGTTGCTGTGAGCTAGGCTGACGCCACGGCACTCTAGCCCAGGCAACAGAGCAAGACTCTGTATCAAAAACAAACCAACAAACAAAAAACCACAAAACACTTTAAATATAAAGGCTCAAGTTAAAAATTAGGCACAAAACCCAGAATAGCCAACACAACACTGAAAGAGAAAAACAAAGTCAGAGGACTGACACTGCCCAACTTCAAGACTTACTATAAAGCTACGGTAATCAAGACAATGTAGTCATTGGTGAGAAACGAATAGATCAATTGACACAGAATAGGGAGCCCAGAAATAGACCTACATAAATTTAGCGAGTGATCTTTGACAAAGGAGTAAAGGCAATAGATGAGAGAAAAAGATAGTCTTTTCAAGAAATGGCGCTGAGACAACTAGACATACACATGCAAAAAACAAAAGAAGAAGAATCATGTAGACACAGGCTTTAAGCCTTTCACAAAAATTGGTGAAAAATGGGTCATAGACCTAAATGTAAAATACAAACCTATAAAATTCTTAAAAAATAACATAGGAAGAAATCTAGAATACCTTGGTTATGGTAATGACTTCTTTGATATGATACCAAAGGCCTGGTCCATGAAATAACTGACAAAATAGACTTTGTTGTAATTAAAACATTCTGCTCTTAGAAAGACATTGTCAAGAGAATGAGAAGACAAGCCACAGACTAGGAGAAAATATTTTCAAAACACATGTCTGATAAAGGCCTATTATCCAAAATATACAAATTTTTTTTTTAAATCTACAATAAGAAAACAAACAGCCTAATGAGAAAGTGGGCAAAAGATCCTAACAGACACCTCACCAAAGAATATATACAGATAGTAAATAAACACATGAAAAAATATTCAATGTTATATATCATCAGAGAGTTGCAAATTAAACAACAATGAGATGCCACTATGCACCTATTAGAAGGGCTAAAATCCAAAACATTAACAACACCAAACGCTGGCGAGGATGTAGAGCATTAGAAACTCTGATTTATTGCTGGCGGGAATGCAAAATGGTGCAGTCACTTTGGAAGACAGTTGGCAATGACTCATAAAACTAAACATACTCTTACCGTATGATCCAGCAATCCAAAGAAGTTGAAAACCTATGTCCACACAAAAACCAGGACAAGATGTTTATAGGAGGTTTATCCATAATTTTCAAAACTTGGAAGCAACCAAGATATCCTTCAGTGGATAAAGAAAGAAATAAACTATGGTGGATCCAGACAATGGATATTCAGCACTAAAAAAAAAGAGCTATCAAGACATGAAAAGATATGGGAGTGAAAGAAGCTAATCTGAAAAGGTTACATACTATATTTTGCTAACTAGATGACAGTCTGTAAAAGGCAAAACTATGGAGACAGTAAAAGGATCGGTGATTGTCAGAGGTTGGGGGAAGGACGGAAGAATAGAAGAAATATAGGATTTCTAAGGCAGTAAAACTATTTTCTGTGACTCTATAATGGTAGATACATGTCATTGTGCATCTGTCCAAACCCATAGAACGCACAATACCAAGAGTGAACCCTAACATAAACTATGGTTTTGAGTGATAATGATGTGTCAATGTAGGTTTATGGACTGTAACAAATGTACCAATCTTGCAGGAGATGTTGATAGCTGGAAAAGGCTGTGCATGTTTCAGGGCAGGGAGTATATATGGGAACTATTTGTACTTTCTGCTCAATTTTGCTGTGATTCCAAAACTGCTCTTAAAAATAAAGTCTATTAAAAAAAAACAGGTTACACCCAGTGTGGATATAGTTTGCTTAACTGAGATTTGTAGTAAGAGGAAGAGTGTATGATCCATCCACTTCACATCTTTTCAACACCTTGAGATATCTTTTCTGCCTCCACACTACCTACCCTTCCTTCTCAAGGGTTCTTAGGCCAGACATCCTTTCAAAAGTATTGGGAACACAACCAATGATCTGAAATTTTCTCTTTCTGCAGAAGGGTGTGTGAAGATGAAACTTAATAAGTTCTAACTCTATATGCAATTTCTCATGGAATTATAGGTAGTGTAGAATAGTTAGAACAATGTTAGACTTTTGATATATTTTGGACTGAACATGATTTTGAGTTATTGTTCAGAAATATAATGGAAAAAGCATAGTAATTTCTCCCCATGACTGATCATATTACATATTAAAAATCGTTATGAATATAATTTGTGTATAATGTATCGTTGACCTAAGAAGAATCTGTTAGGAATTATTTTTAAAAATTGAGTCTCAATTTTCTCACCTATAAAAGTGGAGTGAATTAAAATTTTCTCATGAGATCTAAATAAAAAATAAATAATATACATAAAAGCAATAAGCACAAGAGTAATGTTTACTAGCATGTATACATTTTATTTTGAAGAACTATTTCAATATATTGTTTAAAACCTAAGTATTTATGCTTTAAACAAGATTGTATCACTCTTGGTTAAGATTCTTATTCATGTTAATTTTTGAATTCTTGTGTATTATATATTGTTTTACTCACATTATTTATTCCACCAACATCTTTTACTACCCCTTCTCTTCTCCCTTCACTTCATTCCCCTACTTAATAAAAAATTGCTGCAGTAGCTAAGCTCTTTTTATATTATTCACATAATTTGAATGTCCCTGTGAATGCATTTTCCAATTTGTATCACATGTCAATGATCAAGGACAAAAGCATTCAGCTCTGTTAAGTATATTTCATGTGTTCAGATTTACCTTATATTAATTATTTTTTTAAAACTACAGACACCAGCACTGTTATTTACCCATCAATTAAATTAAAAAACAAAAAAATAAATCAATGGCTTCATATAAATACATATAAGTTATAACAATGAATCTTTGAAACATATGCATAAGTTTTTGATTATCGTAGTCAAGACACTTTTCCTATATTTTTTGGATATGTTAAAAATCCCATTACATATTTCATTTTATACACTAGTTTTTTTAATTACATTTATCACAAAAATACAACTTGAAATTTTGAAAATGGATAATTTTTATGATTTTAATCATCATATAAATTTTCATGACTTTTAATAAGCAACTCTTCAAGCCATTAGCATATATAAATCTCAGTTTCATACAGAAGATCTTCCCTTTGGTTTGCTACTAGAGTTGTAAGCTAAATTAGACATTTAAATATCCATAAGCTACATTATTTTTATCAGATTCCTAATTTTTAGAATTTCAAACTGCATAGTTGTTACAGGTGATTACAAATACAGAATCCTGACATTATTCAATTTAGCAATATTTAAAATATATATGTGGCTCTCATTCTGTTTGTCTTGGACAGCTGCTTGTCCGGAGCCATGAGGCCCGGCAGCTGCTTACCAAGCCCACGCATTTGCAAAAGCCTGCGGAAGAGCTTGTAAGTTTCTGTTTACCCATTATAACTATGTAGCCCTTGAAAGCCCCTGAGGGTTTCCTTATATAGAAATCCTCTGGCCGGAAAGCCAGAGCCTCGGAAAGCACCACCCCTTTATTGTTACTCTTTCTGCGTTATTTAAGCCTCTGCCTTCCTGCCAATAAAGGAGACTTGATCAGACTCCTGTCTTGTCTCCATTTCTTGTGTCTCCTGCCTCTCCCAATTCCCGCTCCCTCCTCCAGGGTCTGCGTTGACTACCCCGCGGGTCGGGACAGCTGCTCTAGGAGAAAAAAAGCACAAAACTTCAGAGCGACAACAACTTTATCAGTACTATAGTAATGGCTCATCCAATGACTTTAATAAAATTTGATAAATTCATTCAAACAAAATGTTTATTTTAGCTTGCATACATCATTTGACTAGCTTCTTTTTTCAATGAATGGAATTTTCTTTGAATGCTAGCGTTGACACAAGTCAGAAAGCACCACTGTGAACCTGACAGAATTTTAATTCAAGAACAGCATGCATGAGTGTAATATGCAATAATAATTTTTGGAATTTTCAGCCTTATCTACACCAATAAATAATAATCATTAAATGAAAAAGACTGAAACGTTTATCAAAATTAGCACAGCTGGTAATTTCCATTTCATTAAAATTTATACATGTTTTTCATTTGTAAATTTTCTTAAGCTATCTGAGATTCATGAAACCTTTCAAACTTCAGAGATGGATATCATGAACTCAGTGAAATATTTTGCAGCATTTTGTGGATTTGCTCATTCTTTTCTGGAAAGAGGAATCAATGACTTCATCAGTTTCCTAAAGGACTCAATGATACAAAAGTTTAATTTCTAACTTTGGAGCCACCTTAATTTCTGTCCAGTTCTATGGCTTCTTTTTGATTGATGTAAAGACTATACATAAATTCTTCAATTTAGTCTATGCTAATAAATTTTTTGAGTTTCTGATTTTTAAGAAATTGACAATGTTGAGGAACAGTAAATCCTCTTGTTTGGGGAGGGGGGACTGCTTTTTGATCTATAAATTAAAATAAAGCTAAAAATAGCAATTAAATGTCAATAGTACAGGTGAGAACTTTTCTGTTTCCTTTTTTTTCTCCCTTCACTTCCATTTCTCAGAAGCCAATCCCTTCCTGCAATAGCTGGAGTTGGGGATGGCAGATATATTTAAAATTAATTTCAAAGCTTTTATTATTTTAATGGGGACAAAAAACTCAACTTTTGAAATGAGATAATGTTTTATTATATAATGTGAGAACATGAGATATGATTAGAAAAATCCTGATACCATGTGAGTTTTCATCCAGGGCAGTGAAGAAAATTTTTACTGAATATAAAGAGACAAGAAAGACAAAACAAAGTTGTTTTGTGATTTCATCTATGAGTGACACTAGTTTAACCTAATGGCTGCATTAATTTATAAAACTGGAACTCTCTCAGTGTCTGACTTTGAGTCATAAAATTATTTACATAGTACATATTTTACATAAGTAAGAGTCACACATTATGGGTCTTTGCTTTTTCATGTGTTAGGAAAATTCAGAAGCAATTTTTCTAAATTGTAAAATTTTGATATAAAAAATATACATATGTGTAGTATATTATCTAGAAAGAGTTCCAAGCACTTTTACAATACACTATAAGGTATTGAAGATAAACTTAGTTGTAATGGGAAACCATAAACTTTCACTTCTTTGAATAATTTACATCAATCTTTCTACTACCTGGAAAATCTTATCTCCTAACACTGAGCCCAATTACCATGGACTCTGTCAAATCCTCTTCCCCAGCCCCAAAATAGGATTAATTGCTTCCTCATTTTGTGTTTCCCTTGCTCCTTTTAAATAATGCCTGCATTTTGGAATATCACAGTGTAGTCAGTTGTTTTTCCTGTTAGATTAAGCTACTTGAGAACAGAACTAATTTTCTCTTTGTTTTTGTATTCTCAGTGCTTTATATATATTAGATACCTATTAGCAGAATGATGAATATTAATTCTGTTGAAAAAATCAATATATAATTCAGGATTCTTATAGTCATGAAAATGTTTATATTACTACTGTGAATATTGTGTTTATTTAAATTTACTAAGTTGCTTTTCGGTACTTATTTTTTGCATTGTTAGCATTGTTTTATCACATGACTATTATATCCATGGCTTGTGTTTAAAAACCATCAATCATGATTCCTTTGCCTTCTGCCTTCAAGGAGTTAAACTTGTATAAACTAGGCAAACCATCATAAAATGTATATTAAAAATTACAAACCTTTTGAGTGACTTATTGCTATTACATATATTATAGTATAAATATAATGTAACTGTACTTTCTGAAACTGAGTAATGGGGATTTTAAAATAATTGTCAGTCACAGTGTGAAAAATGAGAACAGACTTCATTTGCAAAAGTAAAACAGCCATAAATCTGCTTAATGGTTTGTAATACAGCCAATATTTTAAAGAAAGCATGATAGTGGTTTAATGCGTGCAAACTGAATTTTAAATTTTATACATAAAATATAAGTCACTAGAAAAGAAATTCATACTTCAAATACAGAGTAAAATGTAGTCCAGTCATGTTCTGCATAACGATATTTTAGTCAATGATGGACGGCGTATATAATTGTGGTCCCATAAGATTATAATAAAGCTGAAAATTTCCTATCAGCTACAAACACCATAGCTGTCTTATTGTCATAGCACAACATATCACTCACTTGTCTGTGATGATGCTGGTGTAAACAAACCTACTATGCTGCCAGGCATATAAAGTGTACAGCAATGTCCTAGGCCTGCATATTCACTCCCACTCATGCTCTGACTCAACCAGAGCACCCTGCAATCCTGAAAGCTCCATTCATGGTAAGTGCCCTTACAAGTGTATCATTTTTATCTTTTATATCATATCTTTATTGTAGAAAATAAACATTCTATGTTAAGATATATTTAGATACACAAATACTTACTATTGCATTATAATTGTCTGCAGTATTCAGTAGAGTAACCTGCTGTACAGGTTTGTAGCCTTGGAGGATTAGTTTGTTGATAAGCACCTGAATTCAGTTTGCTAGGATTTTGTTGAGAATTTTTGCATCTATATCCATAAGGGATATTGGTCTGTAGTTTTCTGTTTTTGTTGTGTCCTCTCTTGGTTTTGGTATCAGGGTGATGCTGGCTTCATAAAACTTGTTGGGTAAGATTCCTTCCTTCTTAATGTTGTGGAATAATTTCTGCAGGATAGGCACCAGTTCTTCTTCGTAGGTCTGGTAAAATTTGGGTGTGAAACCATCTGGTCCAGGACTTTTCTCTTTAGGAAGAATTTTTATTGCTGCTTCAAATTTTCCTCTATCGTATCCTCAAATAGCTATCCAACCTTTGTGTATTTTCTTCTTCACCCTCAGGGATGCCTATGATTCTCACGTTAGGCCTCTTCACATAATCCCAAATTTCTTGTAGGCTTTGCTCTTTTCTGTTATTTCTCTGCTCTATCTCTGCGACTGACTTATTTAATTGAAAGGTGTTATCTTCAATCCCTGAAATTCTTTCTTCTGTTTGATCTACCCTGTTCTTGAGGCTTTCCACTGTGTTTTGTAACTCCTTGAATAAATTCTTGATTTCCATAAGTTCTGTTTGATTTTTCTTTAATATTTGAATTTCTTTAGTGAATTCTTCTTCTAAGTCCTGGATTTTGTGTGTGTGTGTGTTTCTTTGTGTTAGTTATCCATTTTTTTCTTGCATATCATTGAGTTTTCTTACAATCATGTTTGAAATTCTTCTTCTGTCATTTTAGTGTTCTGAATTTGGTTGATGTCCATTGCCACAGGGCCGGTGTTCCCCTTTGGGGGTGTGCTTTCCGTTTGATTCTTCATACTTCCAGAGTTCTTTTGCTGATTCCTTCCCATCTGGATCAGCTGTTGCTTCTTACCTTTAAATTTTTGTTTGGATGATGACACACCCTGTTTAGTCTCTGAGCCAATAGGTTGTGTCCGTGGGTGAGATTCCACCACACCCTTTATGATGAGTCAGTAGATGCAGGAAAAGGGGGTGCAAATTGATCTCCCTGTCAGTAGGTGGTTCTTGCTGGGAGCGGCAAGGTGCAGTGTTGTTTCTGGGTCCTGTAACCAGCTCTTGTTCCTCTGGAGAGGCACTCTAGTGCCTCAGGTGGTGGGTGGAGCCGTGGGACTTCCAGGTGTGTCCTTATTCTCCACCTCAGGGGAGGCAGGTGGAGGAGTGAGTCTGGGCAGAGCTGGGTTGGGTGAGCCTGTCCTCAAGTTCCACAAATGCTGTTGGCGGGGGTCAAAGATCTGTTCTCTGCTTCTGGGAAAAGCTGCCAGGGAGGGGCTGAAACGGCCTCACTCAGCCGAAAAGTCTGCGTGTGGGGGTGGGGCTGTCTGAGACCTGTAGTCTGGAGCAGGCCTTGCTCCCTTCCACCCTCCCCTATTCCATGGTTTTTCCCGGGCCTTTGCCAGCAGACAAGACCTTAAGCCAGCAAATATCCCCTGGCTGTGATGCGGGCCGGGAGGTTCCCTGACCAGGATCACAGCATGAGATGGGAGTATGGCCCTCCTGTGGGAGGAGGGCTGCCCCTCAAACACGCTGATCTGCCCCTGAAGGCATGCACACCTCAGTAGGCTCATTCACAAATATCCCTTCCATGTCCCGGGCAATGTTTCAAGATCTGGGTATACAGAATCTGGTCAGCCGTCCTGTCCCTGTGGCCCCAGAGATCAATCCCTGACCCTGCCAGGGAGAAGAGTGTTGGTCTCAAGTCCCCCACAGGGTGCCCAAGCTGGATCAATGTCTCTCTGCCTCGGGATTTCCCCCACTCTCCTGTAGTCACCAAGCAAGCAGCACCTGGGAGGGGCGGATAGTGTAGGCGGAGATGACGTCAGCCTAATCTTTTCTGCCAAAGGAATATTCTGTCTGATATCCAGCTTTACGTAATTATTAGCACATAGCACAAACTGTACAATAACAATAACCTTGGTTTAATCTCCTTTATTGTAATACCAAAAAAAAAAACACCCCACATTTACTAACTTTAACTTCCTGTTCTCCCTTTTACCCCAGCAACATGCCTTAGCCAATTGGGTAAAGGCAAGCTTGTGAGGTCAAAGTGCCTACCAATGGGATGGGACACAGCCCTAGGTTTGTGTTAGGGATAAAAAGATGAAGAACTTACCTGTAGCACTCAAGCTGTCTGCTCTTGCTGCCTCCACATGCCCTTCTGATGAGAAGTAAAGATTTTGCCTTGCTGAGACAATTTGCAGTGTCTGATTGTTTTCTTTATAACATTGCAGTTACTTCCAACAGTAGGGAGCAGTAGGGAGCTCACAATCTGAGTACCCCTCAGCCCTCTGTAGGGCCCCGAAAGGAAAGGTCCTGTTCCCTGCAGATGCCTCTGGGTGGGGGCTAAATTGTCTCTCTCGGCAGCGGCAAGTAGGGAAGGGCAAGGGGAGAACTAAGCAATATGGCACCTGCCGACCGGCTTGGGTCTGTGGGGCAGGAAGTGCCCCAGGGGAGCTGGGAGCCTGATGCCCTGTCTACAAGAAGCTCACCGCTTACTGGCATCAGCCGTCTCTGGGCTGGTGATGGCAGGTCTCTCCACCCACCCAGAAGCCCACCAGCAGTCCAAGATACAAGGGAGGGAAAATTTATCCACTCCACCTACCCTTGTTGCTGATCTCTAAGCCTCTCCAGGGCTTTTCTCCTTCCAGTTCTCCTCCACAACTTCTCATGGAGTCTCCTGTAGTTTCAGGCACCCACCCTTCCTTCCAACCCTCATCCTATCTGTGTTTGTCTGTCTGTTTATTCTTTTTCACTTTCTTCTATCTTTCTTGCAGAGACACTCTGCTGGTGGTATTTCTCGTCCACCATCTTGTCCCTCTCCCTCAGTCTGTCTGCCAAGTTCTGGTTGGCAGATTCGTAGGGTAGTCCCTCCTCCCCCAGGTATGGAGAGTTAGGGTGGGGCAGGACCAAGATGGGGCAACAGCACCTACTTTCATCCCTAGGAGACCCGGAATCCCTCACTATCTACCTAACACATTCACTTATCCCTATTATACCATTTTCTTAATAAATACCTTAGCTTTATAAAAATTCTTCATAAGACAAAGGATGAGTGCCTCACCTCCAAATTATGCTTCTCCAAAACATTGTTGGTTGTACTTGGTCTTCCTTTTACATTTTAGATTCAGGTCTCTGGTAAGTAAATCCCTTTAAGCAAATATGAGAACATGAGGAGCTCTGCATACCCACTCTCCATGAAATAACTGGAAGTGGCAAGCATTATTTTTGTCAAAAAAGAAAAACTGCACATTTAAAATCTCTTATGTCCTAAGAACATACAGCAAACAAAGAAATATTTACTCAAGAAAATCTATTAAATCTTGTTAAAAATGCAAGAGTCTGTATATTACTTGAGCCATAACCTTCTTCCCCCATCTCCAAACAAGCAGCTGTGGCCAAGAAAATGGGGCTCCCTCTACTCTCATTTCCAGTCAAGGGATAGGATATCTCACCAGAAAGATCAGGCACTAGCATTTCTCAGCCCCTGGAACTCCAAGTTGCAGAGGCTAAATTCTTGGTAAATGTGGCCAGGAGAGTGAAGCTCTCTTCTATCCCTCGGCTCCCATTTATAGGGCAGAGACTCATTCTCCAGAATTGTAAACCAATATTATTGGGACTTTGATCACCCTCATTCCTGCCCACTCACAGAGTAAATCTTCTACTCTGAAAGAGGCAAGCAAAAAAGTCCCCATCCAGCTACCTACTCATAAAGCAGGGGTGTCATTCCAAGGGAAGGAGACTACTGTTTTCTCCCCCAGCTCTGGACAGAGGTTCAGAGAGTTTGCACAAATGGGGAATCTTTAATAAAAGAGAGCTCTGAAGCTCTCCCCACAGGAACTGACTTTATTTGACAAAGTGTGTCAGGAAGTTTAAGTATAAGGATGCTGCAAAAACAATGGTGATTTTGGTGGTAAATAATAAGATGGACAGTCTAAACCTTAATATAGTTTACCAAATGGAACCAAGGAAAGAGACAGCTAAGATGAGCCTTCCTGAAGTCAGAATAAACCTCAAAGACTTGCCTCAAAAACTGTTTCTGCAAAAGAGCCTGGGTTTAATAGAAGCAGACTGCGGGGCAATTTATATCCTAAGGTATCATCAAAAACAATAGAACGGAGGGCAGACGGGATCCGGCGCGGTCAGGGCGGGGTGGCCGCAGACAAAATAAATGCAATTCGCCACATAAATAAAAGCAAGAACAAAGACCATATGATTCTTTCGATAGATGCAGAAAAAGCATTTGACAAAGTCCAACACACCTTTATGATAAAAACTCTCATCAAAATAGGTATAGAAGGCTCATTCCTTAAAATTATCAATTCCATCTATGACAAACCCACTGCCAATATCATATTGAATGGGGAAAAATTGAAACCATTCCCACTTAGAACGGAACCAGACAAGGCTGCCCTCTATCTCCACTTCTATTCAACTTTGTGCTTGAAATCCTCGACACAGCAATTAGGCAAGAGAGGGATATTAAGGGTGTCCAAATGGGGACAGACGAGATTAAACTCTTGCTCTTTGCCGATGATATGATATTATATCTAGAAAACCCCAAAGACTCATCTAAGAGACTCCTAGAACTGATAAATGAATTCAGCAAAGTCTCAGGCTACAAAATCAA
>NW_012152618.1:1021242-1024935 GCF_000956105.1 Propithecus coquereli | reverse complement strand
ATACACAAGGAGTGCAATGCGCACTACCCGAAGGATGGACATATTTGAAACACGGACTTGGGGGTGGGGAACCAAGGGCAACACACGTAACCTAACCATCTATACCCCAGAATATGCGGAAATAAAAAAAAAAAAAACAATAGAGCGATCAATCTCCAATTGGTGAATCTAGATGTAATACAAACACCTGCAGGCAGCTTAACAGAAAGATGAGAGAAAGAGACAAAGAGACCTGCTAAAACTAATGTCATCTTAGGGTGATCACATGCATGCCCAAGGCTGCACCCTCTGCGGAGCAACACTGAAGATTTGACATTGAGGGGGAACCAGATTTAGAGGGAATAAAGTAGAATATAATTTCTTCTCAATTGCACATAAAACATTCTCCAGCATAGATGATATATAAGGCCATAAAACAAGCCTTGATAAGTTTAATAGGTTAAACAATGCATAAAGCTTAATCTTATGACACAATAGAATGAAATTAGGAAAAATAACAGAAATTTGGGAAACACAAATATATTTATATTAAACGACACACTCCTATTAACCAGTGAGTCAAAGGAGAAGCTACAAGGGAAGTTAAAAACCATAATGAGACAAATGAAATGAAGACACAGAACACCAAAACTTATGGAATGTAGCTAAAGCAATGCTGAGAAGGAAGCTCAGATCTGTAAACATCTACATTGTAAAAGAAAAACAATTTCAAATCAATAACCTAACATTTCACCTTAAAACATAAAAAAGAAAAAATTACACACACAGTAAGAAGAGAGTAAATAATAGAGATTAGAATGAGTAAATAAATACATAAGTACATAAAATAGAGAATAGAAAATAATAGATAAAATCATTAAAACCAAAGTTAGTTCTTTGAAAAGATCAAGAAAATTGACAAATATTTAACTAGACTGACTGATAAAAAAGGAGAAGATTAAAATAACAAAAATCAGAAATGTAAGAAGGGACATTATTATCCACCTTATAGAAAAATACAGGATTATAAGAGAATATTATAAATAATTATACGCCAAGAAATTAGATAACCCAAATAAAATGGAGAAATTTATTGGTGCAAATTTATTTGGTATAAACTACAAAATCCAATTAAAGAAGATATTGAAAATCTGAATGGAACAATAACAAAGAGATTGTGTGTCAGTGATTAAAAAAAAAAAAAAAAAAAACTTACATCAAAGAAAAGCCCAGAACCAGATGGCTTCATTGGTGAATTCTACAAATGTTTAAAGTAGAATTAACAAAACTCTTTCCAAAAGTTGTAGAGGAAGTAATCTTTCCTCACACTATAAAAACAGTATGACTTTGTTACCAAAGTCAAAGACAGCACAGAAAAGCAAAGTACAAGACTAAAAAGAAAACATAGGTGTAAATCATCATGACATTGTATTATCCAATAGTTTCTTAGGTATGCTACCAAAGGCATAAACAACAAAATAAAAAGTAGATAAATTGAACTTAACCAAAATTAAAACTGCTGTGCTGAAAAAGACACTACCAAGGAAGTAAAAAGTTAACTCACAGAATGGGAGAAAATATTTGCAAATCATATTATATAAAAAGGGACTTGTACCTAGACTTTGCGCAGTTTAATAAATCTTACATAGGAAATACATTATTTACAATAGCCAAAACATGGAGACAAACTAAGTATCTATTGACAGATGAATGAATAAAGCAAATATAGTGTATACGAAGGGAATATTATTAAACTATAACAAAGAAGTAAATCCTGCCATTTGCAACAACATGGATGAACTTGAGGGTATTATGCTAAGTGAAATAAATAAGAAAGAGCAAGACAAAGTGATGATCTCACTTATATGTGCAATCTAAAGAAGTCAAATTCACAGAAACAGAGAGTAGAATGGTGGTTGCCAGGGGCCGGAAGGTGGTAGGGCAATACGAAAATATTAGTCAAAGGATACAAACTTTCAGTTATAATAAGATAAGTTCTGGGGAATCTAATGTGTTTAATACATCTTGCGTTTAGTTAATAATACCGTATTGTATACTTGAAATTTGCAGAGACTAGATCTCAAATGTCCTCACCACATTAGAAAAAAAAAGGTAACTATGTGAGGTGATGGACGTATTAACTAACTTAATTGTGGTATTCATTTCATAATATGTACATATAGCAAAGCATCATGCAGCACACCTTAAATATATACAATTTAATTTGTCAATTATATCTCAGTAAGACTTGGGGGGAAAAGTACACATTTTCCTGCTATCATTGCTTGACATCATTATTTTTCCATCATATTGTCTTTGCATTTTTCTTTTTAATTTGAATAATTTGCCAGTCAGATAAAAGATTTGTTTGTGTTTCTTTTCCAACGATGATAACTTTGTCTTTAAACACTTCTTTATGTTGACATTGCATCTGAATCATAGATTGGCGTAGCATGAAATTCCTAGGTCATAATATTTTTACCTCAAAATTTTGTAGGGAAAGATTCTCTTTTTTTTCCACACAAGTGAAGATTGATTTTTTTTCATCTCCCCGATTTCAATTAACCTTTGCACATGGATGTTACAGGCTCTGCTTGCTTATGAGTATGAGAATGAGAATTTTTAAATAAATTTACTTAAGTACACAAAACTGCTGTGAGCAAGTTGAATGATTCAGGCAATAATAATATACTAATATTTATAACTCGACTTAAATGCTAATATAACCAAAACTGATTTGTAAATACAGATATACACAAAAATGTTATAAGATGTCTAACATTATTATCTTCCTTGTTAAGAGTAATGAAAAGACATGGAAAGGATCTCTTGCCTCAGATCTCATAATGGATACATAATGAGAGAAACAGGACTTAGAAGCAGATTCTCTGAACCCAAGCTCACTCCAGTACACAGTGTAGGGACAACATTTATTTTAACATGATAGAATAGTTTGAACATTTTGAAAAAAACATTAATCAGGAATTTTTATTGGTTTTACCATAGAAGTTTCCTAGGTGTGTTATCCACTTAGGCATAAAACTTCTCATGGTGATTAGTATAGGGTGACAGAATGTGGCTATAAATGACTATATATACTGATTCTCCAATGATGTTTACTCTGTCCAGTTATGAACACTTCTAGAATAAATTTTATGATCCTGAGGCTAGGATTAGGGTCAGGGTTAGGGTTAGGTTTAGGGTCATCCCCTATAGATGGTGTCCTGAATGTTCATGAATAAATTCACTATGTTACAGTTGTCTTTATTGCTATAGGATATATAACTTCCATTAAAACAAAACAGGACGTGCTCGTTTCAATGAAAATTGTACGAAATCTGGAAAAGAGAAGATTAGCATTATTCCTGATCAAGGATGACTTGAAAACTTGGGAAACTCTCCATTCTTTTAAAAAGGAAGCCTGCCTTTAATCTCCTGATATAAATTTAATACTATGTAAACCTGTAAACATGGATCAATTCTTCTAAGTAAAGTTAGTAAAATAGAAAGTTGAGCACACAGAGAAGTTAATACCTCAGGGTGTTATAGAAGAGTGGAAATAAAAAAAATTAAAGGTGTAACTTTAAATAAAATAAACTAAAAAAAGTTAAAAAAAATCACATCAAGAGGAATTCACACATAGAGTGCACACATGAGAATTTTAACATTGTCCAAAATGTTATATGGAACATGGTTTCAAAAAAAGTGCCATTA
>NW_012152618.1:1018399-1019374 GCF_000956105.1 Propithecus coquereli | reverse complement strand
TCACATAGGGCAGCAAGAATAAGAAGAGAGAGAGCCAGAGGGAGCCACTGAATTGAAAATGATTAACAATATATACCAGTTTGATTTTAAAAGGAATCAAAGAACTCAGAATTTAAGGCTGAGAGACTATAAGAATATTAATACTATTTGGTAGGATTTCAAATCAAGTTCAAATGGGGGATAGATTTTGCCTTTTGGTGAAACCTATGGTCTCGGATATTTCTGAGTCATTTATTTATTTTTATGATTATTATTGTTTGGATGCAAGAAATTATTTTTGGTGTAAAAGAAGTATGAGAAGATGAATTCATTATAAGATTAATGGATTTGTTTAAGAGACTGATTTTTTAAGCCAACAAAAAGAGATGGCAAAACCAAAGGAGCTATATCCATGGAAGTCTCTGAGCATCTAGGAACCAGCAGAGATTGGTCATAAAGAACAAGAGGAAATTGTAGATTGCTTACAGCTCCCTCCTCCCCACTGCTGTGCCACAGGCCCAGAAGCCACAAGGCAGGCAGGCACCTTGCAGAGTAGGACAGCCTCGGTCTGGGCAACTGAGCTTCTCGCTGAGGACAGTGGTGACCTGTCCCAAAGCACATGTGACAACTCTGTATGGACTCCAAGAAATAAGTGGAGAGACTGTAATGGAAGGAAAAGGCAATCTAATTTGAACATTAGTATCCATTGTTCCCATTGTGCAGAGAAGCCCCAGAAAACTCAGGTACCCAGAGGAGTGAGAAAATAAAAATCATAGCCAGTGTATGTTTTTCTCTGCTTTGTCAAAAGTTAGATGGGTATATGAGGATGGTTTTATATCTGGGTTCTCAGTTCTGTTCCATGGGTCTATGTGTCTGTTCTTGTGCCAGTATCATGCTGTTTTACACTGGGGAAAAGAATCCTTATTCAATAAATGGTGCTGGGAAAACTGGATAGCCACATGTAGAAGACTGAAACAGGATCTGCACCTCTCACCA
>NW_012152618.1:1014437-1016574 GCF_000956105.1 Propithecus coquereli | reverse complement strand
TAAATATTATTTTGAATACTCTCCTCCATAATGATAACATTTATATTGCAATGTTAGTTAAAATAATACAAGTTGTATTTCCTTTCTTGGTTCAGGGACCGTAGAATAAACATAATTTGCTAAGAGAAATATATTCCAACTGTACGAAATATTTTCTTCTCCTAAGGACAGACTCTGCTCAATAAAACAGGGGTCATGACTGCTCATCATATTTTTTAAATTCTATCTACATCAGGTTCTCGAATCATGTCAGTTTCATCAATGTCATTTTTTTATAATGTTGATGAGGAAAAAAATCACTCTCTGCGTGGAGTTTGCATGTTCTCGCCATGCCTGTGTGGGTTTTCTCTGGGTCCTCCAGTTCCTTCCCGCATCCCACAGCTGAGCTCGCTGGGTGAACTGGCGTATCTGAATGTCACTGGCGCAGGCCCCTGGGCTCTTGTAATAGAAATTAACAAGAGGCTGAACAGGAGTCACAGGCAAGGCTTTAGTGGGGCTTATGCTCGAGGACAAGGGAGATGCACAAAAGAAAAAGTCCTCAGGCTGGCTCTCTGAGGGGAGTTCCAAGAGAGTTTTAAAGAGGCTTGGATGGGAACAGGATGATACATAAGCATGTAAAGGTGGGGATTTGCTTGCACCTGTGTAATTCTATTACATGCTTCTTTATGCGTTGTATGTCTCATTAGCATGTTAAATCTCCACCCTGGGCATGATTTTTAGCGTCAAAATGAGATTACAATAAAGAAAACGTCAGGGTAAGGGGTCTGTTCTGGCTTGAGACGGTTAGATCTGGATAGGTCTGGTTTCTCTGCAGCCAGGTGTCTTAGCAGCTTACCTCAGTATCTTGTGCCAGTGGTCCTGAGAAGCATTATTCACAAGATGGACGATTAAGCTCTCTGCTTATATGGGCTGAATTCTGGCCATTAGGAAATACTTGCTTTAGCTCTCTGCAGCTAATTAGGCTGGGTTCTGTTGACTTCCACAGTCAGGGGTGACAGGCCAAGTCCTGTCCCTATGCTATCTGTGTGAGTGTGGTTGTGGGTGTGAGCTCACCCTGCCATGGGGTGGCTTCCTGGCCACAGCAGGTTCCCACCTCATCCTGAGCTGCCGGGACAGTCCCCAGCTGCCAGAGACACAAAACTGGAATAAGCAGGTTGGAAAAGGGATGAAGGCATGAATACAAATTATTGCAAAACAAACATTTGTCAAGTGTACAATAATCATACAAATTCACAATAAACAACGGGACACAAAAGCACTCAGTGAGCCACCGTATTTGTTATCCTTTCTTTTTGAACCCGGTGAAGGTCGGAGGCAGGGGTGCTCCTGACAATTTTCCTTGTGCGAACATTCATTCCTTGATTGAACCCACCACCGCTATGACCGCCGTCACTCATTGATTCACCAAAAGTTGGGTAAATAATTATCTTACCTGTTTTTATTATTTGATCTATCTTTCTGAAATGTATGCATAGCTCACATTTGTATCAAGGTTTAATATTAGCAATGTTTTGGCCTTTATTTGGAAGTTTGGTGATGTTTTTGTGACCAGAAATATGCCATAAGAACTTAACTCTTGTTGATATCAATCAACCTATGGTATAATCACTTTTATTATACATCATTTCTCTTACAGTCTCATTTTCAAGAACCTATCCACAACTTTAAGTGAGGACTTACTATATTTGGGATTTTGATCTGGTTTTTGTCCTTTGGTTATCGCCTCTTTAGCGCTTCATTTCTTTTAATGGATTAACCTTCATACAAACTGAAGTGCAATTTGACAAAAGATTTTTGATGTCATAAGCTAGAAACTAGTTAGAAACTGGAGGTAACACCCATACCTCAATTTGAGATTACGTAAGACAGTGGAAAAAAACAACCACCAAAACAACATCCACAGAAAAGATGCAATTTAATAACACATACCAGATACAGCTCCATGTAATTTTGATAAATAAACTCATTTAATCTTCACTACCATATGACGCTTATACATTGATAATATTATTCTCAGTTTAAATATGAAGAGCCAAGACTTCAAGAGAAACTTTAAAATTGCTTTTAAGTCATCAGCTTAAGTGACAGAAATATTTGAACCCAAATCTGCCTAATGTCAAAGACCATATTCTTTACA
>NW_012152618.1:993722-1012802 GCF_000956105.1 Propithecus coquereli | reverse complement strand
TGGCAGCTTCTGGCTCTGTCGCCCAGGCTGGAGTGCCGTGGCATGATCACAACTCACCGCAGCCTCAAACTCCTGGGCTCAAATGAGCTCTCTGCCTCGGCCTCCCAAGTAGCTGGGACTATAGATGTGTACCACCAGGGGCCCAGATTTTTATTTTTTTTATTTTTATTTTTTTGTAGAGATAGAGTCTCGCTATGTTGCCCAGGCTGGCCTCAAGTGATACTGCCACCTTGGCCTCCCAGAGTCCTGGGATTACAGGCGTAAGGCACCACAACCAGCCAAGTTAATTTTCTTTATTAGGATGCTCCTTTCTTTCTCATGATCTATCTTAGTTCATAGGATGATTTGAACAAAATCTATAAGCCCTTTAGGGGAAATGATGTTTGGAGGGTTTGTTTTGTTTTTTGCATTATTACATCTCCAGTGAACAGAGACCAGCACTGTGCTGAGGAAATACTAGCTGCTTATAAATGTATGTTGAAAAATATTCAAATGAATAAGTAATCTACAGCTAATGGTACAATTTGGTCTAAAATCTAAATTTGCTCATTGTCATTAAAAAAAAGGCAAAAAATTCTGAGAATGTATGAGAGTAAGTCTTTGTTCCAGAATGCAAAACCAAACTTAATATTTCTCGAGGTGAAATGATAGAACAAAAACCTAATTTGGAGAGAGGAAAGGCTAGACAATCAAAGGGCATGGTGACTCAGACCCACCTGACTGCAAGAAAGATAAGAAAGGGGAAAGAGTGAGAAAGAGAAAGAGAGGAGCATAGGCAAGATCAGAGAGGGACAAAGGATGGAGGGTTGGAGAGGGTGCCACATGGATTGGCTCAGCTAGATGACGGAAATGTTGATGCTATTCAGTGACTTGCTGGTCTTTTACGACCTCATCAAAGGTTGCTCAATGGAGTGACAGTCCAGCAACCAGAGCAGAAAAGATTGAGGACTGCTAATAATAGTATTTGAGAATGAAAATATTTACTGAATTTCAAGTTCCTAGCATCATTCCTGGAACATAGTAAGTTTGCAATAATAAACCTACAAAAAGTACAGTTCATGATTAGCTAACTAAGAACTTTTGGGTTATTCTCACAATAAATGTTAGGTATCATTATTATTAACGTTTTTACATTTACTATTCCAGTGTATTAAGAATGTTTGTCTCTAATATAGAGTATGCCCTTTGTGCATTACTACACATTCATTGATTAACGCTGTGCGAAATTTAAAATAAAACCTATGAAAATCTGTCTAAATAAGCTGACCAGGCATAATTGCCTGGGAATAAAGATACAAAAACAAGCAACTGACATGCCAAATTAAAACACATAAACAAAATGAGATATTCATTTTTATTTTATATATACACTGATTATGGAATATTCAGATAATAATGACAAAAAATTATCTTTCCCTTCCTATGATCTTATATAAATAAATTTATATAATTTTTCTAACTAAATTAGTCTTTTCTATATGTTTTATTTTAAAAGATGTAGGTGGTAGAAAGAAGTCAGTGACTCGCTGAATTACAATATGAGAGTGAAATACAGATATTCCTGTTTTCTTACTTTTGACAATCAACAAGAGATTATGCAAACATATTGAAAACAGGAAGAGCTTTTCATATTTTGTGCAGATTATTATCTGATAATAAGCATAGATAAAATTTGGTAGATACTAAATGTAACTAATTGGAAATTAGTGTCATTTTCTATTAGGGCAGGTTGCTAGGTTAATAATTGCCTCAATTTGAAAACCTTTTTACCATTCTTTTAATTTAGATAGGGTCTAGCTGAAGACAAAAAGCAAACTTAAACTTTTAGGTCTAATTTGCCTGTAAATGTCCACTAACAAGACAAAATTTAAGTTTATAACTAAGAATATTTAAGATAAGTAAATGAAAGGTGAAGAAAAGAATGCAAATTAAAACAGCTGAATAATCCATAAACTGTTCCTAAATTAGATCATCTCAAAATGAAACTCAATGGACAAATACAATTTTGTCTTTAAAATTAAATTATTCTAAAAACAGATTTTTTCACAGAATTATTTGCATTTTCAAAAAGATATTTACTATTGAGTCATCTAAAATTAGTTGAACCAAATTAATTAAAGACCTAATAACCAGTGGTGTAGAAGTTTGAATGTGGTAGTTGGCTCTTGTCAAATGTTTACTACCTACAATTCACAGTTAGATAATTAAGAACTTGGGATTTTTAAGGCCATGGCCTCGTACACTGAATGGCTACACTGAAAAAACAAAGTCAGGAGGTTCTATGTTATGATTTTGTTGCACAGAAGAGTGAGGTTGTTGACAACATTTTTTTTTTTTTTTTAAAGTAAGTCTGGTTTCATCCTTTGAGACCCAAGCTGGGGAATGTAAACAAACATCTATAAAGAAATAGGAGCAGCAAGCTGCAAATGGTGTTTAATCCAACTTTTTTTCTCCATCCTTTGAGGCAATTGGAATCAAAAGAGTTCATTAAAAAAGAAAAATCTCAGCAAGCATTCTGGTGATAGTTCATGCAACAACTCTTTTATTTTACAAGTGGGAAATTGAAAAGAATTTGCCCAACACAGTTAAGAAATTGGATTTCTGTCATTGCAATACCCTGATTTTGTTCTTCGCTAGATGAAAAAATCCTAGACCCTACTTTGCCCACTCCAATTTTAAAGCAACTACATTTAGTATCTAAACTGTTACTCACATATTGTTAAGAAACAATCCCAATAATTATTTAAATTCCACAAATTCATGAAAAAATTACTTTAATTTCACCATGATTAATTCATTCGTGTATTAATAGAAACATATGCCAGGACACTATCTGCATAAAAATACCTGATGAACTCTATTAGCAGCCAAGTACAAGGAACTTCATAAAAAAATTTTTAATTGTTAGATAGACTTAGTTTTATTAGATAGCAATTGAAAAATATTATATAGTTGAAAGTCAAAAATACATATACGATAAAAGCCGTAATTAGTGCTATTTTATACAGTATTGAAACCAATTTAGAAGTTTTGCTATAGCTACACAGCTTCATACCTTATTCCTTATAATAAATTTAATAAATAACAGTCGTTATAGCTCCTCTATTTGGCTCTGCACTTACAATGCTTTTTTTTCTTTTTTGCATATAATGTAAATAAATTGAAACCTACAGTATTAGACATATATTCCAACTTCTATGAACATGCTACATGCTTTTTTTGTGGTTTTGTTTGTTTTTGAGACAGAGTCTTGCTCTGTCTCCCTGGGTAGAGTGCAGTGGCGTCATCAAAGTTCATTTCAACCTTGCAAACTCCTGGGCTCAAGTGATCCTCCTGCCTCAGCCCCTGAGTAGCTGGGGCTATTGGCACCTGCCACTGTGCGCAGCTAATTTTTCTATTTTTAGTAGAGACGGGGTCTTGTTCTTGCTCAGGGTGATCTTCAACTCCTGACCTCAAGCAATCCTCCCATCTGCCTCCCAGAGTATGAGGATTACAGGTGTGAGCCACTGCATCTGGCCCAATTTTTTTTGCCAGGAAAACATGGTATTTTAAATGATATAATTAAAAACATGAGGAGATAATCATCAAAATTCTTTTTTTTTTTCTGTCCAAAAACTTTTATCACCTGATAGCTGGTGCATGACCTCTAAGTCCTTTAATGTAAGGTTCTTGTTTGGTTTAATGGTCTAGCTGAAAAGATGAGGCAACTACTAGATCTATTAGTGTCAGAATAGAAAATCATCATGAGTTCAAGGAAATGAAAACATGCTGAGAAGCTAGAAAAGGGAAAATAATTACTAAAGAAAAATCTCACCCTTTCTGGAAGATGGTAGAGTGGGATTTACATAACACTTAAGGCCCGTAAGCTGTGGGGACATTGGAGCTTGAAGAGAATGAAACACGGGCAGGTGAAAGTGAGGATGTCATAGCTAGCTTCACTTAGCAGTCAGATCCATGGAAGAAGCTTTGAGTAGTCCCTTAACTGCCATTTATATGATAAAGAAAGTGTTACAAGGTTGTTCAGTAAAGGGTACTACTCAATGAAGGGCGGAAAAAGTACAATTTCTGCTTTTTTATTTCTAATGTCAGTTTTTTGTTTCATTTATATTTTGTTCTTTTATAATTACATGACTAAAACATGTTCACTATAGTCATCACTGAGGGATAACTTTGGTTTATGTGCCACGCATTTTCTACATTAATTTATTGTCTATAAATGGTAACCTGGATATGCACAATTTGGTATTTTTTTAAAGTTTTATAGTAAGTTAATTTCTTTCAATGTCAATATATATAATATATAAAAGGAAAATATTGTCATATTTATGTTATGGGAAATAAAGCTGTGGCTGGTTATAGCTAGTGAGTAAGCGGAGATACAGAAAATCTTTTATAGTTCCTCTCCATGCACTCATTACTACATGTGAAAGTGACACTTGAATGTTAAATATTAATAGGTGCTGCCCAAGTGTTTTGACTTTTATTACCAACATCACCCAAACACATACCGTTAGAATTCTCTCAATAACATATATATAATATATACTATACATAAGCCATTTCTCAATCTTTCCTCAATAGATATAATTATCAATATTTTTCATTTTTGATAAAAAATTTCCAATGTATATTTTAATTACTTTTGAATTAGAACATCTCCATATAATCATGAATTATTTATTTTTATTTGTGATTTTCTTTATTACTTACATAAAAGAGATCTTTATATACACAAGTAATAGAAAAATTTTTTGTTATACAGATGTTTTAATTTTTGTATTAATGTAAAACATATATTTGAATCATATACATCAAAACTGTCAATTTAGCTTTTCACTTACTGGAGTATAATCTATATATTTTTAATGTTTTCTTCCTTTGATTTCAGGCTTCTAAATCCTTGCCCACCTCACTTAGATTTCCTTCTAGTATGTTTACAGTTTCTCTTGTTTCATTTAAATGTTTAGCCCATCTGATATTTATTCGTGTAAATGATACTAGGAATTGAACTACTAAATTATTTAGTCTGCTGTCCTACTTTTATAAAAGCAATAATCCAATGTAGCATATTGATTTGAGATGATCCTTTATTACATATTAGAATTGAACATTTTTGAAAAATCTATTTGCACACAGTCTCTTCTTGAAATATATTTGACACCTATTTATTTTATTCTCTTTATTAATATGACTTACTACCTGGAAAGGATATTTTTCATTTATGACATTTGTTTTCAAAAATTTTCTTGGATATTCTATCTTATTTATTAATAGTTGTCCAAATAGATATCAGAATCATTTTACAAAGAAGAGGAAACACTTGCTAGTTTGACCAAGATTTAATCAAATTCCAGCAGAGTTAATTTTCCATGTATTAAATTATATTCCTCAACAAAATTTTGTAATTATCTCTCTACAGATTATGAACAATTCTTGTTTTAGTATTCGTATATACTTGACACTTGTATTGAGATATTTTTGTTTTTTGTAGCTAATTGCTAGAATTAATGTTATGCTGAGAACTGGTAGCCTGTTAAATTTTTATTGCTGGAATTTTTTATATTTCTTTGTGGAAATTATTTTAAAAATTATTCTTTAACATTTGGAACAAATGTCACCATATGGAGGACAGAATGACATCGATACAAGTATAGCTGTATACTTAGGCTTTTCAATTATATGTATTTTATACATGTACATGTTAAAATTGTATTTATTATTTAGATTCTATAATTGATATATAAAAGACAGATGTTTTAATAGCTTTCACTTTTAATATACTTCTTAGCAACTTAGCTTGTAAAAAAATCTTAACTTAGCAAATTATCATGGAATGAATGAATTCAAGAGCAGTAATAGTAATTTTCTATTTTTGTAGTAGCCAGCTCTTAAAAGTGATACTAAGGCATATTTGATTTTGTTTGCTGTGTTTTACTTTGTAATTTTGCTGTTTTGTTTAGTTATTTTACCTCTCTCTTTGTAATTTCTCTTTGATAACAACTATAATTCTTAGCTTTCATGTTTTGTTTCTGGAGTCTGTTCAAAGGGTGGTTTTGCTTCTGTTAATGAATACATTTCAGATTTTTAGGAGCATTTATTGATCTGAATCTTTTTACATTTTGGAGTCAAATGTGAAAAACGTTTTATGTCCCAGCTAATTAGTTAATATCAAGTCCTTCCTTAGTCCGTCTGGTTTAGATACCACCTGCTATTTCTTTTTTAAATATTTTATCATAGTATTATTTCATATAATTTTACTTTATATAAAACTTTTATGGAGAAAAAAATTTTATATGTGCCTTCCCTTTATAGTAATATTTATAATTTTTATTTTATTTTATCTCTATTTTAAGTGATTTTAGTATATGCAGAGTACCTTTTTATATCCTGGCTTTCTCATTCTCATCTATATTTTCTACCTCTTTGTTTTTGTGTGTGTGTGTGTGTGTGTGTGTGTGTGTTTAAAAAAAGGTTACATATTAGAAGACTTTTTTAAAGCTTTTACACATGAAAAAAGTTATGACTAAAACTCTTGAGTTTTAATCTTTTTCTTTCAACTTCATTAATGTTGCTCCACTGATTTTAAGACATTAAATGTTTCAGAGAAAACTGAAACCATTATCTGTTTTTAAAAAGATTTGTTCAATGCATTACATTTCATTAGGTCACCATTCTTTCATTCCGCATTTTCCTTCCTTTATATCAATTCTACTTTTTTAACATAACCTTTAAAGGTTCCCGTAGAGAGGATCTTTCAGTTAGAAAAAAATATTTCAAAAAAGTCTTTATTTCTAAAAGATAGTGTCCCTGGACATAGGATTCTAAGTTGATGACAATTTCTTCTCATAATTCAAAGACATCATTCCACTGTCTTCTGGCTGCCACTGTTGTTATTAGACAGCAAGAAATTATTACACTAGCTGCCCTTCTGTTGTAGGCAGTCTAGCCCTTCTTTTTGGCTGCTTTTAAAATCTTCTGTTTGATTTGATTTTATACTCTGGTTTTGATTATTTTGTCTCTAAGTACAGATTCATATTTGTTATTTTTGTGTCTTTCTGAAACTGAGGATGTATGTCTTTTATCAACACAGGAATATTGTCAGCTCTCATATATTCTGAAAATTACATCACTTAATTCTTTCTGTCCTCTTTTGGCATATATCAGAATATTTCTTGCTCTCTTCTTTGTTTCAATTTATCTCTCCACAGTTGCCATCTCCTATCTTTGTGTCTCTATTGTGGGTTTTCTTTCTTCAGATCTGTCACCCAGTTTACTCTTTCCCCAAATGTGTCTTATCCGCCACTTACCCACCCATTGATTGACTTAAAAAAATCAAGTCTTTCATTCCTAATTCCTTGAAGTTCTATTTGTTTTTTAATCAAATATGCCTGATCACATTGATTTTAATTTATTCATCATAATTTTGACTGTTTAAAGTTTATCTTAACAAAAAATCAATATTATAGTCATTACATTTTTATATCTACAATTATACATTTTGTTGGTTTTGTTGATGCTCATCTATTTTCTTTTTTCCCTCATATATTTCAGAATTTTCGATTATGAGGTTATGTTTCCTGACACTTTATCTAGAAAATTTTTGAATACTGTATTTAAAATTCATCCCCCGAAAGAGGATTTTTGCTAATTACAAT
This sequence comes from Propithecus coquereli, assembly GCF_000956105.1. Taxonomy (NCBI): domain Eukaryota; kingdom Metazoa; phylum Chordata; class Mammalia; order Primates; family Indriidae; genus Propithecus; species Propithecus coquereli. Next base: position 1,005,147 of record NW_012152618.1, on the reverse strand, counting down.
TGGGGAACAATAAAAATGGATATTTTTAGCTTGGGATTTTTCTGGCCACGTAGGTAAAATGAATTGCCCTAAATCCAAGTCGGAGTAGTATTTTTGTTTAGAAGTTTCCAAGTTAATTTTTTCCCTCTCCATCTAGAGCCAATAATTCAAGATAATTACAGATCCCACTCTCTCTCTCTCTCTCTCTTTCTGTTTTTATCTGGTCAGCCCACTGGGAATGTGGACTTCTAGTGGTTTCAGCTTTATTGAATGGGTCTCCCATGGGACCTCCAGTCTTCCAATTCTTTACCCGTTAATATCTAAATTCCGTGTCAACAAAAATAAGCAGATAGACTATGGGCAAACAATAGCTCCGAGACTCTTAACCCTGTGGACTTAAAATTTTTCACCTCTGAAGAATTACCTTTCTTTCATATCAGCTTTTCCATGGATTTAGGAAGATGTATTTTTTTACCTTATCCAGCATTTCTATGCATGCAAAGTGGAGTTTCTCTGATAATTTAATCCACAATATTTTTAAAATGGGAGCCTAATTTAGTTCTTTGCACTCAAAATTATTCATTTTTTTATATTTTTCTTTAATTATTTAATTCAACAATTTTCCAGGATACATGAAGATGTAAGTGCTATGTTTTGAATATTTATGCCCTCGAAACTCATGCTGAACTCTCGTAGCAATACTGAGAGGTAGGGCCTTTAAGAGGTGATTAATTGGGTCATGTGGGCTCTGCCTTCATAAATGGAATAATCCATTCATAGATTAATGGAGTAATGGATTGATGGGTTAATGGATTAGTGGGTTATGGGAAGGGACTGGTAGCTTGATAAGAAGAGGAAGAGAAACTTGAGCTAGTACTCTCAGCCCCCTCACCATGTGACAGCCTGCGCCACCAAGGGAGAGAGTCCCACCAGCAACAAGGCCCTCACCAGATACAGCCCCTCCACCTTCTCAGCCTCTATAACTATAAGAAATAAATTCCTTTTCTTTATAAATTATCCAATTTCGGTTATTTTGTTGTAGGCAACAGAATACAGACTATGGCAATGAGTATCTTTCATTACATAGCATAAAAAAGACATAAGCTTATTTCGCTCACGTAATACAAGCATTCTAAGGCAGGTTTGGCAGCTATAATGTCATCAGAGACCTAGGGGTCCTCTTCTCCAGATTTCTATCTCACAGTCCACAATGGGTATACTCACTCCAGCTGTCGCATTGCAATTCAAGACAACAGAAAGGAATAGCATCGGCACACCACATCTGTGAAGGAGACTTGGCAGAAGTTATACACACCACTTCTTTTAATGTGCCATTGACCAGAACATTGCCACATTGCAACATTTGGCTTCACGATAAGCTGGAAAATACCAGCTTAATATAGACAGTCATGTGCCCAGTTCACATTCAAAGATCCTGTTACTGAAAAAGAAGAATAAATAGTGTTAACAGAAAAAAAAACCAAAAAACAAAAACAAACTCTGTAAAATAATTTAAAGAGGTTTATTCTGAGCTAAATGTGTGTGAAGGTGGCCTGGAGCACATGGCTCAAGAGGTCCTGAGAAAATGTGCCCGAGGCAGCCGGGTTATAGTTTGGTGGAGACAGAAATTCCATATAAAATCATAAATCAAACATGGAAGGTGTACACTGGTTTGGCCAGAAAAGGAGGGATATCTAGAAGGGGAGCCGTGTTACAGGTTATAGGTGTATTCAAAGATTCTGTGGTTTGTAATTGGTTAAAGAAATGAAGCTTTTTCTAAAGACTTGGAACATTTTAAGTTAAGAAGTCTGTGAATCAGAGACAAGCCACCGGGCAGACACCCGTATACAGAGCTCTAGAGATCTGTTAAGAAAATTGATGGTCTACAGGTGTACTTTAACCTTTGTCTTGCATGACCTTAGGTCCTGTTAATGATTTAGTATCTTATTGTTATTATACAAAAAGTAACTCCAAAAGTGGGGTGGGGGTGGGGGGAGCAACAAGTATCTGACCTCCCTTCTTCTCATGGCCAGCAACTCAGTTTTAAGGTTCTCCTTGTGTCAGCTTGGCCAAGAGGGGTATGTTCGGTTGGTTAGGGAGGTTAGGATTTTATTTCAGTTCACAGTAAAAATCAGAGAACATCAGTCTCTGGCAAAACATATCCATGAACACCTGTCCTTGCACATGGAGCACACTAATTCCCACCCCAAAAGAGGCAATTTCAAAGTTGCAACCAATTACTGCACCTAATTCCAAGTCCAGGCTATATAGGGATATTCATTACTCTGTCAAGCCAAAACGTGGCTTCTAATGGCCTGATTTCCTTTAAACGGTGGCAAAACATCAGGGTAATCATAATAAAAGTTTGCAGATAATAAACAAGCGGCAGACTCTGGTCAACAGCAATAGTCATACTCTCCTTGAGAGTACCAGAAAATTATTTCCTTGGCTGGTGGTGGAGTATGTTCTTAAGGCTTTCCAGCTGGCAACATGATTTTACTTTCTGGGAAATAACTTTTCTTTCATCTGCAGTTTCTGACTCTATCCTTGGACAAGTGTTACTTGCTCATTATCCTCTGTGACTGCGTCCAAGGTAGGCATTGCTGTAGATACCCTTCTTGCAGTGTCCAGAGTTGTGCTTTCAGATGGTCACATTGGGAGCCTCAGACATTGCTTTTAGCAAATGAATCTTCACACATTTTTTAGGACGTATTTGTGATTTTTTTTTTGCTCACTTCAACTCTGTTTTAGAAGTCTTCTGATTTGTTTGCTTCTGCTCGGTTCCCTGTACAAGAAACCACAACCGAATATTTCTTTGCCTAGGCATAGTTTTAAGGCTCAAGGCTGATCATATGCATACTGGCTCCTCAGCTTTTCCCATTCCATTATTTTTTTCCTCAAAGGACATCATGTACTTCCAAAACAATAGTCTTGGGTAGAAAGGCAATACACTAACTTGATCTTTGCCTCTAGGAGACTCACATAATGAGAAGAGCACTCTTAATCACAATCGTGTAAGGTACCTGCTGCTAAGGCTGCAACTACAGAGCTATGCGCTGGAATAAGGAAGCAGCAAAGAAAAATATTCACTGCATTTCTTTCCCCTTAAGGTTTCTGGGGTTGCAAATATCACTTCTGCTTCACTACACTAGATAGAACATAGTCATACGGCGACACTCGCTTTTAACAGAGCCAGTAAATGGTGTCTTTGTTTCTGGCAGCCATATACCAAACGAAAAGCTGGGGGTTATATTACTACGTAAATTAGGAAAAAAAAATGCAACTAGCAGTATCTGCCGCAGGATGACTTCTTTGTTTTTAGTTCGGTTAAGAGCTTGGGTTATGGAGCCACAGCCTGCATTCACACCCTAGATCTGCTACTTTTGACAACTTCTGGTAGGTTTCTTCAAATGAGGATGATATTACTACTGTATCCCAGGATTTTCATTTGGATAAAATAAAACTGTTTAGCAGAGTGCCTGGCACTAAGTGCAGAGTTCTGTAAACATTAGTTGTAGTTATACTAAATGACGATGCTTATCATAATGATGATAACCGTTGGGTGGTTTTTCTCGTATCCTTTATGTTTACCCTAAAATTTACAGTATAATGAAGCTGGAGATCATATTTCCGGACAATTTTCTGTATCCACATATTCGATAAGTATTATGAACCAGGCACTGTACAAGAGCTTCTGACTGTCTTACCTCCACTCATTTGCCACCGTGTAACCTCCCAGCCACCTGGATAGATAGAGTGAATGAAAAACTATAATCTGCTAGCGTGCATTGCTATCTGAGTTTTGCCTGAAGGCACATGCCTGCCTTTTCTTAAGAGCCTGTGCCTCCCAGGCTGAACCATCAGTTCACCTGAGCTGCTCACCATTTATTTTATGAGCTTTTAAAAAATTCTTTGCCTGGACTTAAAAAGATTTCCACGGGCGAAGAGCACAGGTTGGTGCTCGCCCTATGTATTTAAGTCTGATAAAATATGTTGAAGGTGGTATTCAACATCGTTGTCTGTTTCAGGCAGACTGTTTCATGAAGCAGACTCAAAGTACACTATATGCTAAATCCTTGGAAGATTATTCTTAATCCAGATCTGCCTGCCTTATAATTAATGTCAAATGTTCCAAGATTCCAGCAGTAGGTGTTCTGCCACTCTTTACTTTCTGTACTTTTGAATTTTTGTCTTTGCCCCCCATGTCTTCAGCAGAATTTTAATTAGAATTTTAGAGAGAAATGCATGTGCCACTGCTAAACACACATTGTTTAAGTCAAGAGACCCATCATTTTCAGACAAAAACTTTAAAAGGTAGTAAGTTTGACTGTTCATTTTACTTGATGATCTCCCTAGAATATTTTTAGCTATTTTATTTTGCTTTCTAATATTATGAAGAAATTTTAATCAGGCATATATACATAACATGCTTAACATCTAGGTAACTTTAACAACTACTCAAAATATTCTCTCCAAAATATGACTTTGTGCTATAGTCCCTTAAAATACCCACCCTATTATATGTACATTATTAAAATTATAGCCCAATTTACAAAAAGTATACCTAATCCCCAAAATATGTATTTCATGGCCTTTTTTTTTTGCCTGACTCTAAGGAAATTTTCATATGTGAATACTGTTTATTGATGGTATGGTTTTCTGTAATAAAGTATGTAGGCAATATTTTTTTGAGGCCTTTTGCATGTGGATATCCCATTTCCCAATATTATTTGTTAAAAAAAAACCAACAAAACACTATTCTTTCCCTGTTGAATGAAATTGGAACCCTTGAAGCAAGCCAATTAAACCATAAATGTATGGGTTTATTTCTAAACTTCTCATTCTGTTCCAGTGATGTATAAATCTTACAAAATGTGCCAGGAAAGCTAAAAGGGGGGAAGATCATGTAGGTCTTGAAGGTCACTGTAACATCTGGGCCATTCGCTCTATGTGAGATGAGAGTCATTGCAGGATTTTGATCAGAGAAATGACATGATCTGGCTTACGTTTTAAACAGCCCATCCTGGCTACTGTTTTAAGAATAGTCTACAGAGGTGAGGATGAAAGCAGAGGGACTCGTTAAGAAATTGCTGCAGTCATCCAAGAGGGTGAAGACGGTAGTTCAGATCAGGGTGATAACAGTGAGTTAGGGAGAAGTGATGGGAACCGATATATTTTGAAGATAAAACTAACATTTTCTGATGGAATGGATATGGAAGGTGAAAGAAAAGAGAGGAGCCAAATATTACTTTCAGATTTTTAATCTAAGCAATAAGTCGGATGAAGTTGCCATTAAACAATATGAAACATGTTTGATGAAAAACTTACCTGGAGTTCACTGCTGGACCTGTTATGTTAAAATACATTTCAGATACATTAGTTCAGTTGCTGAATTATATGTAATGAGCCTGTAGTTTAAAAGAAAAGTTTTGAATAAGGATATAAATTTGGGAGATGTTATTTTTCCTTAGAAAAATATCTATCTATCATCTATAAATTTATATATATTTCTGTGTATCCATGTTTCTGTCCATCTATCGTCTCATCATCTCTGTATGTATTTAGATATAGAAATTTATCCCTCTAACCAAAATCAAATTTATTGAAAATTTACTCCAAGAGCCTATTGAAGTAGGAATACTATTTTGCTAGAAGTTGTTTTCTAAGTCAGAGGAGAATTAAACTATAGCCAAGACCTCTTAAATCCTCTCCAATTGATTAAATGTTATCTTCAGTTGCTAAGCACATAAATCTCTGCAAACATGCACAGACAAACACATACATACTGGCAACAGAAACACAGGAACATTATTTAGACGAATCAATTGTTACCAATGTACCTTCATATTTTCAAGATTCTTTTCATCAAAATTTCATGAGGTTACATGTTTCTCAGACTACCATAAATATTGCCAAAATACTTTTAACATCGAAAGTCTCAACAAAATTAAGTGGGTTGGGGAGAAGGAATAGCAGCAAGTCTAAATGATTTTTCCATGGAAAAAAGGACTCAGAATTTACCTCTCCTAGCATGGTTTCCCTGGAAATCTAATGCTTCATGTTAAATGTGGCATAGGATCTCTGTTACCAGGCAATGATGTTTGTCATAGAAATAATCCATATTTGATGAATCACATTTGGGCTTGATGATCTGGGAATGAGCTATTAAAAACTACTGAGGCACAGGCATCAGATCTCTATGTGCAGTGGACTCCTCTAACTAAACTGTTTCTAGGGGGACCTGGAAGTTTTTGTTCGAGGGATGTTACAGGATACTAGTCCCCGTGTTCAAGGAGACTAACCAAATCCAGGATGGTCTCTGCTTCAGCCACACATGGTCTCACGCCTGATAAATGGGCTGACACTTAGTTGACACTCAATGCATTTCCCTTGAAGACAACACCCCTCCAGCTGTCAGGTAAACTGGGATCCCTGACCTGTATTTTTACACAAAACTACAGTGAACACAGTGCTAGATTGTAGCCCGTGGATCGTGTGAATTGAGAGCGCCAATTGAAACCTGAAACTAACGTCAGTGCTGCGTGGAATGCGTGTTGCAGTCATGTTTTTCTTATCTACGCTGTCATCATTTGCAATAGTAAAAGACACGCGTAGTTTAAAGTTTTCACCAATATGTCCAGTAAAAATTTAGCCATCTCTTCACATTCTGGGCAATGATCTTTCTAATTTAACTGATATTTCCAAATGCTTGTTTCTGCTCAGGATATTTAATTTCTTTGATGGTAAATAAATACTCATTTAAATGCTCCATCAATTAAAAAAATGTATTTTTACTGCTCGTATTACTTCATATGTTTTTACTTAATACATAATTATACTTTAAAACACATGTTTAGAATGCTAGTCTTTTTTTAACTCATAAGGTTTTATCAAAGATAATTTATTAATCACAATTTTGATTACAATATATTTTATTAATAAATTTCACATTGGATTTTTTTCAGAATATTTATATATTGTCTTAAGCATATAAAAGGTTTTCTTAGCTTATGTACTTTTTTCTTTACTTATGCACGTATTAAACCAAGAGCTGAGTCTATTGAGGTTGACAACTGTATGCAGAGCCGGCTGATTATTGCCATATAAAAATACAAGGCCAATTTTCCAACACAGGAGAGAAATCTTCCTTAAGATGAGAAATCTCCAAGTTATTAAAACATTGGCAATTATGATGGAATCCTCGGACTGTTCCTCAGTATCGTTTTGTCTCTTCTCTTTCACCTTACTAAGCTCATGGCCGTCCAGCGTCCAGGCCCCTGACAAATAGATTTGCCATATGACTGGGTCAAGTCAGTAGATGGAAGTGACATTTCAGGCTTGACTTGAAAACATCAACCAAATTCTTGTTCTTGCCCATTGGGTCATCCCTGTGCTCGGTCACAGATCAAGCAATGTCCCAACTCCCAGTATGTTATTTAGCAGACGGCAGAACTGCAGGACTGAAAGAAGTTGTAGCCCTGAAAGCAAGTCCTCCTGCTAGTCTATACCACTGACCTTGAACTCCCAATGGGAAAGAAATGTTTCAATCTCATCAAGCCAGTTTATTTTGAGAACTCCAGGTTTCTGCTGCAAAAACAAACAAAAACAACAAATGACCTTAACTAATACAGTAAGTCACTCATTACATATTTTTAAATGTTCGTGAAGAAAAATGATAACAGCAACTCTTGGCTTGTAAATTGAGGCCACAGGCCAACATTTGCAATCCAGCCCTTGACGTCCATGCCGGCTTTGTCTCCTCCCTGATGGAGTCACATCAAACCACTTGTGCTCTGTGGAAATACACCTGTCTGTAGTTTTTAAAATGTTATTCTCTCTGCCTGAAATGTCCTATTGTTACTATCTGTCCATTGAAATCCTGTGTATCATTTAAAACCCACCACCAACATTTACTTTGTTTTTAGCCTTTCCTTTAAAACGATACAATGATTAAAATAATAAACAATAAAATGATAAATTTTAAGACTAACCCAGTATGATAAATCCCATAAACTATTTAGCAAGCAGTGCCATCCTAGGGCCAGTGAGCAAGATGCCACAGGGAATGGTGCTGTGTTAGGCTGCCTGAGCTCCTCCTTTCCTACCGTCTCTTCCTTAGGAATTATTGATCACTCTCTCTTTTGTGCTTCAATGTATTCTGTTTATACATATGCCATGGCATCCTTCACAATAATAATATTTGCTGGTTTACATGCTATTCCTTCCTCTGGATTCTGAGATCCTTGAGGGCAGGTGCTTTAAGACTTATTTGTCTTTGTTCCTATCTTAGATCTGTTTCTCAAGAAACAGACACTGAGGCATATTTGCATGCAAAAGATCTGTTAAGAAGTCCTTTCTGGAACAAGTACTCTAAGAGGATGCAGGAAGAAAGATGGGGCAGAAGGAGACACTGCACCAGGCTGCATTTATGACACAGACCTCGGTCGATCCCTCAGAGAGTTCTGGAGCTAGGATGACTCTTCAGAGTTGATCCGCGTCATGGAATTATAGCCTCCTCCCTCGTTGAACAAACGCTGGATTTGAGCTGCCTTCGGAGAAGGAGCTGCTGAGCCATGAGTGAGCCAGGTCCCTTCTGCCGAGGGCAATTCCCTGGAGGGGGTTTCCCTGCAGCTGGAGAAATGAGTGGGTGGCCCTGAGGGAGATCTGGGTGGCAGAACACAACATCTGCTGTCCTATTGCCCTCACTTTTCAGGATACAATACCGCACGCTAAGTTAGTGTGTAATGAATTGATAATGCTGGGATAATATGAAAATGTATCCTTTGATGTTTGTGAAATGATGGGTGCGGTCTTGTGTAGCACAGTTTCTCAACCATTCGTGTCATGGCGTATGGATCACAGATACCCATTTATCGATTCTCCTCAGCCATCAGGGCAGCTGGCCAGGATCTGTGGAATCAGAGCTGTGATTCTGAAACATCTGGCCATGAGCAAGCTCCTCGATCCACTGCATTCACAGGATTTTAGAACATTTTTTTTCTCTGAGTATCTTTACATGGAAAGGTTTAGATGCACAGGGGCACCGGAAACAAAAGCAGAGAAAATACGACTCTCATGGACTCTTCAGGGCATAAGACTTATGCTGTTACTTGAAGAAAGCCTGAGACGATGTAAACTTTACTCTTACTACTGGAAAACTATGACTTTTATATGAAACAAAAAGAAACTTGAAGTGATGCCTTTAAAGTTCAAATTACAGTAAGTGACCACGTCTCTAATTTCCGAAGCTATAATTATTTCCCCAAAATTGAAATGCAAGACACATCCAGCATCTTTTATCCACAGAGCTCCATCTGGTTTAGGCATTTTCATTTCTGCAAGTCGGCAGGCCAGGGACGAACCATTTGTTAATCTTTCTCTGGAGCACGATGGGAGGACAGATATAACCTGCCCAAATTCATTTTCATAATCCATAGATAAAACCCAAAAGAAATCTGGGTAGAGACTCAACTACGACCAGCCGTGTTTTCAAATGATTTCTGAAATCTATTAATTTAAAGTGTATTGAAATAATTAAGTTACAGTTTAGAGAACATCCTTCATTTAAGAAAACTCACAGAGAGAATACAAAAGAATCCCATATCTGCCTTCAATAATGAATAGCCCAATAATTGACTGTGTAATTAAATTACCACTTCTTGACCTGTCTATACTATCTACCTCCCCGATATCTTTGTGTTTTGGAAGAAGTTTTTACAACTAAAAAATAAAAATGCATTCTGCAAAGTCTAGTATAGAAGCAGAATGGAAGTAAACTAAATTATTGTATTTTGTCAGATTACTTTTGGACTCCTTACTTTTAAAAGCAAGGGAATAACAGATATTCAATTTGGCCAGGAGCAGAATAAACATAAATAAGAAGATTGACTCTAAAATGACATGGTTAGAATTGATGACTTCTTAATTTCCTGCAGCATTTATCTTTTTATTAAAATGTGATTATACTCAAACTTTAAGATTCATGAATTTTAGGAACTGTTCTTAAGACTTGAGTTAAGGAAAAAACACAAGTGAAAATTGTGGTCTGTATTCTCAACAGCTGATCGTACTATCTAGCAGTAAAGTTATAAGAAATCCTAAGGGATGTGATACTATTTATGTGGTTCACAATGTTATAATTCATGAAAGGCCAAAAAAGTTAAGAACACTGTCCATTGTAAAGTAAGTCCCACCAAAGCAAATTGATAAAATGTAAAGTTAGAAAGTTAACTACTGTAAGTTCAGGTATATTTGTTGACTTTGGTTACATAGTTAAAATTCCATGTGAGGATATGTAGGAGAATTTTTCCCTAATAGAGAAGAGCCAGACATAGAGTCTTGTGAGAATTGATTGGCTCATGGGAATCTGTCTCCATCTTCAGATTAAGACAATATGTTTGAAAATATGTGTTTTAGCTTGGGCTGCCATAACAAAATGCCATAGGTTGTGTGGCCCAAACAACAGATACTTATTTCTCATAGTTCTGAGGCTAAAAGTCTGAGATCAGGGTGCCAGCATGGTCAGGTTCTTGGCGAGGGCCCTCCTGCTAGTTTATAGACAGCTGCCTTCTCATTGTATCTTCATACGATGGGGGAAGAAAGCTCTGGCGTCCGCTTCTTATAAGGATATTAATCCTATCACAGAGCCCCATCCTCATGATCTCATCTTAAATCTAATTACCTCTCCAAGACCCTCACCTTCTAATGCTATCATTTTGGGGGTTAGGGCTTCGACATCTGAATTTTGGGGAGTGACACAAACATTCAGTCCATACCAATAAGCAACCCCTATTTCACCACAGCTTGACTGATTTCTGAATCTTGTTTTTAATCTCTTTGTTTTATTTCACAGAGACCCACACAGTAATTATGAAGTTGATACTTCTAACTTCTAAAGAACTACCTGGTCTCGATCCCTATGTTGTCATGATACGATGGCCATTTTCCTCTTTTAACTAAAATTTTCATACAATATTTACCATTTAATTTTTTTCTGAGGCAGCAAAAAGACAAATGTAATAACAGTAGTAACATTCCTTCTAGTCATAGAAATTTTGTACCAAATATAACAGAAAAAAATTAAACATAGAAGGAAATAATAAACATTAAAAAAAAAGAAATGTGTCAATGTCTAATATTAAGCGTGAATTTAGCATCACGGTGATGGTGCAGTCTGGGAGAAGGAGGACCAGAAACAGGACATAATGGGTGGAGGTCTGGTTTATCACATGGTAAGTGACAGAAGGGTTTCTCCTTGGATGGAAGTAAAATAAGAATCTGAAACGAAGATATCTGCATAATGTAGGAAGCCGGGAAAGCTTCCCTCTCTGGGAATGAAAAGGAGCCCAATTCCAGCTCAAGGCAGAAAGAGAAGCTTGTCTGTAAATTGAGCTTGTGTTATAAAAAAAGCTATTGCCTCTAGCAGGTTCTTGTGTGAGAGCCAAAT
>NW_012152618.1:992028-993277 GCF_000956105.1 Propithecus coquereli | reverse complement strand
AGAATACTTAAGATTAAGAATAGAGAGAGAAAGCGATATAAAATATGAGCAATTACATTATATAAAAATATTTAGGGAACAGCATAGCAAATGTTTGATGACAATATGATTTCCATGTAGCAAATTCAAAAGAATCTAGAGATAAACGATTTGAATAAGTGATAAACTCCTGATAGTTTTCCACATGTAAGATAACTATACAAAATTAATAATTATCCTTTATTGTAGCAAAAAATCAATTAGGTAAAGTAACTTTTAAAAAATAGAGTTTAGTTTAAGATTATGAAAAGTTCTAGAGATAGTGGTGATGGTTGCACAAAATGGAATGTATTTAATGCCACTTAATGTACTCTTAAAAATAGTTAAAATGGTCAAGTTTTTGTCATGTATATTTTACCACAATTAAAAAAAGAGTTTATATGCAATGGGAACAATAAATGAAAATACTGAATAATAAAATTGAAATGTGAAAGATCTTCATGGAGAAAGTTATAAGCATCTAATGAAATAAACAGAGAAGATCTAAGGGTAGAATTAAATCATGTTCATAAATGGAAGGATACAATATCTTAGCCAATTTTCTCCATAATAATGTACAAATTAAATGTAATTTTAATAATCATCTCAGGAGACACTAAGATGTTTTTCATAAAATTAAACTGAAGAACAAGTTATTAAGAATAGCAAAGTCAATTTTGAAGTTGATGAATGTGGATGACTTATCTCATAAAATATCAAGCTTTATATAATGTTATAATTATGCAAGATAGCAAGGGCTCCACAAGGACACTTTTTAGAGATTGGGATAACTGAAAGAAGAGGAGATTGAGTTTTTGAAACCCTTAAGCATACCCTAGTGGTACCCCAAAAAGAAATGTCGTTAGAAAGTTATTGGGGAAGGTCATATATCTATTGGAGTTTGAGGACCTGTGAAAACATAGAGACTTCAGTCTGCCTCTCTGACTTAAGAAATATGAAAATATAAGGAGATCTGCCAATGCAGTTTATTAATTTCTTAGCTTTCAGTGTTGATCTGATTTCTTTTTTATTTGATGTTCTTGTGTATCTTCTTAGGAAGTTGGTTGATGGTTTTGCATTGTATTGTCTTGTTCTCCTACTAAAGTTTATAACCCTGAGAATATGAAGCATGGTCCTAGAAGTACAGACCAATGGCAAGGAGGCAAGTGCTGAAAATAATCAGCTCTCCTAAAATTCTACTACACCAATATACAGTATCATCATTTAGCAT
>NW_012152618.1:989690-991027 GCF_000956105.1 Propithecus coquereli | reverse complement strand
TATTTTTTTGGTGGCTCATTTCGTAACAACACCTGAATAAAATAACTATAATACACATTTTCAGTTTTCAAATAAATGACTGGGACCACCCATTTGAAAAGTGTTACACAATAATATACAAATCCAAAAGTAGCACAATTTTTTCTAAATATATACTGAAATACTTCCTCATGATATTTTTTTTTTTTTGGTGTATGTGTAATAGGAATGAAACAAAAACAGTTCTAAGAGTTAAGAGGAAGTAGTGTATACATAAAATAATGGCTGAAAAACCATATTTGCTCAATGCATTAGGTCAGCAATAAAATTTGAAAATCATCTCTAAAATCCAGGGCCTAACATAAATTTTAAGAAATATGTAGTAACATTTTAAGATATGACTACTCACTAAGGGTAAATTTAAATTTTTAAGCAATTATTCAATAAGTATGTACTGATCTCAAATCTAAGTACCAGGCATTGGGTGATGACCAACACAGATTCCTGTCCTGATGGAATTTGCAATCTGTTTGGGGCAAGAGAGAAGTAATCTTAACACCATACACTTGCTAAAATTAAAAAGGTAAAATTTCCTGTTGGGATATATATGAGAGAGACATCGCATTTACTACTGAGGGATCAGGAAAAACTGAAGGAGTGAAGGATGGGTGAAGAAAGAGGGGTGATAACACAGGGATGGGGTGAAAATGATGCCCCAGGTAGGACAAGCAGCCTATGAGGAGGCTTGGCAGAAAACAAAACAAAACAAACCAAACAACAAATAAAAACATCGCATGATTAAAGACTTCCAATAAATCCAATATGGCTCTTGAAAAACATAAAGGTAAGAGAAGAAAAGAAATAAACGTGAAGCAGCAGTTCTCAATAAGTAGACACTGGCCCAGCAGCACCAGCATCAGTATTATCATCACCTTTGTGTCTTCCATGGGATAGATTACTAGTCAAGATTTATTAACTATCTTTTAAGTTCCAAAGTGGGTCTAAAATAACTTTTAAATGAGTCTCTTCTTCTATATTGCTTTTATTAGTAATTTGAACACTTCAGAGGGATTTTTTTTCTTGTGGTAAAATGCAAAAGTTACTTATCATCATGACCATCATCATTGTCATTACTTTAAACTAGCATGTGTGACTCCGTAGAAAAAAGTTTGAGGAAATGGAAATTACGAAGAATCTTGTTTTAAGTAAAGGCACAGCCTAATCAAAGTCTATGCCTTCAAAGAGTAAATTTTTTAAAGTAGCCAAAGAGTAGGGCATGTATTTAAAAATACTTGATGAAGATAATCTATTTTTTAAAAAGAAACTTCTTTATGATCAATGGAAATTAACATATTGTT
>NW_012152618.1:988197-988658 GCF_000956105.1 Propithecus coquereli | reverse complement strand
ATTACATGTTATTTATGATATTTTAACATAAAAATAAATAGAAAGGAGCTGAAAGTGTGATTATTACTTAAGTAGAGAAAAGGGGAATTGCTGTATTTTTTATTCTTATGAAATGCTATGACAAAACTTGAAACAATGGGATGCTAATAACCTCCTTGATCATGGCGAGTAACCTCACTAATGTGTATGCTGATTAGAGAATTAGGGCATGGTTCTTATAAGATCAAACCAGCTAAGAATTCTGATCACTCAGTCCAAATGCATGTCTTATAGGGAAGTGATGCACTGGCTCCATCTAGAATAATTTATGGGATTTTAGAGGTGCTAAGATCCTTTAAGGATAATCTAGGTCAACAATTGTGTGTAACTAGAGAAACAGACTCAGAGTCACTTCTTGAAAGAATCAACTACACTTGCCTTTTGTTTTTTATATATTTTTTTTATTTCAGCATATTATGGGG
>NW_012152618.1:985779-988147 GCF_000956105.1 Propithecus coquereli | reverse complement strand
AATTTGAAAATCATCTCTTAAATCCAAGGCCTAACATAAATTATAATAAATATGTAGTAACATTTTAAGATATGACTACTCACTAAGAGTAAATTTAAATTTTTAAGCAATTATTCAATAAGTATGTGCTGATCTCAAATCCAAGTACCAGGCATTGGGTGATGACCAACACAGATCCCTGTCCTGATGGAATTTGCAATCTGTTTGGGGCAAGAGGGAAGTAATCTTAACACCATACGCTTGCTAAAATTAAAAAGGTAAAATTTCCTGTTGGGATATATATGAGAGGGACATCGCATTCACTACTGAGGGATCAGGAAAAACTGAAGAAGTGAAGGGTGGGTGAAGAAAGAGGGGTGATAACACAGGGATGGGGTGGAAATGATGCCTCAGATAGGACAAGCAGCCTGTGAGGAGGCTTGGCAGAAAACAAAACAAAACAAACCAAACAACAAATAAAAACATAGCATGATTAAAGACTTCCAATAAATCCAATACAGCTCTTGAAAAACACAAAGGTAAGAGAAGAGAAGAAATAAGAAGTAAGTAGACACTGGCGCAGTGGCACCAGCATCAGTATTATCATCACCTTTGTGTCTTCCATGGGATAGATTACTAGTCAAAATTTTTAACTGTCTTTTAAGTTCCAAAGTGGGTCTAAAACAACTTTTAAATGAGTCTCTTCTTCTATATTGCTTTTATTAGTAATTTGAACACTTCTGAGGGATTTTTTTTCTTGTGGTAAAATGCAAAAGTTACTTATCATCATGACCATCATCATTGTCATTACTTTAAACTAGCATGTGTGACTCCATAGAAAAAAAGTTTGAGGAAATGGAAAGCACGAAGAATCTTGTTTTAAATAAAGGCACAGCCTAATCAAAGTCTATGCCTTTAAATAGTAAATTTTTTAAAGTAGCCAAAGAGTGGGGCATATATTTAAAAATGCTTGATGAAGATAATGTATTTTCTAAAAAGAAACTTCTTTATGATCAATGGAAATTAACATATTGTTAATAATAAATAAAAACCACATAATTTCAATGTTTCTCAAGCAATTTTTAGAAATTATATGGATCTACATAGTCTGTAATCGTGATATCATGAATTAGTTGATCAAAATGGCTGTTTCTCTCTGTCCATGTGTATGTGAGTGCATGTATGTGTAGGAGAAAGAGAGAAATGTTGGGGAGAGTAAAATAAAATCAACATATTGACATCAACATAAGGGAATCTTAGACCATATATTTCAAGAAGCTAGCACTTCCTTGTCATTGATGCTAGTGGACACCAGTTGTTCCTTCCTGTTCATTATTAATTGACATGCCAAGAAACACACCAGAAAGAAGAATTTTCAATTGGGCCAGAGAAATCTTTTCTCCCATGCGATATACATGTTTTACATCATTTAATAAAACCACTTTTAGCAAGCATTTGACACACTTAATCTGTAATCGATTATTTTAAAAATAATTGAAAATAAAATATGTAAACAAAAGGAACTAGAGCTTAGACTACATGTTATTTATAATATTTTAACATAGAAATAAATAGAAAGGAGCTGGAAGTGTGATTATTACTTGAGTAGAGAAAAGGGGAGCTGCTGAATTTTTTATTCTTATGAAATGCTATGACAAAACTTGAAACAATGGGATGCTAATAACGTCCTTGATCATGGTGAGTAACCTCACTAATGTGTATGTTGATTGGAGAATTAGAAAAGGACATGGTTCTTATAAGATCAAACCATCTAAGAACTTTGATCACTCAGTCCAAATACATGTCTTATAGGGAAGTGATGCACTGGCTCCATCTAGAATAATTTATGGGATTTTAGAGTTTCTAAAATCCTTTAAGGATAATCTAGGTCAGCAATTGTGTGTAACTAGAGAAACAGACTCAGAGTCACTTCTTGAAAGAATCAACTACACTTGCCTTTTGTTTTTTGTATTTTTTTTTTATTTCAGCATATTATGGGGTTACAAATATTTAGGTTATGTATATCGTCCTTACCCCGCCTGAGTCAGAGCTTCAAGGGTGTCCATTCCCTAGACGGTGCATATTGCACCCATTAGGTGTATATATCCATCCCCTTCTCCCCCCTCCCATCTGCCCAACACCCAATTAAGTTGTTACTGTATGTGCACTTAAGTGTTGATCAGTTAATACCAATTTGATGGTGAGTACATGTGGTGCTTGTTTTTCCATTCTCAGGATACTTCACTTAGTAGAATGGATTCCAGCTCTATCCAGGATAATATAAGAGGTGCTATATCACCATTGTTTTTTGTAGCTGAGTAGAACTCCATGGTATACATATACCACATTTTATTAATCCACTCATGTATTGATGGGCACTTGGGTTGTT
>NW_012152618.1:984190-985613 GCF_000956105.1 Propithecus coquereli | reverse complement strand
AGTGTTTGCAGTTTTCTAAGTAGGTTACAGTTATGTGTTTTTGGATCTTTGCACTTTTACTTGGAAATGTCTTACTTCATCTGATAACACCTATTAATTCTTTAGATCTCAGATTCGCAATCACCTTTGAAAAACCTTTTTGATATTCAAAATCTGGAATAAGGTTCCCCTACGATGAAATCCTAAAAGATTTGATATGTGATTTTTGCTGTCTTCTCTATTCAGTTCAAATACTTAGAAAGCTATGTTTTTATATGTATATCTATATCATCTAACTCAAAGCCTGGCACATATTAGATACTCATTAAATATTTACAGAATAAATCAGTTCCAGGCTCAATGAAGAGGGAAAAGTATTATGCTGAACTTTATTTTTCCAAATCTTGTCTAAATCTGGCAACCATCCTATGACTTAGGCAGGGAATGTATTTTTATTTGATTTTTTAAGTGAAGAATGAAACCTCAGAGAAATTATAGTTTTCCTGGGGACATACAGCTAACATGATATTGGGTCTCATTATCTTTAAATTGAAGGAAAATGGGCAGAATAGATATAGGTACATAATGTTAAGTGAAGTTTGATTCAGTTCAAAAAAATTTCCCGAATGCCTACTATGTGTAGAGCTATGTACTTTGGTCTTTGGTGATATATTTTTTATTTTTACTTTTTTATTTTGAAATAATTTTAGGCTTACAAAGGAGCCATGAAAATATTTCAGAGAGTTCACATATACCCCTTTCTTAGCTTCCCTTAATCTTAACAATTTACATAACCATAGAGCAATTACCATCCACCATACTATTAACTAAATTACAAAACTTATTCCATTCTGGCTGTTGTAACATTATGCTGGGTGGCTTATAAACAACAGAAATTTATTGATCATAGTTCTGGAGGCTGGGAAGTCCAAGATCAAGGTGCCAACAGATTTGGTGTCTGGGGAGGGCCCATTTCCTGGTTCATAGATGGCCAACTTTTTGCTGTGTCCTCACATGGTGGAAGGGTTAAGGGATCTCTCCAGGTCTTCTTCATAAAGATATTAATTGCCGCCCAAAGGTTCTACTTCCTAATAACATCACTGTGGGAGTTAGGATTTCAATATATGGATTTTGAGGAGACACAAACATTTATACCATATTAAGACCTTATTCAAATTTCACCATTTGTTTTCGCCTAATAGATAGTTTTTTTCTTCTGTTTCAGAACCCAATTCCGTATTCCACATTGCACCAATCTGTGCTGCTCTTCAGGTTTCTCTTGTCTTTCATGATTGTGACAACTTTGATGAGTACTGATCAGTTATTTTGTATAATATCTCTCAATTTGGGTCTGATGTTAGTGATATCTTTTCTTGAAATACAAACAAATTTGCCTTAATTTTTAGAGACTCAGTGACCCAAAATATATTGAATGTGATAAGTA
>NW_012152618.1:975455-976035 GCF_000956105.1 Propithecus coquereli | reverse complement strand
GGTCTTCAAAAGAAAAAATGAAAAGGCATGCAACAGATAAGAGAGAATATTCCAATACATATATCTGACAAAAGACTGGTATTCAGAGCATACAATATCTATCACTTAATGAGGCAGAAACTCCATTTAAATGGGCGGGCCCCTCACAAAAGATTTGTGAATTGACAATGAGACACATAGATTTATTTCAAAAACATTTTGCTGAAGGAAAGAAGGAGACTCAGAACAGTACCATACCCTATGATTCCATGATTCCATTATGTAATTCTAGAAAAGCAAAGCTCATCTATGCTGGCAGAAAGCAGATTCGCAGTTGCAAGGACCTGGAGGAGCAGTGCATAAACAACGTCAAAGAAGACAAAAAAAGCCAGAGGGCACTTTGGGGGGTGATGGAAATATTTTCTCTTTCTTGATTTTGAGCAGGTGTTTGGTGGGGCTGAGGTACAGCACACAACATACACATTTGTCAAAACTTACTGAAATGTGCTCTTCAAACGGCTGCATTTTATTTTGTCATCACACATTAAAGTTAATGCTAAAGAAGACAAAAAAAGCCAGAGGGCACTTTGGGGGGTGATGG
>NW_012152618.1:972141-975369 GCF_000956105.1 Propithecus coquereli | reverse complement strand
TGCATTTTATTTTATCACACATTAATAAAGTTAATTCTAAAACAAAATATGCCTATGTTTTATTGTATATAAATGATACTTCAATAATAAGTGTGCAGAAAACTGTAGAAAAATACAATGAATGGTAGGGAGAAAAAGAGAAAAAAATCTGTTTTAAGTAAGGAAGACTTTCTGCTGTTCCCTTAAGGATTTAGATACTCTTCATATTATAACAAATGAACAAACAAACTTTGGCTCCAGACAAAGTCTTTCAGATGTGTTGGATTTGAGACACATACATTTAAAAGTCACTATAGCAGCTGCAATCAAAAAGCTTGTGATTTGCCATCAAATAGACCTACTTTTGTAGCCCTACTCTGAGGAATGTTTTTTGAGTTTTCAAATTGAAGTTCAGGTTGCATCTGTAACATATAAGAACAATAAAGGGAAGGTACTAGCCTGGCAATTCCCAAACTCTCCATGGTAGCAGCACATACCAATCCCTACACTGAATAACAATTTCCCATTTTAAAAATACATGTTGAACCTCTACTGAGCTCCTGATACGGTACTTGGTAGGTTGCTGGCTTTGGAGATTAATCTACTATGGCTTTTATCGAAATAAATGGACAGGGAACAGAAAGGCATAATCTCTGTTTTAAAATGGGAGACTTTCTCCATGATGCGCCGATGCTCTGGGTCCTCTGATATAATGTGATCCACCTGGATTTTGACTGCTGTGTTTTAGAGTTTAGTTCTTGCTACATTTTATTTTGTTAGACATATTTTAAGCAGTTTAACATTTGCATCTGAAAAGGACCTGTCAACATCGTAACCCTTAAAGGATACATTGTGGGATAATGAATTATAGAAAGGCTGACAAAGAGAGATTTGGGGCAAAAAAGAAACTTTCACTGTATTTACTTTTCTCCCAAGCCTACTTATACTTTCATATTGCCAGTTGGTTTTCAGTAGTTAAAACTAAGTTCAGTGTAACAATTTGCCTCAGGGACTTCTTGTATATTCTAAGAAGTAAATCACCAACCTGGTGGGTAAGAAATTTATTTTTCAGAAAAATAGGCAGGCAGACCAATGTAAAATAATTAAAAATGTGAAAATAAAATATGTATGGTAATTTAGTGTAGGATAAAAATGACACCCAGTGAGCCAGTTATAGATCATTCTATAAGTGAATAACAGGATAGCCATGTGGAAAAGACAGATTTGGAGCTCTATCACACACTTGAAAGCAAAATTATTTCCAATGAATTCAAAATTTAAATGTGAAAATAACGATTTGAAATCTCTGATAATCGAGTGGTGGGGAAAGCCTCTCTAACTATGACTGTTAATCCAGGAATAATAAGGAAAGGATTGACACCTTTAATAAACAGCAATAACACAAATTTTAAAAGTCTAATTGCAACTAGAAAAAAGTTGATAAACAAATGTGAAAGAAAAGTGATGAGAAAAAGTTATCAACTGTATCAGATGGGCAAAAATACAGGAGTTCAAAGTCACTTTCTTTTTGGAGAGGCTGTAGTACATTGGCCACCTTCATACACTACTGATGGGAACAAAAATTCAACCTTCTAAAGGAGGAAGTTTTCTCAATATTTTTCAAAATAACAAACATATATTCTCAACCCAGAAATTCCACATATGGGAACTGATCTTACATAAACACATATTTACAATATATATAAAGACTTCCAAAGTGATCTTTGCATTTCATTGAAAAAAATTGTTTATGATGGCAAAACATTAAGGAAAAGAATAAATAAGATATTGGCTTACTTTAAATTATGAGCATTTAAAGAAAATAAATTATGCTAATCCATAATGATGTATGGAATTGTAGAAAAAGAAGGAAGAAACTGTTAGTGAAACAGCTCCAAGATATGTTAAATACAAAAAAAAATAGGCTACAGAATAGTGGTTAGTATGTTTTCTTGGGTGTAAATAGGGAGATTATAAAAATTTACATTCCTATTTGCTTGACTGTATAAAAAAGAAACTCTAGGTGGGTACAGGAGAAATGAAGAATAGTAATCATAGCGTTAAAATAGACAATAAGCAGGTGAGAAGCGGGCTAATGTAGGTACCAGAAAACTATGTTTTCTTCCTTTTCTTGTCAAATTTGTATGGATGAGCGCTGAGCTTATCCTAACCTAGCATGAGACACCCAAGACTTCACTGCCCCCTTCGGGATGCTCCATCAGCCCGTGTTCCCTCCTCTCACCTCTTTGGGATGAGAACCTTTCATCTGGATTTCACTTCAGGACCATGTGAGGCAAATATTTTCTCCCTTCTCATTGACAGCCAGGGCATGGGGTGCAGCAGTTAAGATCAGCAAAACCTACACCACACCCCTGATTTCGCATCCTGAAGGAACTACATAAAGTTGCAGGGGCAGATGAGAATTTATTCACCTTCATGAAGATAAACCCAGAAGTAGTGAAGCAATTGTGCAGCGGTGACAGTGCCAGCAGCCACAACTACATCAGAACCTACCATCCCTTGGTCCCTTTGGATTTTATGAGCTGAAGTCCTCAGGCCTCCTTCCTGAAGTCTCTGTACTCTCCAGTATTCTTCCCACAAATGACACTTCCATTAAAAGTAACCCGTTAGTTTCCTTTTCTAGCCACATAGAGTTGTAGTGTTATTATGAATTTCTTTTTTTACACCTTTTACCATTGGACTGTGAGCTAGGAAGTTAGTTTTTTGCAACATCCATAGGGTCTTGTGCAGCGCTGACCATAAGACAATAGGTGATTACTGATGGAATTAACTCAATGACTCAGAGGTCAATATTAAGAATAATGTTTTTATTCATTGACAGAAAGCTTCTCAATAACAAAGAGCCTCCAATACTTAAGCTCTGAGTTTGTGCAAATGTCTTGCGTTAATTGATTTGCTCATATTACTAATCTCTAGTCAAAGAACAGACTGAATAACTTAACATTATTAAAGAAGTTAATATTGAAAAGACACTGATTATCTCTTAAAATAAAACAACAGAAAAGATCTTCCTAAAATAAACTTGGCTGTAAAATGAGTGCAAGTTTTTTCAGAAGTCACTTACTTCTTTTAAAATGCTAACTTTTAAATGACTCTAGTATTTAATGACTGCAACTGTAAACCCTATTTATTCCATTTCTCTTATGTATTAGAGAAAGGAAATTACAAACCAGTGTTAGGTAATTTTTCATTCAGCTAAAAGAAAAATAGTATGCTTCCAAAGAAGTA
>NW_012152618.1:965819-971371 GCF_000956105.1 Propithecus coquereli | reverse complement strand
ACTAACAAATTTCAATACCCAGCACCACTCTTCAGAAAAGATGAAATCAACCCAAATAGTTGAATTAGAATGATACCTCCAAAATCTCTAATTTCTGCCAGCAAACTTCCCTACTGTGACACAAAGCATTGTTTTTAGGTTTATGTTGTTTTAACAGTTCTTCAAAATACCCTTCCCCTGAATTAGGTTGGTTTTTTTTCTGTTCTTATAGTTCTTTCTGTATGGTACATCCATTGTAGGGCTTCTTAAAGCTATGAGGACCAGAAGTTTACAGTGTGTTTCTATAAAATATGCTTTTCCTTCCATGTTAATAATTTTGTCCAGCAGCTAAATGTTTTCTGTTGAGTTGGGTTTACATAACTCAGAAACATATACCTTTTTTTGTTTTGGTTTTTTGTTTGTCTGTTTTGCCAAACTTTATTGTTAGGTGAAAACAATAGCTATATAAATATGTAAGTACTGAAAGTGATATATTTTCCAAGGCCTGCCTCATACATCACATCCTTGATGAAACCTTTCTCCCTTCCTTTGCCTGTCCTTATTGAACTCCATGACCACTTATTCCTCCAATGACATTGACTATATTCTGCTTTGCATTGTAGTTTCTGGCTTTTTTTCTCCAATTAAAATGATGGATCCACAAAGGCAGGAAGCTTTATTTTATTATCTTCATCTGTAGCCCATCTCCACTGACTTCCTTCTTTTCAGCCTTCTTTTTAGCTCAAGTCCCCCACATCCTAAAAATCATCTGCTTTCAAGGCTGACTCCACACAGAATTATTTTCTATCTCTATCCCTTCTTTTTAATTTTTTTGCCAAGTTCTGCTTCGAATTAATAAATTCCACATTATTCTTAACATGGGTACAATGTGCCTTCTGCATGCGTTCTTCTATTGGAGGTGCTTTCTCATTGTCAAGCTCCTAATTTCAAAGTACATGAAGTCTCAAAATATTTCCTACTTGTAGCATTTAAACTCTTGACCTCTATTCTTGAGACTTGTCCTAGCCATGTCTTGCAAGAGTTCCTTTCTCCTCTATTTTTGCTCTAGGTGACTTATTTTGAAAGGGGGGTTGTCTGATTATTTTTATTGTTGCAAAGTACGTATAACATAAAGTTTACCATTTTAACGATTTTAAGTGTACAGTTCAGTGGCATTACGTACATTCACATTTTTGTGCAACCATCACCACTATTGGTCTCCAGAACTTTTTCATCATCCCAAACTGAATCTCTGTACTCATTAAACTGTAACTCCCTACCCCTCTCTCCCCCAGCCCCAGGAACCACTATTTTATGTTCTGTTTCTATGAATTTGTCTATTTTCAGTACTTCATACAAATGGAATCATATAATATTTGCCCTTTTGTGTCTGGCTTATTTCCCTTTGCATGATGTTTTCAAGGCTCATCTATGTTGTAGCATGTCCTAGAACTTCATTGCTATTTATGGCTGAATAATATTCCATGGTACACATATGTCAGATTTTGTTCATCCATTCATCCGTCAATGAAACTTTGGGTTGTTTCCACCTTTTGGCCACTGGGAATAATGCTGTTATGCACACACATTGCGCACACATTGGTGTATAAACACTTGTTCAAGGTCTTGCTTTTATTTTTTTTGAGAATTACTGGATCATCTGTGTTTAACTTTTTGAAAAACTACCTGCTGTTTTCCACAGGGGCTGCAGGAACAAAAAGCTTCTTAATGGATGTAAAGGGTGTCTTATTGTGGTTTTGATGTGCATTTTTCTTAAAACTAGGTGAAACTAGTTTCTTAAAACTAGGTGATGTTGAGCATCTTTTTGTGTGCTTTTTGGCCACTTGTATATTTTCTTTTTAAAAATATCTATTCACATCCTTTGTCCATTTTTTAGTTAGGTTGTGCTGTCTTTGCTCTAAGTGATCTTTCCTGATTCTTTTTTTCCCTCAAATTTGAGAGTCTGAGCTCACTAGCATTCCAGTCATTTATACTCACTCAAAAAACACTTACTGAAAACACACATTGTGGCAAACACTTTTCTAGGACTTGGAGATTTAGCAGTGAACAAAACAAACAACCAAAACCCTACTGTCATAGCCTCTATAGTCCACTCAGGGAGGTGGGTCACTAAACAAACATGTCTAATGGTGACAGGTGCTATGGAGAATATGCAGGGAAAATGAATAGGAAATGTAGGTGAGAAGGAATACAAGTTTACATAGGGTACTCGGAGAAAGACTAATTAAAAAGTTGATATTTGGGCAAAGGCTTCATAGAGGTAAAGGAGCTCTGTAGATATCTAGGGGAAGAGGAGCTGAAGCAGAGGAAAGAGCAGTGTAAAACCCCTGAGGTAGTAACATGCCAATAGGAGCAGAGAGAGCAAGGCGGCCAGAGCAGAGCAAGAGAAGTAGAGAGAAATAGGTAAGTTCGGAAAAGTAACAGGAAAACAAGATCGTGCAAAATGTTGCAAGTGGTTGTTAAGATTTAGCTTTTATTCTAAATGCAATGAAAAGACACTGAGAAGTTCTTAGCAGAAGACTGACATTTTCAAGCATATTTTAAATAGACAACTCACGACTTAGGGTTAAGAAAATATTGTAGAGAACAAGGATGGAGGCAGAGATGTCACTTAAGAAGTTGTTCAATAAATCTAGGAAAGAGATGATGGTGGTCGCTTGGACTAGAGGAAGTGCCATATAGATTAATAATTATTAATTTCCACCACAAGGTTTTTACTTTGAAAGTAAGAAAAAACTGAATGTAATCTTTTATTGATTGGGTCAGTATGTATTGAGCATTTACAATGTGCAGCACACTATAAAAGTTGGTTTTTGTTTTAGTTTGTGTGTTTGTTTTTGAGTTGGAAACAGAAGGCAGAATCACCTACTTCTGAGTTGACATTTGTCCATGCCCTTCAGCCAAAACACCAGTAGGAGCAAACCTCTAATTGAACAAGTTGGATATTGTTCCTTGCAATGAAAATAAAGTACCATAGAAGCTGTAGGGCACCACAGGATTTGGTCTTATGATAGATGGAGTGATTTTGGGGAGGGTTTAAGGAAAAGGGACTTTCCTCTTGATCACATAGGATGTTGTCAAGAAGTGAGAGTAATTCAGGGATTGGTTATCCTACTATATTTTATCTATAAAAGGTGTATACCTTGCTCATCATCATGCAACCTATGAGAAAATACTAAATAATAAAAATGTGATGGAATAAATATCAAACTTCAGAGGTATCAGTTTTATTTATAACAAAAACCACACTTAAAAAGGGGATTGACAATGCATGAGTTTAAATGCAAGTAAATTATATCTCAGCATGACTATAAAAAATTAAGTATTTGGGCCAGGCGTAGTGGCTCACACCTGTAATCCTAGCACTCTGGGAGGCGGAGGCAGGTGGATTGTTCGAGCTCAGGAGTTCGAGACCAGCCTGAGCAAGAGAGAGACCCTGTCTCTACTAAAAATACAAAGAAATTAGCTGGACAACTAAAAATATATAGAAAAAATTAGCCGAGCATGGTGGTGCATGCCTGTAGTCCCAGCTACTTGGGAGGCTGAGGCAGAAGGATTGCTTGAGCCCAGGAGTTAGAGGTTGCTGTGAGCTAGACTGATGCCACAGCACTCTAGCCCAGGCAACAGAGTGAGACTCTGTCTGAAAAAAAAAAAAAATTAAGTATTTGCACTCAAAGCAAAATGTCTCAAAAACAATAATAGAAGAGATTAATGTATACATTTACCACATACCTATTTAACTATCACTTCATTTTAAATAAGGCAAAGAAATAAAAAATAGTATCATTGCAATCAAATATTTTCCTGACTGTCATGCTTCTGTCCTCCTTCCTAAAATTTTAATTGGAAAAGAGCTCTTGGGTTATCAATACAAAATCTTATCACGAAGGAAAACCTTTCTGTTTGTAGAAAATGTCCTAGGTTTATTCTGATTACATAAAGTCTAATGAAAGAGACATATACTTAACACCTAGCATTATTTGACACACCATTTTACTGTGCATTAAGGTGGTAAATTTTACTTTTGTTTTGCTTATGTTGGTTTCATTCTTCCCCTCAATGTCCGTCATTTATGGTAATACTGTTCTCGTAATCTATTCTTCTTTTTTTAGTTTAGTTTTTTTTCTTCACATGTTTTTTGTTCAGTCAAGTCTCATTTCTTGTCTTTTTTAACATTCATTTCCACCAAATTCTTGAATTTCTGACTCAAGATATTCTTTTTTATTCTCAGGTGTTTATTTAATTGTACTGAATTCACAGTGAGGTGCTGTGTTATATTTTTCCCTCTGTTTGAGTTTCACATTTTATTTTCTTCTCACGGTAGTTTATGTAAGTACAGCCTATTCATCTCTTAAACGTTGTATCTTTTTCCTGACGGCAATAATGTGTTTCTCTGCAGGGGTGAGGACTATTTTTTTTATTGTTTTTACTGTTCAAGCACCCACTCGTGTTGGAGACCTCTTGGCAGTGGCATCTGTGGGGACTGATACGTGTCTCTGTCTCTGAAATACTCTCATTTCGCCAGGACCCTTGCTATGCGCCACTCACCTTTTCCTCTCAGCACCCAGAGAGCTGGCAAGGGGTGATCCGCCCTTCTAAACTGTCTCCCACTCCCCTGGAAGCCCTGTTTTCCCAAGATTGCCTCTTCCATTCTTCCCCTCAATTATCCCATAGGCACTTAGCTATGAAGTCTCAATTCAGCCCTCGGTAATCCCACCTTCAGGGTAGAGCCCTTTGGGCGATTTACTTAAATCTCTTCACCACTACTCCATGGCTTAGTTACCACAAAGTGCGTTGACCTGCTTTCTGCTCAGCTTCTGTTTTTTTTTTTTTCCCCAGTGTAAGGCCCACAGCTGGCTCTGCTGAATTCAAATATTTATTTTCTCACTCACATGTAAAAGGAAGCGTATTATGTTCTCTATCCTAGTAATTTTGAAAATTTATGTTTGAATGATTTTAGTTGCTCTTTGATAATGTTCTCTACGTGTCTGCAAAGATGTGGTGATGTTTGCGTCACGATCCTGCAGGTTCCACGGTCCCTTAACTGGCTTCTGTAGTTCTGTCTCCTTTTCCCATTTCTATGCTCCCATTCCTCTCTCCCTCCCTCCCCTCTTCCCTCCTCCCTTCCTGTATTTTGCTGCTTCGTTCCTCTCTTAATCTTTAATATAACATTTTAAAATGAAATGACTCAGTGGAGGGCTTTTCTTACTTGTTTTACTGGGAATTTGGTAAGCTATTTCAAACTAAAAAAAATGTTATTTCTACATATTTTCATGTGTTGTATATACACTTACATTCTGTTGGACACATTTGTTACATATACATGAAACTAAAAAGAACATATAATAAACCTCCTCATGCTTGTCACTCAACTTAAATAGTTGTCAACATTTTGCCAGTCTCTCATTTCTTCCTTTTCTGAAATATTTTAAAGCATAAGAAATATTATTGTATTTCACTTACAAATATTTTGATATTCATTGCTAACACAAAGGAATGTTTTCATAGCAATGATGTCAGTATTACAATTAATATTAATAAAAATAACTCAT
>NW_012152618.1:961523-964192 GCF_000956105.1 Propithecus coquereli | reverse complement strand
TCATATGTTGATACAGTAAATAATAGTATCTATTTCAGGAAAGTGCTAAATATTTCATTCTGTTTAGTTGTTCTAAATGAGACATACAAACAAAATTTTCATTACTATATATGTGATTTCAATCTGTTCTTCAATATGTCCATTTTAGAAATACTGGACTGACAAAAAAGATGTATGGATAATTGAGTTAAATTCTACCTTGCTGGAATGTTAAGGGAATATCTTGCTCTAGATATCTCAGTTTTCTGTAGAGCTGAAACTTAACCTCAATAAAGCAGCAAAATGTTTTAGTTAATTGTTCACAAAGTCTCTAGAAGACACATCATATGTATCACTTTCTTCTAAAGCAATATATAAAATACATTTTAATCATTTGACTCTGAATGAAGACCTGAAGAACTTGATTGTAGGTAAGTGCATAGATTTTGTAAAGTCTATTACAGTTGATCACAGCCCCTTTTAATTCATTATCTGCTTGTTTTCTTCCTATAAAATAAATAAAGATACTTGATTAAATACATGAGCTCCAAATAGAAGGATTATTAATGAGCAAAATGAACCATTTTGCTTCCTAATTTTACCTTCTTTCTAGTTAATTCTATATTATGATTTCTTGAATTGGATTGAAATCCAACCACTTAAGTTAACATTTTCTATAGTATTTTCTATAAAAAACACTGTAAGAATTCCTTTGCACTATCATACATACCCGCGACAGCAAAAGGAGCTCTGTGGACTCATTCCTCAGTGATACTGGAGGAAATTATAAAAAACGAATGAACATTAACAGTCTCTGGAATGGTCTCATGGACATAAAGCAAATGAAGAAACATTTACTCAAGAAATTCTACTAATGTTCAGTAAGAACAATGAGAATTTGTGGTATTTGAACCCATATCTGCTCCATCTCTTTCCCCTCCTAACTCAGCATTTTGGAAATCTCACTCCAGACTACTGCAGCCAAGAACACAGAGCTCCCTTCCCTGGCAGTGCCCATACGGAGGGCTACCTTCCTGGGATGTGCAGAATGTCAGCATTTCTCATCCTGCACCCAAGGAACCTATTCTGAGCCTAAGTTCCAGGTGAGTGCGTCTGACTGGTGAGAGCCCTCTTTTTCCACCCAGCCTCCACCTGTGAGACAGAGACTCTACCTTGGGCATGGTGGTGTTGAGAATCCTGTTAATTGCCCTTATTCCTGCCTGCGAGGCAATGATTTCATACCAGCAGAGGCAAGTATAGGAAACATGAGACTGACTGCCTGCCCCCCTTCAATGAGCACTCCGCCCCTGCAGCAGTGATGCCACTTAGAAATGCACCATGGCTCCGACGCCAGCTCCAGAGCCACTGCTCAGAGATTACGCCTAGGGGCAAAAGAAGGCTATAAACAGGTAGTTCCTGATCTTTTTCTCAATACTGATTTTATTTACAAATAAAATATGGAGTATATGGGTATGGAGAAGTTCCAGCCTAAGGCCCTTTTCAAAAACACTGGAGGTTATAGTGAAAGATTTTGGGGAGGAGATAAGTAGAGTTGTACCAATAGGCTAAACTGGGGGCTTAATTTGCTTGGCAGAGAGAAAAGAGACAGCAGGGAAGAGACTGGGGTCAAAACAAATCTCAAAGGAAAATCTCAGGAACTATTCCTTCTAAGGAGCCTAAAATTGATTGTTTTAGTCATCTGAACAAGGTATGCCTCAGGACGTTGTTAATAACAGTACAGCAATCAGCATTTGGTAGAATTTAAGTTTGGTGTAGTTAGAGAAAGAGGCATTCAAAGAGAACCATGCCAAACAACTGTCATTCCAGGATCACTGTGGGCATAAACAAGGATGTGCCTCTCTTCAGGACCAACACTAGAAATTTAACCTTGTAGGTAATGAAATGGACTGAATAGAAATAATATAATGCAGCCAGTTTGTAAACAAATAAACAAGCATGTAACTATAACAAATCCAGGGGCGGGATGGCAGTATCCAGAGTTGCTACAATGTATAATCTAAAATGTATAGTTTATGCAGAAATTTGAAACATGCCAAAAAAAGAAAATACAAGAAAGAATGACTGATAGAACAGAAATTGCCTAAGAGCACAACGTGAGGTCAGGTTTAACACCCAAAACCTTTAATGTAGCTATGATGAAGGGGTTCAAAGAGTGAAAGAAAAGCATGATTAAAGAAGCAAAGGAAGTTATGACAATGTCACCTTAAATAAAGAGTATCTATAAAGAGGTAGAAATTATGCAAAATACCCAAATGAAAATTGTGCAGTTGAAAAGTGCAATAACTTAAATAAGATTTTATGAGAGCAATTCAAATGTAGATTTAAACTGGCAGAAGAAAGAATTAATGAACTTAAAGATAGATTGATAAAGATTATGTAATCCAAAAAAGGTAAGGAAAAGAAATGAAAAAATGAGCAGGGGCTGAGAGAAATATAAGATGTTATTAAGCATATGAACATATATGTAGTTGTGGTATCAGAATGAGATGACAGAGATAAAGACAGAGAAAAAAATATTTGAAAAAAATAATTACTGAAATTTACTTCAAAATGATAATCTACACTTCCAGGAAGTTCAATGAATTCTAGATAAGATAAACACAAACAAATTCACAAACAGAAACATGATAGTAAAAATGTCAAAGACAAGGAGAAAATCTTGAAAGCAC
>NW_012152618.1:948357-949733 GCF_000956105.1 Propithecus coquereli | reverse complement strand
AACA
Source organism: Propithecus coquereli (assembly GCF_000956105.1). NCBI lineage: Eukaryota > Metazoa > Chordata > Mammalia > Primates > Indriidae > Propithecus > Propithecus coquereli. The sequence continues at coordinate 949,729 of NW_012152618.1, read as the reverse complement.
ATAAAAATAATACAAATAAAAGCAATACAGTATAACAAGTATTTCCATAGCATTTACATTGCATTAGGTATTATAAGTAATCTAGAGATGATTTAAAGTATAAAGGAGGGTATGCATAGGTTATATGCACATATTATGCCATTTTATATAAGGGATTTGGGTTTCCAGGGATTTTGGTATTCATTGGGGATCCTAGAGCTGATGTGCTCTCCCTCCCACCTCCTCACCCCACATTCCTCCAGTGGATACTTGTAATGACTGTAAGTTCTTTTTTCCCCATAAGTGAGACAAAAAGGCTGGAGGAGTTGGGATAGGAGGCAAAGTTCTTTCTCCAACCTCCCCCATGCCTCACCCTTTTAAGAATTGGCTTCTGTCATGGGGAATGCTCTTGGTTTCTTTCACAATGATTACTCTTTTCCTCACCTGGTCAGAGCCAGAAAGGGATGTTCTCAGATTTTCATTGTGAGAATCTGGTGGGGTCCTTGCAGGAAAAATCTACAGATGTGTAGGGGATCCCCTAAGTCCAGGGCCAATGAGTTTCTTACTTTCCGTCAAGTTCATACTTCACCTCCAGCAATTGATTAAAATTACCATTTATGTGATTCCACCAGGTTACAGCACTAGAGGCTTCTGCTCCAACCAGGTTACCAGATCTAGGTTTCTGTATCTCTCTCGATGTGGCTGGGGTATCAGTTTGTCTTGTGACCTCTTATCTGATGGGTCCTAGAAATATTGTTAATTTTCTTTTCGTCCCAGTTTCCTTGTTGTAGGGATGAGAATAGCAGCTTCCCAGCTCTTTACATATCAGAGCTGAAACTGGAAAACTAGATTTATTTTTAGCTTTAAAAGTTTTGATCCATTTGGAAATGACTCTGATGTCCAAAAATGAAGTTGGAATCTTACTTTATTTTTATTTTTATTTATTTATTTGGAGACAGAGTCTCACTCTGTTGTCCTGAGTAGAGTGCTATGGCATCAGCCTAGCTCACAACAACCTCAAACTCCTGGGCTCAAGCCATCCTCCTGCTTCAGTCTCCTGAGTAGCTGGGACTACAGGCGTGTGTCACAATGCTCAGCTATTTTTTCTATGTTTAGTAGAGATGGGGGTCTCGCTTTTGCTCAGGCTAGTCTCAAACTCCTGAGCTGAAGCGACCCTCCCACCTCGGCCTCCCAGAGTGCTAGGATTACAGGTGTGAGCCACTGTACCTGGTCTTACTTTGTTTTTATTAACCTTGGCTACCTAGTCTTTCTAACGTTATTTATTAAATTATCTATTTTAGTATCAGCTATTAATTTTCACCTTTATTATACAAAGGGTTCCCATTTGAATTGATTCAAATAATTTTAATACTAGAAATCAACTCTGCCAACT
>NW_012152618.1:937417-937982 GCF_000956105.1 Propithecus coquereli | reverse complement strand
TCAATTCTTAGCCGTCTGGAGTAGGGACCTCGATGTGCTAAGCGTGAGAAATGTTTCACAAATACAGTCATAACTGGGATGGAAATTGGAACAGAAAAATAACAGAAAAATCAGAAGTCTTGTTCTGGCCAGACTGATTTATCTGATTAAGGGCCATTGAAAATTATAACCCAATATTAAGCTGCATTCACTGCATTTTGAATGATTTCCTTCAAAAATTCCTTCTAAATTACTTTTGCAGTAATTTATTAAATTAGCAAATAAATTTCAATGCTAAAGAGTGGGAATAGTTCAGCATTCCATTAAAATTCTGGAGGATGAACAATTCTACCTTTCATGGTATTCCTAATTATATAGATGATGAGGCAGTTGAAATATTTCTTCTTACTATCTCTATTCTACATAAGAAATAATTAAATTTCCTGAACTTCTCTCAATAGCTCAGATAAATTATATGTAATAATTGAAAATCTCTTTTGAGGATATATTTGCTTAACACATCCTCTTAGATGCTAATTCAAAATTTTAATATCTTTATTGTTTTCCTTGAATAGAAAAAGTAACA
>NW_012152618.1:935135-937367 GCF_000956105.1 Propithecus coquereli | reverse complement strand
TTCTCTATGTTTAATCCCTAACTAGATAAACACGAGATGTCACAATTTTCTGCCTGATTAGATGTCCTGGAGAAAACTACTCTGGAAATAGCACCCACAGTGTTGCGCACTTTGGACACTCTGCCTGGATGGTGCCCTCCCGACACCGAGCAGCTTGGAGACCCACATGCTACACGCAAGGACTACTGATGCATACTGATACATGGCTAATGTGAGCGAGCTGAAGAGTCATGCTGCCTAAAACTGAGAAGCAGATGTCTTTTTGGTAATATTTAAAAAGCGTGTTGATCTCAAATCTGAGCACGATTTTCATCACCTACAAGTTCATTCAACGCACTGAGATGTGAATTCTTTATAAGGTAACCATTTTTAAGAGAAACCGGAAAAATATTTTAATTAAGGAATCTTCTCGGAAGCAAATCTTGTTGAACAAATGAATGCAAATGTCAGAGCAAGGGAATATGCATGGTTTGCTGGATGCCTACCACGGCAGCTACTGCACTGAGTATTTTGTCTATGTTCAGTCATGCTTTCCTTGGCCATCCCCACAACCTGATACACTTCAGTGCTCCATGAACTTCTGAGACACGCAGGGGCATTACACGTATGGGTCACGGAATTGAGCATTCGGGGTCAGACAGGTAAGAGAGGAGGATCCGTAAAATTCAATGGACAATAAAAGAACCAGCCTCCCATCTTTGCCTTTTTGATGGTTCAGGATGCAAGGGAGAACCATTCATAGACTGGATACTTTTCTTTCCAATATCTGAGCCGGCAACAGATTTAAGGACCTTATTTAAACTATGATTTGCTGGTACGAGGGCCTATCTTCCATTTTTATTTTAGAGGGAGCCTCCTTAGGACTTCAGTGAAACAAGCGAAATCTGTGATACATTGCGGCCACACCTGGTTATCCTGTCCCACCATCAGAAGACAGGCTGCTCTGCCCCTCCCCAAAGGAAAAATCAGTTTCTTCCAAGATCAGAGAAGCAAGGGTATGACTGTCAATGCTAACTTGCTTTATTTTATGTATGGGGGAAATTTCCCTAGAAATAAGACATTGCTGCCACCAGAGTCCATGTGGTAGTGCCCAGTTCAGCCATCCGCGCTTCATTTACTCAGAGCATTTTATACCAAAATACTTCTTACGTGGTTTTGACTTTTTTTCCCCTCAAGATAAAATAATCACAGTCATATTTCCTAAAAATATGTAGATAAGGAAATTGAGGCTAAGAGTGATTAAGAAATGTATCCAAAAGAGTTGGTAAGAGCTGAACCAAATCTGTTTGGTTTAAAGCTTAGTGTGGTCAAAAAATAAATACATTAAAAAAATTTTTCATAAGGAAAATATCCAGAAATGCTTGAATGTCAAAGATGCTCTGTTATTTTTTACTGCAGGAGAACTGAGTATACTCAGAACATCTTTCCTACCAAAAGAAGATTCAGATTGTTTTTCAATATTAAGGCAGTTATATGAGGAGAACAATGCTATTATTCTCCCTTCCTTTTATTGGCTAGTAATCAGGGTGACTTACAAACAATTCCCGTGGGATATATTTAATCTTTTCCTAACAACCTAAGAAACTACAGCACTTAATAAAAGTACTTCTTGAGAGATGAGCTTTTAAATGAGACCTTTTAATTCTGATCCTGAAAAATAGGTTAAATATGTAAGTCAGGCTTTATAGTTTACCTTTCTTTTTGTCTTGATGAGAATAATATTTCACTTCAGTTACCACCTAGAAATACAATGGCTCAAAATTTTTAAAATGCGTCTATTCTGAAAAGTCATAAAATACAGTTTTTTATGAGGGATATATTAAATTCTTTGGGAAGAATATGGACTAAATATTGCATGTGAGTTGCATATTGGAAGAAAATACTATAACAGCATATTTGAATAAATCAATAAGGAGAATGATAGAGTATAGTTATCAGAAAAAAGGTAAATTATTATTTTTCTTTGCATTTCTTTTCCAGTACAAAGGCTGAGAGAGAAATGAACTACATCAGCCTATCATCCTAATTTAGGACAATATTGATTCTTACCTTTGAATGCTGTGTTTCTTAGTCACTATTTACAAATGGATTTAAAAAACAGATGAAGAATAGCAGAGTCAAAAATTAGCAATACATATCACTTTGTTTTCAGATCAAGTACAAGCATATATTCATGGTACATACTTTTAAATTTTGAACACAATTTATTAAAATTTAACCATGTTAAGTTGG
>NW_012152618.1:931251-935085 GCF_000956105.1 Propithecus coquereli | reverse complement strand
GTTCACTGAATCTCTCTTTGGTTGTATCAAATTTACTGATGAGCCAATCAAGAGTATACTTCATTTCTTTACTATCTTTATTTTTTGTTTCTAAGCTTTCTTTCTGATTCTTAGAATTTGCATCTCTCTGCTTTCATGACTCATTGGTCCTTTCATGTTATCTTCCTTTCCAATTAGATCTCTTGGGGTGTTATTCAGGGTTCTTTTAAATTCTATGTCTGATAAACACAAATTCTGTGTCATATCTGAGTCTGTTTTGGATGCATGCTTTGTCTCCTCACAGTGTATTTTTTCTCGCCTTTTGCCAAGCCCTGTAGTTTTGTTGTTTGAAAGCCAGACATGCTGTGTCAAGTAACTGAAACTTAGTAAATAGGCCTTTATCATGAGTATTATGTTAATCTTCTAGGAGCTTGCAGATACTTAATGTGCTGTAGCTGTAAGTTGTAGAGGCTTCGAATTTTGCTAGAGCTTTAGTTTTTGTCTCTGCTCTTGATTTTGAGCTTATCTAAGTACTCTTTCTCAGAGGGTCTATATCTCGCTGCTCTTCCAACTGTAATCCATTGTTATTAGATTGGAGCCCTGTAGGAAAAAGGGAGCAGTCTATAAATCAGTCTCAGCTGTGCACTGGACTTGTGTCTCAACACTGTAGCTCCACACGTGATTTTTTTCCCTCTGCTAATCATACAGCTTTTCTTCCTTTCCCTCTACTGCATTTCTTGACTGCAGCATTTTCTGCTATTTTCAATTTTCATGAAGCCATTTTCCCTGTTGAATATACAAGGGGTCTTCAAAAACTTCATGGAAAATATACATTATGAAAAAAACTTCATGAATTTTACAATATTTTGCATGAAAATAAACTCATACCAACTTGTTATAACATGTCCAAACAGGATCTAGTTTGGAGCCCTAAAAACATTAAGACATCACTTTATTGTCTATTCACTGTGTTTATTTCCTTAGCTGTGCAGAAGCTTTTTAATCTAATCAAGTCACATTTATTTATTTTTGTTGTTGCTGTAATTGCTACTGGGGTTTTGTCATAAATTCTTTGTCTAGACCCAATATCTACAGGAGTTTTCCCTGCATTTTTTTCTAGAATTCTTATGGTTTCTTGCCTTACATTTAAGTGTTTTATCTATCTTTAATTGATTTTTGTGAAGTGGTGAGAGATAGGGGTCCTGTTTCATTCTTCTGCATGTGGCTATCCAACTTTCCCAAAATAAAAAAATAAAACAAACACATAAAAAATGGACTTGTACTGAACAATCTACAGTTGGTACAAAAGTAATTGCGGTTTTGGACCGTGTATTTTAAATGATTATAACCAGGCTAAAACACATTTTTATTAATCAAAATAGGAACCATTACAATCGACACATTTTTGTCAATGAGAAATAAGTTTGTTTATTCCTGCAGCACAAAAATTTGTGCTTCAGGATTTGATGAACTCTTGGAAAGCATTTGCTGTATCTTGATGTTTGTGGAGGGATTTTCCCTGCAAAAAGTTGTTGAGATACTTGAAGAAGTGGCAGTTGGTTGGTTAGAGGTCAGGTGAATATGGTGGGTGGGGCAAAACTTCATAGCCCAATTTGTTCAACTTTTGAAGCATTGGTTGTGTGACTTGAGGTCAGGTGTTGTTGTTGAGAAGAATTGGGCTCTTTCTGTTGACCAATGCCAGCTGCAGGCGTTTCAGTTTTCGGTGCATCTCATGGATTTGCTGAGCATACCTCTCAGATGTAATGGTTTCACCAGGATTCAGAAAGCTGTAGTGGATCAGACTGGCAGCAGACCACCAAACAGTGACAATCACCTTTTTTTGGTGCAAGTTTGGCTTTGGGAAGTGCTTTGGAGCTGCTTCTCTGTCCAACCACTGAGCTGGTCATCGCTGGTTGTCACATAAAATCCACTTTTCATCACAAGTCACAATCAGAGAAACGGTTTGTTGTTGCATACAAGAAGAGAAGACAAAACTTCAAAATGATGACTTCTTTGATTTTGGGCCAGTTCATAAGGCACCCACTTGTCAAGCGTTTTCACCTTTCCAAATTGCTTCAAATGCCAAATGATGGTAGAATGGTAGACCTTGAGTCCTTAGGCAACTTCTCATGTAGTTGTAAGAGGATCAGTTTCGAAGATTGTTCTTAATTGGTCGTTGTCAATTTCTGATGGCTAGCCACTGCATTCCTCAATTTCAAGGTTCTCATCTTGAAAACTTCTTGAACCACCACTGCACTGTATGTTCATTAGCAGTTCCTGGGCCAAATGCGTTGTTGATGTTGCAAGTTGTCTCCCTTAAGACCCATTTTGAATTCGAATAAGAGAATCACTCAAATTTGCTTGTTTTCTAACATCATTTCCATAGCCTAAATTAAATATAAAATAAACAGCAAGTAATAAGTCATTAGCAAAAAAACATAAAGCAAGAAATGTGCATTAAAATGATGTATAACATAACCACCATTAAAGAATGTATTCCAGTGCTAAAACCACAATTACTTTTGCACCAACTTAATAATTCCTCTTTAATGCTTTCAGAAATCTGTTCAGCTAAAAGGAAGATAGCAAAAAAATCTGAAAACATTCTTATATTTTATTCATCCAATTTATTACTTTAACAAGAATTTATTGAACATAATATGCAGAGCTTTGTATTAGAGCCAGAAATAAAAACATTGTTTCTGTCCTCCAAAAAGAAAAAAAAAGACAGCTTGAAAAGTGCCCCTGTCAGAGCAATGTGAGTTTTGCTAAAATTAAAGCAAGAACAAACAGCAAATTTATGGTGAAGCTTTGGTGGTAGAATTGTGACATCATTGGTGATGTAAGAAAAGTTTATGGGGACAGCACCCCAAACAAATCATCTGTTAACAAATGGATAACTTGTTTTAACAAGGGATGAGACAATGTTAAAGATGAAGCACAAAGTGGCAGACCACCCACATCAATTTGTGAGAAAAATTTAACTAGTTTGTGTCCTAATTGAAGAGGATCAATGATTAATAGCACAAACAATAGCCAACATCATAGACATCTCAATTTGTTCAGCTTACACAATTCTGATTGAAAAATTAAAGTTGAGCAAACTTTCTACCCAATTGGTGCCAAAATTGTGCCCAGATCAGCTGCAGACAAGAGCAGAGCTTTCAATGGAAATTTAAAATCATCGAAATCAAGATTCTGAAGCATTTCTTCGAAGAATTGTAACAGGAGATGTAGCAGGGCTTTATCTGTATGATCCTGAAGACAAAACACAATCAAAGCAATGGCTACCAAGAGGTGAATGTGGTCTAGTCAAAGCAAAAGCAGACCTGTCAAGAGCAAAGTTCATAGAAACAGTTTTGGAAAAGTTCAAGACATTTTGTTTGTTGACTTTATGGATGGCCAAAGAAAGATAACATCTACTTATTATGAGAGTGTTTTGAGAAAATTAGCCAAAGCTTTAGCACAAAAACACCCAGGGAATCTTCTCCAGAGAGTCATTCTACACGATGATAATGTTACTGCTCAATCCTCTCATCAAACAAGGGCAATTTTGCAAGAGTTTAGATGAGAATCATTAGGCATCCACATTACAGTCCTGATGTGGCTCCTTCTGTCTTCTTTTTTTTCCTAATCCTAAAAAATCTTTAAAGGGACAACATTTTTCCTTCATTAATAATGTAAAAATGATAGCATTGACATGGGTAAATTCCCAGGACCATCAGTTCTTTAGGGATGGATTAAATGGCTGGTATCATTGCTTACAAAAGTGTCTTGAACTTGATAGAGTTATATTGAGAAATAAAGTTTATTTTTTATTTTTAATTCCATTTTTCCACTAACTTTTTGAAGTCC
>NW_012152618.1:926248-929403 GCF_000956105.1 Propithecus coquereli | reverse complement strand
GCTGTGGAACCATTAAATTCAATTTGAATAATGGAGTTACATTTGAAGATTTAACTGCTATTGAAAACAGTTTAGATTTTATGGGACATTAAAATGTTGAGATGTAATCACACTCATCTCATAATTCTGCTTGAGTTTCATATTGTCTGTATTTTTGTATATAATTAAATTGTTAATTAGAAAGAATAGAAAACTCGCTTTCAATGCATTTTCACTCTTACTAATGTGTTTAAATTTTCTTTATTGTGGCTCCTATTGTGTTATATGTGAAGATAGCAATAGTATCACATTCTTGGAACAATACAAAGTGAAACAAAACAAAAACCCAGCTCTATTATTTTTCAATCTCTGCTTTTTTCTAATCTATTCATAGTAAACTTCTTAAGAGTTGTATCAATTTGTCTTCATTGCCTTACTTCCTATTTCTCAATCAATGATGAGATGATGGTACCAAGTTCTCAAATAATGTCCAGGCCACAAAATAGAGTGATCTTTTGTGGGTATGTACCCTATTTTATCTCTCTCAACAACAGTGGGCAGTTTCCACCAAGGCCTCTTTCATTTATACTCTGTTTCCTTGGCTTTCTTATTACTTAGAATTCCAGTTTGGTTTTCAATTCTTTTTTGTTCTGTTTTTTTATTTCTGTAGCCTTTTCTAATTTTCATTCCTTCCTCATCTTCCCCCCTCTAATTAAATGCCAGAAGACAGTGGCTTTTTTAAACCTGATTTTTTTTTCTTCTTTTCTTACTCTAACATGTATAATTCCTACTTATCCTTTAAAACCAGATTCTCTGGCCCTTCAAATGGTATTTCAAGTTTTTATCAGTTAAATGCTTTTATTTGCCCAAATGTAGTTAATTTGCTTAAAGTCTGTCCTGCTTCTTAGATACATGATGCTTGGAATACATTGAATCTCTTATGATCTAGTACTAAGTTTCACACTTGTTTTTATATAATGAATAAATGGATGTAGAGTCTTATAAAATTCCAAAATATATTAGGATCAATAATGCAATATTTTTGCCACATGTGGGTTGAATTTCTTTTCCTGCAGATTCAAGAGGACAGAGAAATACACCTTCCATTGTCTTGCTAAATATTAGTAGTAAACCTTAAATATTAAAAATCACAAAAAGAATTTAGATCATACCTTGTCCTTTGAGAAACCCAAAAGTTAATAGAATAAAGTGTAGATGAAACTTCAAATATCTGAATCTTTGAGCAAAAATTTGTAGATTTCGTCAGTGAAAATCTACAGAAAGTAAAGATTTTGTTCAAATAAATATTTTTCTATTTAAGCTCTTATGATATTGTATTTAGTTCTTATATCAAACTCACCCCATTTCATCTTTAACTGTTTGGGAATAATAGAAAACTTAAGCTGTTTCAGATAAAACAAAATAGAATCTATTGAGAACACACTTGATTTGAATCCCTCACTAGAGTTAAGAACAAATATTTCAGTAAAAGCAAAACCAAAAGGGAATTTAAATTGATCTTTGAGGTCTTTTTTCCTGAAAATAAGCAGTCACATATTTTTCATAAAGACTTTTTTAAAAAGAACATGAAAATTAAAATGAATATTATTTTCAAAACACACTAAAGCATGGTTCCCATGAATAGTTTTAATATTAATTCTGCCCAGGGCAGAGGGAGTACTCTGTGGTAATGTCATTAGTGCAGTTGTGCTGAGGAAGGGGATAGTGGGTGCAGCGGTGAGCTCCGCTGCCTACCCACACTAAGTGAGCAAATGCGTGGCTTATGCATCGGAACTCTTGTGTACCGCTCTCTCTGACAGCTTTCTATAACCTGGCACCTAACCATGATCATAAACTAGAGTTCTGATACCTATGTATAGATCTTCAGAGAAGATGCTGTTCATTTCCCCATTTCTCTATGTTTAATCCCTAACTAGATAAACACGAGATGTCACAATTTTCTGCCTGATTAGATGTCCTGGAGAAAACTACTCTGGAAATAGCACCCACAGTGTCGCGCACTTTGGACACTCTGCCTGGATGGTGCCCTCCCGACACCGAGCAGCTTGGAGACCCACATGCTACACGCAAGGACTACTGATGCATACTGATACATGGCTAATGTGAGCGAGCTGAAGAGTCATGCTGCCTAAAACTGAGAAGCAGATGTCTTTTTGGTAATATTTAAAAAGCGTGTTGATCTCAAATCTGAGCACGATTTTCATCACCTACAAGTTCATTCAACGCACTGAGATGTGAATTCTTTATAAGGTAACCATTTTTAAGAGAAACCGGAAAAATATTTTAATTAAGGAATCTTCTCGGAAGCAAATCTTGTTGAACAAATGAATGCAAATGTCAGAGCAAGGGAATATGCATGGTTTGCTGGATGCCTACCACGGCAGCTACTGCACTGAGTATTTTGTCTATGTTCAGTCATGCTTTCCTTGGCCATCCCCACAACCTGATACACTTCAGTGCTCCATGAACTTCTGAGACACGCAGGGGCATTACACGTATGGGTCACGGAATTGAGCATTCGGGGTCAGACAGGTAAGAGAGGAGGATCCGTAAAATTCAATGGACAATAAAAGAACCAGCCTCCCATCTTTGCCTTTTTGATGGTTCAGGATGCAAGGGAGAACCATTCATAGACTGGATACTTTTCTTTCCAATATCTGAGCCGGCAACAGATTTAAGGACCTTATTTAAACTATGATTTGCTGGTACGAGGGCCTATCTTCCATTTTTATTTTAGAGGGAGCCTCCTTAGGACTTCAGTGAAACAAGCGAAATCTGTGATACATTGCGGCCACACCTGGTTATCCTGTCCCACCATCAGAAGACAGGCTGCTCTGCCCCTCCCCAAAGGAAAAATCAGTTTCTTCCAAGATCAGAGAAGCAAGGGTATGACTGTCAATGCTAACTTGCTTTATTTTATGTATGGGGGAAATTTCCCTAGAAATAAGACATTGCTGCCACCAGAGTCCATGTGGTAGTGCCCAGTTCAGCCATCCGCGCTTCATTTACTCAGAGCATTTTATACCAAAATACTTCTTACGTGGTTTTGACTTTTTTTCCCCTCAAGATAAAATAATCACAGTCATATTTCCTAAAAATATGTAGATAAGGAAATTGAGGCTAAGAGTGATTAAGAAATGTATCCAAAAGAGTTG
>NW_012152618.1:912922-914203 GCF_000956105.1 Propithecus coquereli | reverse complement strand
TTTAAAATAGAATTAAAGACCCTCTATTATCTGAATTTACATGTAATTCCTAATATTTGTTCCACTGTTCTTCTCACTCTCCATCCAGATCTTATATTACAGGCTGTTTTTTATACCATTTTCAAGTTCAATTCTGTTAAGATATAATTCACGTACTATAAAATGCACCCATTTTAGATCTACATTTTGATGAGTTTTCGCAGATATGTATATACACCCACGTGTATACATCAGTGTAACTGTCACCGCAGTGATTTATCTACTGGTACTTGTAATCCTGTTCACCGAATTTTTCATTTCAGTTGTTGTATTTTTCATCTCTAAAAGCTCCCGTCAGTTCTTCTTTTCACGTGTTTCCTTTCTCTCTTCACTTCAGTCACAATGTCCTTTAATCCTTGAACACATTGAGCACATTTAATGCATACTCTTTAACATCTTCCTCTGCTAATTCTATCATCTGCTAGTTCTAGCTGCTTTTATTGACTAAATACTAATGCAATGAGTCACATTTTTCTGTGTCTATATATGCTTAATAACTTTTATATTGAATGTGTGAAATTGTGACTATTACATTGTTGGGTGTCTTGAATTTTGTTTTCTTCCTTTAAAGAGCTTTGGTTGTTTGGATATTGTTTCCTTTCTTTCAGAGTTTCCATGTTTGCTTTGGTAGGCAATTAAGTTACTTGCAAATCCGGTTGATCTTGTTGGAAGCTTGTTTTTATCAGGGCAGATCTACAGTAGCCTTTATTCTGGGCTGAATTAGCCTTAGTGAGAAGTCTTAACCTTTCTTGGGTCTCTGCTGATTACTGTTAAAAAATTGTTTAGCGTGGTCTTCACACTGGCTAAAATTCAAACATTTCCCAGCTCTGTTGACAATCAGGAACTGTGCACTTTAAAGACTCCTGGCATTCCCACCTAGTGGCTTCTGCCCACTGTCTTCCTGAAGTTTTACCCTATGTGTGTACTGATCCCGAGAGCTTTCTCATCATGGTGCCCTTCTTTTCCGGGTTCTGCCTTACAAATTCTGCCTGCCACAGTTTTTCTAAACTTTAATCCCTGTCTCCTCAACTGAGTGTGACAATTGGCTCTGTTTGGAATCCCCTTCCTTGCCCTACGTTTCAGAAATTGCTTCTGGGTAGACATCTGATGCAATCATAGTGTTCACTGTGATCATTTTCTTCCTCTTTAGAACCAGTTCTGCCCTACTTACTGTTCAATAGTGAAAATTTTTCTAAAATTAATGTTTTGTTATATAATAGTTATTTTATTGTTTAAGGCAAG
>NW_012152618.1:911353-912872 GCF_000956105.1 Propithecus coquereli | reverse complement strand
AAATTAGCTGGACAATTAAAAATATATAGAAAAAATTAGCCGGGCATGGTGGCACATGCCTGTAGTCCCAGCTACTCGGGAGGCTGAGGCAGAAGGATCGTCTAAGCCCAGGAGTTTGAGGTTGCTGTGGGCTAGGCTGACGCCACGGCACTCTAGCCCGGACAACAGAGTGAGACTCTGTCAAAAAAAAGAAAGAGAAAGGTAACGTTCAGGGGTCATTGAATGAAGGTGTGAACTGTCCGAAGTAGGTATTTGTAGGGCTTGAGTGGTCTTTCAACATTAGAACTTAACCTATCATTATGAACAGGGGTCACAGAAAATGTATACAAATATAATCATCAAATCATTCAGTCATTTGTTCATTTATTCACCAAGTAAAACAGGTGAAATAGATTTTTCTATCCATGTCTGTCCTCACCCTAAATGACAAGCACGCAAGGCAATTTGGAATAATAGATTTTCTGTGGAAATTCATAACAGGAGGGAGGGATAACTTACAAGACCTTAGTCAAATTTCAATCATTTCAACTAATCAGACCCCAGACTCTCTGCTGACTCTAGGTAGCCTCTATGTCCCCCAACTCTTATTCTTGTTGTTTCCTTCTTATGTAGAAAGTTTGACCATCCTTCATGTGTCTCCTTCAAACTCATACTGTTCAAATCTCATCTTGGACCTTTAAGTGACTCATCAGGGATTCTCCTAAATAAAGATCATTCTTTCCCAAAAAGAACCCTGACTTCAGCCAGCAAAAATAGTAGTTTCATCATATCTCTATAAGAATTGTATGTTTAAGAAATATGTTCATGTACTGTAGATATGTTTTTAAATGTTTAAAGTTGCACTGCCCCTATTTCCTGAAATTACCTATTGGGCAAAGGTAGATAAAGAAGACCTGTTAGCATTACGCTACTATAGTTAACACAGGTATTGATAGCAAGCAAAAAGACTATTTGCTCAGGTATGCTGAGTAATTAACCAACTAGAATTGGCCTTTTCCATGTGTCACTGCAGTCTCCATAACTTTACCCTTAGAGATTCCTTCCATTAGTGAAGCACTGCCCTCTTCAGGCAAAATTGCCTAAAGTATCACTATTCACTAGAAGAACACACTTCAGTCCATTAACATCTTCATGAATTTAATTCGTAAGATCACTACCTTTGTGAGGTAAAGCCTACGCAAACAAAATCGAGGAAATGATAACGAGTTTTGCCTAGAAATCCTATAAACTATAAAACCAAAGAAAATAAAACAATACTTTAGATGCATGCAATCCAACAACTCATTAGAAATTATTAAAAGTATTAGGTAAGTCCACAATTCCAACATTGTTTTCTACTCTTAATTATAAACAGCAAGGTGCTGTCAGCTGTTACTGAACTGAGAACAAATCTAATCACAGAGAACCATATTTCTAAGCATTATTTAGTCTAATGTATTGTTCTAAGCATTAAGAATATTTTGATGTCCTGGTGAACAATGCATTAGACTAATGAGATAATTGTGTCAGAAAATGTTTC
>NW_012152618.1:908948-911303 GCF_000956105.1 Propithecus coquereli | reverse complement strand
GTTAGCCAGAGTTATTCCAAGAACTGATGATGGCTGTGATGAGCCATTGCATACAGTGGTTCACCAACCTTTTGATATTTCACAAGAATTATTCAAAATCCCAGAGAAATGGCTCTGGTTGCAAGAAAGTGACCAGTATGGACAAACTAACAGGTGCAGAAATACATGGAACAGACATAAATTATACAAATTGAATAGGAAGAAAAATATGGCCCAGAATGGACTAGAAGTTCCTTGAATGTAGGATTTTTGTCTCATCTGTTCATGGAATCATCACTGTCCAGAGCAGTTCCTGGCCTCTTTTAGCCACTTGGTAAATGTGGTGAAATAAAAGAATGAAATAATGCATGGATTCGAACTTATAAGTACTTTAAAGATGAGTTATTTGATGCACAATACCAGAGCTGAAAAAAAAATTGTCATTTAAGCAGAGGTAGCACAAAAGATTATATTAATATCATCAACGTAAGATTCTTAAGTAAACCTACTTCCATTATTTTGGTTTACTGTTTATTTTCGTATTTCATAGATCATGCTGTGGACCCAAACTATCACTGGGGGGATCTCTGGCAATATCATAACAGTGGGAATGAAAATTCGTACAATGTCTTTGGATATGTACTTCTTTTCAAGACAAGAAATATTTTTAAAATTATTTTTAATTCATACATAATAATTGTACAAATTCAAGGGATACGGTGTGATATGTCAATATATGTACTTTTACATCAACTTTAACGTTGAATATAAGACTCCATTTTCTATGCATAAGAAATGAATTAATGTTATTTAAAGGAACATTGGATGTGAACTTTCCAGAAAAAAGTGAGCGTACTAATGTATAGCTGGTCTCCAATGACCTTCAAATTTCTTGAAGGCAGCTTCTGTGCCTCATTCACCTTTATAACAATAGGGTCTCATAGTTCATTGTACAAAACATTGCATACAGTAGTTCATCAACCTTTTGATATTTCACAAGAATTATTCTTTAGATTCCCACTCTATCAAATTCTGATGGTTTTTTGCTTCCAAAAACGTTGTCATAATTTCTTAGGAAATAAGCTATTAATTTCGTAGTTTTTATTGAATTCTTTTGGTTGATTTAGCCATTATTTTAGTTGATAGGGATACAGAAGATACGTGATTTCTACCCTCATTGAGTTTATAATCCTGGAAGAAAAAAACCTCAAATTGCTCACATATGTGAATCAGATCTAGACTGATCCAGTTTGGGGGCAGGCCTAGCATTGCCCATTACCTAATTGTCTCTGTCCTGTCGAGGAGATTGAGTCCCCCATTCTTTACCTATCTCTCATGTGCTCCCCCTCACTGACAAGGGCCCAGGGAGGCAACTCAAGGAAATTACTAAGTAATGCATTTTGCTCAAACAAATCCTTTTTCAACTGCTGCACCTTAACACAAAATTGCCATGCACATTTATGGCTCTGGCGTCCCCCTAGTTGCAGATTCCAGATGTCTCCTCAACAATTGGCTTAATGAAGTTTAGATCAACCATCCTTTCTCCCACACACAGAGCTATTTTTAAGACTTTATGTTAATGTGTTGTTCTTCTGCTCACTTTTACCAAATTTGCTGCTCCTTAACATTCATTTTGGCAGTGATATCCTTAAGCAAGAAAACAAAAATCAAAAGTGCCATTTTCAGGAGAGAATATTTCTTAACACTCATGAAATAATCCTGTATATATTAGTTGAGCTAAAGAATAACGTTCATATTTCATTCTATTCACATGGCTCATCCCATAATATTTGTAATCCGAAGTAAATTTTCTACCAGTGTATGCATTACTATTTGTATTTATTTTTTATTTATGTAAAGCATTATTATCTTCCTTCTGCTAGACTTCTTCCCTCCCCAACCTTTTATAACAAAATTCTTCCCCATGCTTTATGTGTCATTGCTTCATTCAAGGTATCCTCAAATAGAATCTTCTCCTATTTATGTAGTAATGTCAACTCTTCAGAACATATCTGAGAAACAACAAAAAACAGTGGCCGCCTGAACAACTGAAACAGAGATCACACACTGAAGTTTATGTGTGTTAGTTATAGAATCACACACAATCCCTGACCTAAATCACCGCTTCGTTACTAGTTTTTGACATGGTTTTTAATAACTTTATCTATTATTTTCTTAACTCACAGCAGCAATTTTAGTGCTGAAAAAAACTGGACACAACCAATAGATATACAGATAGGCTGGAAGTATAGGTGTGTCTGACGGCAGCAGAAAGGGATGGAAAACTGCAAAATGCAAACCTAAGAACTCTCAAAAGGTAACATTCGGGGCCGGGCACGGTGGCTCACGCCTGTAATCCTAGCACTCTCGGAGGCC
>NW_012152618.1:907937-908898 GCF_000956105.1 Propithecus coquereli | reverse complement strand
GCACTAATAAGACTTGTTATATTGACTGCTAGCAATGTTAAAAATAAAAATGATCAAAAGCAAGCTGTATTTAAATATGCCTTCCCTGAAGTGTTTTCATGGTTATAATTTCATATAAAGTAGTTATATTCTGTCAGAAAATCTTTATGTTTCTCATTTGAAAACACTTTCATGCTGTAATGTGATGGTATGAAAGTTAGAAAAAGTTTTCAAAGTTATAGTGATTTCTTTCATAAATATATATTCATGATCTATTGCTGTGAGACAAATTACTCCAAAACCCAGAAGCTTAAAACAATAATCGTTTATCATATCACATCTTCCGTGGGTAAGGAATTTGGGAAGAGGCTTTGCTTGGTGGTTCTGGCTCAGGACCTCTCATGAGAGTCAAGGTCAGGATGTTAGCAAGGGCTGCTGTCATATGAGGGTTTGACTGTGGCTGGGGGATTTTATAATATCTAAGGGGGCCTGCTCATGGCACTGGCTCTCAGCTTGGGGACTCTGTTCTTTGCCACATAGATCTCTCCATAGGGCTGTTTGAGGGTCCTCATGACATGGCAGCTGGCTTCCCCAGAGCAAATGATCCAAGAGAGAAAGGCAGGTGCTGTGATCATTTCCCATTCTTCTGCGTGTTTCACAGGTCAGCCCTACCCTATAAAGGAGGGTGGGGGAGAACCACTTGGAGCCATTGGTGAAGCTGGTTGCTACAGCTGTCTATCTTTACTTTGTAATCATTTAAAATCTTTTCCAAGTACCTCTAAATAAACAGGATAACGAATAAGAAAGCATTTGGACTTTATTGCTCTTAGACTTTATTCATTCCATTTATAGCATATCATGTCCCAGATTAACATTTCTTAAATAGCATTTCATTTTTTTCTGATAGCTTTATTGTTACCTAATTTCTTGTGTTAAAGATTTATTAAAATATTGCTATTTTCAACAAATATATTTATTACCT
>NW_012152618.1:905296-907887 GCF_000956105.1 Propithecus coquereli | reverse complement strand
CTCTCATGAGGTTGCAGGCATGATATCCACCCGGGACTGCAGTCATCTGAAGGCTTGGTAGGGCTAGGGGATTTGTTTCCAAGATGGTTCACTCCTATGGCTAGAAAGCTGGCGATGACTGTTGGCAGGAGACCTCCATTTCTCCCTACAGAAGTGCTTGAGTGTCTTCACGATGTGACGGCTGACTTCACTCAGAGTGTCTAATCCAGGAAAGAAAGACAAATGCAAGAAAGAAGACATAATGACTTTTATGATCTAGTCTTAAAGATCACACATCATCTCATTCACAATAAAAAAAAGACCAGATTTATTCATTGTGCAAGGAGACCATACAGATAGGAATACCAGGGGACAGGGTTGATTGGGGTCTACCGTGAGGCTGTCTACCACAGGGGAACTCACTGAGAAGGATCATAAAACCTCCTGGATGTTGGGAATGTTTTATATGTAGATCTAGGTGGTGGTTACACGAATGTGTTTATATGAGAAAATCCATCAAGCTGTATACACGCTTAAGATTTGTGCACTTTATTTTATGTAATTAAAAAGATAGACATAAAAAAGAAAAAAGTGACACTATGCCAAAAAGACATATCTACACATTTTACTCTGTTGCTTTAAATCCTTGAATGATTTTGTAATTACACAGAAATGAAGACAAAAATTCCTACCATAAGCTATAAGGCCATGATAGTGCCTCATCCCTTCTAGTATTATCTCACTTTTTCCATGTGACTCCCACTCTATTCTTTCGTTTCCTTTATGGAGCAGATATCTTTAATTCTAGACTCTGAAATACTTTTCTGTCTGAAACATTCTTTTCTGTTTGTTCTTCCCTTGGTTCATAGCTTAAAATTGTTTTGTCAAGTGAATTATTAAACAAACTACTCATTTAGAGATTTGGTAATTATAGGAAAAGAAATAGACATGTGTGATGTCTTTTTAGTAATAATTATGTATTGAAGTGATCAAATATTCCAAATTGATGTTAGAAAGAACTTCTTCAAAAATTATCACTTAATATAGATTGAGTGATAGAATTAGAAAACCACAGTTTTATAACTGTAATGATGTATTTGATGACCAAGTATAAACATTAAACACTACAACTATTAGGTGAATGATCAGTAGGGAACTGGGCATCTTGCAAGGAGCTGAGGTATCTTTCTACAGATTAATTGCTGATCTCAGGAATAAAATATAACCTTATTTTGGAGAGATCTTGCCAGCTGCACATCAACCCACAGCTCAAGCTTAAAATGACTGATAGTAAGAAAATCTACCTTATGCATTGTGTACCTTTTGAAATGATGCAATGTAAAGTACACAACATCATCTATGGAGTGAATCTCAGTGAGTCTTTGGAATTAACTTCAAGTTTACGGAAAATACAGAGTATAGAAAAATAAGTTAAAGACAGTACAAAGACATGACTTAGACATCTCCAGAAAGTAGAATATCAGCTGATATTCTACTGACAGCTGATACTGTCTCTTCAATATTTCTTTTATTTCAGAATATTATGGGGTACAAACATTTTGGTTATATGAATTGCTTTTGTACAGTTTAAGTCAAAGTTATAAGTGTGTCCATCATGCAGATAGTGTGCAGTACTCACTAGGTGTGAATTTACCCATCCCCTCTTCCCACCTCCCACCTGCTTGATTTTCATTGAGTTTTACTTCCATATGTGCACATGAGTGTTGATCTATTAGTTCCAAATTAATAGTGAGTACATACGGTATTTGTTTTTCCATTCTTACCATACTTCACTTATAAGAATGGTCTCCCACCCAGGTTTTTATAAAAGGTATTGGTTCAGCATATTTTATGGCTGAGTAGTACTCCATGGTATACATATACCACATTTTATTAATCCACTCATGTATCGATGGGCACTTGGGTTGATTCCACATCTTCACGATTGTGAATTGTGCTGCTATAAGCATTCAAGTGCAGGTGCCTATAAAATGTTTGATAAAATGACTTTTTTTCCTTGGGTAAATAAACACTCAATAGTGGGATTGCTGGATCAAATGGTAGGTCTACTTTTAGTTCCTTGAGGTATCTCCACACTACCTTCCACAGAGATTGTACTAGTTTGCAATCCCACTAACAGTGCATAAATGTTCCTTTCTCTTCGCATCCACACCAGCATCTGTTGTTCTGGGACTTTTTGATAAAAGTCATTCTCACTGGACTTAGGTGATATCTCATTGTGATTTTGATTTGCATTTCCCTGATGATTAGAGACGTTGAGCATTTTTTCATGTTTATTGACCATTGATCTATCTTCTTTTGAAAAGCTTCTGTTCATGTCTTTTGTCCAGTTTGTAAGGGGGTTGTTTGATTTTTTTCCTTGCTGATTTGCATGAGTTAATTGTAGATTCTGGTTATCAGCTCTTTATCGGATGTATAGAATGTGAATATTTTCTCCCATTCTGTAGGTTGTCTATTCACTCTGTTGATTGTTTCCTTGGCTATGCAGAAGTTTTTTAATTTGATCAGGTCCCATTTATTTATTTTTGTCATTGCTATGATTGGTTTCGGGGTCTTCTTCAGAAATTCTTTGCCTAGGCCGATAGCTATAA
>NW_012152618.1:902107-904546 GCF_000956105.1 Propithecus coquereli | reverse complement strand
AAAAATCTGTTTATCAGATGGATTTCTCTGCTTCTGCCACCCCAGTTGACAAAGAAAGAACCTATGAAAATTCCCTTTTCATAGCATAGACCATAATTACAATTTTTTGTTTATTTAATATTTGTATTCAACACTAGGCTGTAACTCCTTGACAGCAAGGCCCATATTATTTTATTAAATGCCGTTTGAAAATGTTCGATAAATATTTGCTAAATAAAGAAATGAGGCACACGAATGTTTCCCAATTCTGTGATCGTTTATTTCCTTACATTTTTTCATGTTTTTGCCTTCATAGCAGACGACATGCTTTTCTAATCCCAGTCCTACTGGGTGAAATTCTATAAATTGCCACTCAAATGCTACCTCTTCCATGAACCTCTGATCTTGCCAATCAAAATAATTTCTTCATTCTCTGTATGAGTATTACTTCACCATAACAAAAATAATATGTCGAATCTGTGTATAAGTATAGTTATTTATTTGTGTCTATATTACTCTCTGAATTCCCTAAAAAACAAAGCCCGTGCCTTTTAATATGTCTTTTCCTCCTAAATGCTTTATTATTTTGTGGGGGTACAATAAATACTTTTTGAATTGGGCTCAAGTCAATTAGGTGCCAAGTACACCTTTTATTGAGTTGTTTTTTTTTAAAAAAAGTTCTAGTATTCTTTTGTGACAAAATATTGAAGGGCTTTTTTTTTTTTTTTGTAGTTACATAACTATTTCATAATGCTAATGAAGACAATAGGATTACCAACTTCCTTAGACAAATCCAATCTTTCATCACTGATGCTCAGTACCAGACTGGGCTTGTGCCAGGTGTAAGACCACAGAATGCGTGGGAAGACACTGCTCAGACAGCAACAGTCGGTCAACCCAAGTGGGTAAGCCAAGGGGGGACAAAAAAAACAAGCAGAACTTTAAATCATGCACCTTTGCCTGTCACATTGGCTGTGTTATCCCAGAGACAATAGTAAGAGACTGAGAAATCCTTGCGCCAAAGAATTCAAAGCATATACGATGAAAGGAAAATCTGTGGAAAGCAGAGGGCAATCACAGACCAATTCCAACATGAACAGACACTCACTGCTGTACTTTTGTTGGGTTGGCAGCCAGGGGAATGCTTTTCCAGTTACTGTTTGTGTTAATTCCTAGTAGTGTGTACTGTATTATGCATGTGTGTGCACAAACAGTAACGTGTATTCTACAGCTTTCGGCTGCCTTCTCTCAGTTACTCTTGCCGCCCATGAACCACTAGAACTGTATTGGGAAAAGGGAAAAGGGAGCAAAAGTTGTTTGGTAAAATCCAAGACAACAGGATTTTCACAAAACAAATGAGAAGGGAAGGCAAAGCAGCTTTCCCGGGTCTTTGCATGCCGGGGTGCAGAGCCCTCCTGGCCCCCCTCCTTCCAACATTTGGTGCTTTGTGAGGCCATCCAGACCCCCAGGGACCACCCTGGACAAGGGAAGCATGACACTAAGATTTTCACAGAAGGTAAATAAACTCAAGTTAGTGCTTTATGGGCAAAAGAGGCTCAAGTTCTTCATTCCTGCTCCTAAATTACTCTTGCCTTTCTCTTAAAATGAACGGAAACACTTTCAGTCTAGAGGTAGGGAAGCACCTACGAAACGTAACTTTGTGCTTTTTGTTGAGTATCCCTGTTTTATTATTTGGTTTTCCAAGGAGCATATCATTTCTCATCTGATGTTTCTTTTTATTTTCTTTTACATAACCTTAAAGTCATGCTCTCCACAAAATAGAAATTGATTCTTAGAAGCATTTAGATAACCATTTGCTGGAAATCATACTTTTTTGACATATTGTCTATAATAAGCATGCCAACAGATGTATTTTGGGGAAAAAGTGATGCACGAAAGTATCTATGAAGTAGTTTGTGTGATTATTTCAGAAAGCGGAAGCCAATAAGAAAGATGCTATGAACCAAGCCTAGGTTAGAGCTTTATGCAGAGTTCATGAATGTGAACTCAGATTAGACTGAGAACTTAACCAAAATAAAATACTACAAAATGCTGATTATCTACATTGTCATCTCTTTGGATCTAACAGTCTTTTGGAATCCAAGTGTTCATGCATGCTAAATAAATTGGATGATGGATCATTTGCAAATTAAAATATTGTGAGTACCTACCTACTATGGCAAATCTAATTTTGAGTCATGATGGTACAAAAATGATTCACAGTAATTTTCATACCAAGATGCTCAGGAAATACTATTTTCTGAATTCAATTTTCTCCATTTAAAGCACATCATTTACTCAATAAAAGTATTAATACGAGATTATGGTTTGGATTTTACCATACTCTTTATGTACAGATTTAAACTCTTATTTATTGGTATTGTTTTTATTATTTGTTGTTATAAAATCTAGCATTTATCTAATATTCAGTGGTTATAAAGTGATTTCACACACATTCTT
>NW_012152618.1:899073-902057 GCF_000956105.1 Propithecus coquereli | reverse complement strand
ATCTCAGCAGTAGCCTCAGTTACCTGGCTTCCAAGAGGTCTTACTCCAGGACGTCTCAAAGGCGCAAATGAGATTCTGAGACAGCTAAAATCCTCTCTTCCTTGCCATGTCACAGCTCCATGTAATCTCTCCCATGGGGCAGCTGGACTGCTTACTTGGAAACTCACAGCTCCTAAAATTGCAAAAGCAGAGTCTGACAGATTGTCTTAAGGCTTAATACCAGAACTGGCAAAGTTCACTTCCACCGCATTCAACTAGCTAAAGTTATCGCAGATTTCAAGAATTACTGTATAGCCACAGTAATTAAGACATTATAGTATCAAGGTACAGGCAGAAAAGCACATTGAAGCAATAGATTCCAAGCAGACCCAACTTTTTAAAAATAAAGTACTTATCTTGTAATAATTTCAAATTTTGAGAAAATTTGCAAACATAATACAGAAAGCTTCCATATACCCCTCATCCAGTGTCCTCTAATGTTAACATTTTATATTACCATGGTACATTTGTCAAAACTAAGAAGCTGACATTGGTATATTACTATTAACTAAGCTCCAGACTTCATTAAGAAGTCACCAATTTTGTCATGAATGCCCATTTTTTATTGCAGGATCTAGTCCAGGATCACATGGCATTTAATGAATCACTTTTATATAGTTATGTGATTATTATGATCAAAAAAACCTCCAATTTATGGGGCCTTGGATGGCCTTCCTAAAAATGATACTGGATTGATTGTGTGTTATAGAGAAACATGAACCTTGACCTTCCCTCATGCCTTATACAAAAATTAACTTGATATGGATCCTAATCTTAAGTGTGACATGTAAAACTACAAAGCTTTTAGAATAAAAGCTAATAGGCTAATATCTTCATAATCTTGGAGTAGGCAAAATTTCCTAAATAGGGTGCCAAAGCCACTAGATATAAAGCCAAAAGAAAGGTAAGTTCAATTTTATTAAATTTAAACATTTCTGCTAAACAACAGACAGTACTAAGAAGTTGAAAATGCAAATTTATCATTGGCAAAAGACATTGTCAATACATACATGTAAGTGATTGATATCCTGAATATATAAAGGGGTCATAAAAATTCTTGAAATCAGTAAGATAGAGACCAAAATAAAGGTAAAGTGACAAAAGACTTGAACAGGCGTTTCACAAAAGAGGATGTCTAAATGTCCACAGACTATGAAGCATCAAGGAAATATAAATTAAAACTGAAATGAGATACCACTGCACAGCTACTGAAATGACTTAAACTAAAAATGAGCACCGCCCAGTACTGGCGAGAATGAGGAGGAACTAGAATGCTCAACTATTGCTGGTAGGGTTGTAAAATGATAGAACAACTTAGGAAAAGTATTTGGCAGGTTCTGCTAAAAACTAAATAACCTTTTTCCTTATCACCCAGCAATTCTAATTCTGTGCATATTCTTAGGAGAAGTGAGGGCATAATTTCATGAAAAGACATATACAAGAATGCCCTAGCCTCCTAGAACATTGCAGTTTGATTTTTAATATCCCCAAGTTGGAAAAATAAGAACAAACATCTATCAATGGCAGGATGAATTTTTAAAAAATGTATTATATCCATAATATAAAATATTGGCAACTAAACAGGAACAAATTATCAGTGCACCCAGGAGCATGAATACATCTCAGAAACATGCTGAGCAAAAGATTTCAGAACAAAAGAATTCATACTGCATGATTCCATTAATATAAAGTCTAAGAACAGAAAAACATAATCTGTGGCAATAGATATCATAATTAGATTGACCAACTCATCCAGCTTTGCCTGGAACTTTTCTAATTTTTACACTAAACATCTCACATCCAGGGAAACTTTTGTTTTTAGGCAAACCGGGAGCAGTTAGTCAATCCAGGTGTTACACCCTCTAAGCAGTTGTATTCCTTATGTATTGCTGTGTAATAAATTACCTCAAAACTTCATAGCTAAAACAACAATAAATACTTACTGTTTCACTCAGTGGGTCCTAAATTGTGGAGGATTTTAGCATTGGCCTGGGATCTCTCATGAGGTTGCAGGCATGATATCCACCCGGGACTGCAGTCATCTGAAGGCTTGGTAGGGCTAGGGGATTTGTTTCCAAGATGGTTCACTCCTATGGCTAGAAAGCTGGCGATGACTGTTGGCAGGAGACCTCCATTTCTCCCTACAGAAGTGCTTGAGTGTCTTCACGATGTGACGGCTGACTTCACTCAGAGTGTCTAATCCAGGAAAGAAAGACAAATGCAAGAAAGAAGACATAATGACTTTTATGATCTAGTCTTAAAGATCACACATCATCTCATTCACAATAAAAAAAAGACCAGATTTATTCATTGTGCAAGGAGACCATACAGATAGGAATACCAGGGGACAGGGTTGATTGGGGTCTACCGTGAGGCTGTCTACCACAGGGGAACTCACTGAGAAGGATCATAAAACCTCCTGGATGTTGGGAATGTTTTATATGTAGATCTAGGTGGTGGTTACACGAATGTGTTTATATGAGAAAATCCATCAAGCTGTATACACGCTTAAGATTTGTGCACTTTATTTTATGTAATTAAAAAGATAGACATAAAAAAGAAAAAAGTGACACTATGCCAAAAAGACATATCTACACATTTTACTCTGTTGCTTTAAATCCTTGAATGATTTTGTAATTACACAGAAATGAAGACAAAAATTCCTACCATAAGCTATAAGGCCATGATAGTGCCTCATCCCTTCTAGTATTATCTCACTTTTTCCATGTGACTCCCACTCTATTCTTTCGTTTCCTTTATGGAGCAGATATCTTTAATTCTAGACTCTGAAATACTTTTCTGTCTGAAACATTCTTTTCTGTTTGTTCTTCCCTTGGTTCATAGCTTAAAATTGTTTTGTCAAGTGAATTATTAAACAAACTACTCATTTAGAGATTTGGTAATTATAGGAAAAGAAATAGACATGTGTGATGTCTTTTTAGTAA
>NW_012152618.1:887735-888473 GCF_000956105.1 Propithecus coquereli | reverse complement strand
ACCCAGTGCATATACTACTGCCCCAAATTATTTGGTGCAGAATGTTGAGCATATAAATATTCTACATATTTGGCCTGATAAAATCAATATTCCTTTGTGGATGACTGGCAACTCATGAGCTTCTTAATACAGTTCATCAAATTATGCTATTGAAAAAAGATTTTCAAAGAGTATATTAATAAAACTGCCATTATTATCTCCCAAGTGAACTATATTTTTGTATCATAATTGCTACAAATATTACAAAATTTTGTCTCAAAAAATTTGAACATCACTTAATAGTAAAATATTCTTTGCAGAAAAATAAGAGTCTTTCACTGAGGTACTTGCTTAGGAAGAGGAAAAGGTTTTGAAGGAATTTTGGAAGATTTGATGACATATCTCTGAAGGCAACCTGAGGGATTCAGAAAGCATGTATATTGCCTCCTTTGGAGGCAGGTTACTGCCTTTTACACTCTGTGATAACCTAACACCAGATAATTGGTATTTAAATATATCATTGGCAGAAGAAGCAATAATTATGTGACATTTTCTGTGGTTCTAAAAGTTTTCCTTTTGTTCCTATCAAAATTAACTTGACATTTTTTAAAGTTTAAGTCCATAAAGTCCAATGCCTACCAGAATCTTTCTCATAGTAGGTATAGAGTTGATGTTTGAATTTTCTCCAAACTACACTGTTTATTGTTCTCATGTCCACACAATTTTCTTGTAATCATTGTTAATTTACCTTAAAAATAA
>NW_012152618.1:885547-887685 GCF_000956105.1 Propithecus coquereli | reverse complement strand
GGGGAATGCTTTTCCAGTTACTGTTTGTGTTAATTCCTAGTAGTGTGTACTGTATTATGCATGTGTGTGCACAAACAGTAACGTGTATTCTACAGCTTTCGGCTGCCTTCTCTCAGTTACTCTTGCCGCCCATGAACCACTAGAACTGTATTGGGAAAAGGGAAAAGGGAGCAAAAGTTGTTTGGCAAAATCCAAGACAACAGGATTTTCACAAAACAAATGAGAAGGGAAGGCAAAGCAGCTTTCCCGGGTCTTTGCATGCCGGGGTGCAGAGCCCTCCTGGCCCTCCTCCTTCCAACATTTGGTGCTTTGTGAGGCCATCCAGACCCCCAGGGACCACCCTGGACAAGGGAAGCATGACACTAAGATTTTCACAGAAGGTAAATAAACTCAAGTTAGTGCTTTATGGGCAAAAGAGGCTCAAGTTCTTCATTCCTGCTCCTAAATTACTCTTGCCTTTCTCTTAAAATGAACGGAAACACTTTCAGTCTAGAGGTAGGGAAGCACCTACGAAACGTAACTTTGTGCTTTTTGTTGAGTATCCCTGTTTTATTATTTGGTTTTCCAAGGAGCATATCATTTCTCATCTGATGTTTCTTTTTATTTTCTTTTACATAACCTTAAAGTCATGCTCTCCACAAAATAGAAATTGATTCTTAGAAGCATTTAGATAACCATTTGCTGGAAATCATACTTTTTTGACATATTGTCTATAATAAGCATGCCAACAGATGTATTTTGGGGAAAAAGTGATGCACGAAAGTATCTATGAAGTAGTTTGTGTGATTATTTCAGAAAGCGGAAGCCAATAAGAAAGATGCTATGAACCAAGCCTAGGTTAGAGCTTTATGCAGAGTTCATGAATGTGAACTCAGATTAGACTGAGAACTTAACCAAAATAAAATACTACAAAATGCTGATTATCTACATTGTCATCTCTTTGGATCTAACAGTCTTTTGGAATCCAAGTGTTCATGCATGCTAAATAAATTGGATGATGGATCATTTGCAAATTAAAATATTGTGAGTACCTACCTACTATGGCAAATCTAATTTTGAGTCATGATGGTACAAAAATGATTCACAGTAATTTTCATACCAAGATGCTCAGGAAATACTATTTTCTGAATTCAATTTTCTCCATTTAAAGCACATCATTTACTCAATAAAAGTATTAATACGAGATTATGGTTTGGATTTTACCATACTCTTTATGTACAGATTTAAACTCTTATTTATTGGTATTGTTTTTATTATTTGTTGTTATAAAATCTAGCATTTATCTAATATTCAGTGGTTATAAAGTGATTTCACACACATTCTTTAATTAGCATTTTAGAATATATCTTTGAGAACAATATCATTATTGTTATATTCTTCCATTTTTATAGAGCTGGAGTAATAAAGCAAATTGCCCAAGGAGATGGCTAGCTAGCATCAGAATCTTCAAACTCTAAAGTCCTTTCTGTTGGCATGGCACCATGCCTGACTGTTCACACTGACTTAAAGACATATCACCACAAATTTCCAAAATCAGTGTTTAGATTCTTTGATTGCTGCATTTCAATATTCAAAAGAAACACTTATTATTGCTCCTATACTCAATTCTCCTCCCTTAAACACTAAAGCAATAGAGTACAAGAAGTTAAGAATCAGATTGTTCAAACTGTGTGAAAGATTTAACCACTCTGGTTTACTAAAAAATGTCTCTTCAGTTTATTTGACAGGTAAAAATGTTCTTTTGTGTGCAATATCTTCAAAGAATGTTGCAAGAATATTATATGGAAATAAATGCTTACCTATCTCCTGGAACCAAGATCATTTTGATCTTGATTCTGAATGGAAACTTGTATAGGAAATACAGAATTTTAGAAGGCAAGTTCCTGAATCCATTAGTACATTGTTCATATCTACAGTGTACTAGGGAGGGGCTATGTCCAATCATCAAGACAAAGAAAAGGACAGTGGAAGGAGAAACGTTTCAATAGGGCTATAGACTTGACAACATAACATATATGAGGTTCTGTCTTATTAAGTGAATTATGATTTCAATTCAACTTTCCACATGAGGAATGAGGCTGTTTAATTGCTTCCTCCGATGCTTCTAGAACAGAAAATTCTTAGAGAATAAGCTGAAG
>NW_012152618.1:868752-877934 GCF_000956105.1 Propithecus coquereli | reverse complement strand
TCTTTGTATACACACACATATTCACACAATAATTTTAAGTTTTACATAATTTTCAACTATATAAATAAGGTATTTGGTGCACACAGGAATACCTCAGAGACATTGCAGGTTTGGTTCCAGACCAACACAATAAAGCAAATTTCACAAAAAAGAAAGTCACAGGAAATCTTTGTTTCCCAGTGCATATAAAAGATATACTTATACTCTACCATAGTCTATTAAGTGTGCAATAGAATTATGTCTAAAAAAGTATTAATACACACTTTAATTAAAATACTTTATTGCTAAAAAATGCTAATGATTATCTGAGCTTTCATTGAGTTGTAATGTTTTTGCTGGTAGAAATTTTTGCCTTAGTGTTGATGGCTGCTGAATAATTAGGGTGGTAGTTACTGAAGATTGGGGTGGCTGTGCCAATTTCTTAAAAGAAGAAAACAATGAAGTTTGCCGCACTCATTGACACTTTTTTTTATTTCAGAATATTATGGGGGTACAAACATTTTGGTTACATATAATGCCTTAGCCTTGCCCAAGCCAGGGCTGCAAGCATGCCCTTCCCCCATATAGTGTGCTCCACATCCATTAGTTGTGAGTTTACCCACCCCCACCACCTGCCTCCCACCTGATTGGCACCCAGTGAATATTACTACCATGTGAGCACTGTAGTGTTGATCAGTTAGTACCAATTTAATGGCAAGTACATGTGGTGCTTGTTTTTCCATCCTTGTGATACCTCACTTCAAAGGATGAGCTCAAGCTCTATCCAGGATAATATAAGAGGTGCTAGTTCACCATTGTTTTTTGTAGTTGAGTAGTATTCCATGGTATACATATACCACATTTTATTAATCCATTCATGTATTGATGGGTACTTGGGTTGTTTCCACATCTTTGCAATTGTAAATTGTGCTGCCATAAACATTGGAGTGTAGATGTCTTTATTATAGAATGTCTTTTTTTCTTTGGGTAGATGTCTAGTAGTGGGATTGCTGGATCAAATGGTATTTCTATTTTTAGCTCTTTGAGATATCTCCAAATTACTTTACACAGGGGTTGTACAAATTTGCAGTCCCACCAACAGTGTAAGAATGTTCCAATATCTCCATATCCATGCCAGCATTTGTTGTTTTGTGACTTTTTGATAAAGGCCATTCTCGCTGGAGTTAGGTGATATCTCATTGTGGTTTTGATTTGCATTTCCCTAATGATTAGAGATGTTGAGTACTTTTTTATATGTTTGCTGGCCATTTTTCTGCCTTCTTTTGAAAAGTTTCAGTTCATGTCCTTTGCCCATTTTTTATGGGGTTGTTTGATTTTTTTTCTTGTTAATTTTAAATTCTAAAATTCTATATAGATTCTTCTTAGCAGCCCTTTATTGGATGTGTAGCTTGCAAATATTTTCTCACATTCTGTAGGCTGGCTATTCTGTCTAATGATAGTTTTCTTGGCTTTGTAGAAGCTTTTTAATTTGATTAGGTATCATTTATTTATTTTTGTTTCTACTGTGATTGCTTTGGGGATCTTCTTCATAAATTCTTTGCCTAGGCCAATGTCTATAAGAGTTTTCCCAACATGTTCTTCTAGAATTCTTAAGGTTCCATGCCTTAGGTTTAAGTCTGTAATCCATTATGAATTGATTTTTGTGAGAGATCAGAGGTGGGGTTCCAGTTTCAGTCTTCTGCATGTGGTTACCAACTTTTCCCAGCACCATTTATTGAACAGAGATTCCTTTCCCCAATGTATATTTTTGTCTGCTTTGCCAAAGATTAGATGACAATATAAGGATGGTTTTATATCTGGGTTCTCAGTCCTGTTCCAAAGGTCTTTTTCTCTGTTTTTGTGCCAGTACCATGATGTTTTGGTTACTATAGCTTTGTAGTAAAGCTTGAAGTCTGGAAGACTGATGCCTCCCAATTTGTTCTTTTTGCTTAAGATTGCTTTGGCTATACGAGGTCTTCTCTGGTTCATATGAAATGTAGATTTATTTTTTCTAGATCTATAAAGAATGATTATGGTATTTTGATAGGAATTGCATTAATTCTGTAGATCACTTTAGGTAGTATGGACATTTTAACAATATTGATTCTGCCAATCCATGAGCAAGGTAGAGTTTTCCATCTGTTTACATCTTCTACAATTTCTTTTCTCAGTGTTGCACAGTTCTCCCTGTATAGGTCTCTCACCTCCCTCATTAAATATGTTCCTAAATATTTAATTTTCTTTGATCCTATTGTGAAAGGTGTGAATCTTTTATTTGATTTTTGGCTTGACTGTTACTGGCATATATGAATGCCACTGATTTGTGAGCATGGATTTTGTATCTTGAGAGTTTATGGAATGCATTTATCAATTCCAGAAGTCTCTCGGTCGAATCCTTGGGATTTTCTAGATATAATAGCATATCATCAGCAAAGAGTGAGAATCTGACCCCTTCTGCCCCCATTTGGAAACGCTTAATTCCCCTCTCTTGTCTGATTGCTCTGGCAAGGACTTCCAGCACTATGTTGAAAAGAAATAGAGATAGTGGGCAACCTTGTCTGGTTCCAGTTTTAAGTGGGAATGCTTTCAATTTTTCCCCATTCAGTATGACATTGGCTGTGAGTTTATCATATATGGCTTTAATAATTTTAAGGTATGTCCCATCTCTGCCTATTTTGTTAAGAGTTTTCATCATAAACGTGTGCTGGATTTTGGCCAAATGCTTTTTCTGCATCTATTGAGAGAATCATATGGTCTTTGTTCTTGCTTTTATTTATGTGGTGAATTGCATTTATACATTTGCATATGTTAAAGCATCCTTGTATCTCTGGGATAAAGCCCACCTGGTTATGATGAATTATTTTTTTCATGTGCTGTTGGATTCGGTTTCCTAAGATTTTGTTGAGGATTTTTGCATCTATACTCATGAGGAATATTTGTCTGCAGTTTTCTTTTTTTGTTGTGTCCTTTCCTGGCTTTGGTATCAAGGTGATATTGGCTTTGTAGAATGAGTTGGGGAAGATAGTACCCCTCTCAATGTTGTGGAATAGTTTTTGCAGTATAGGTACGAGTTCTTTGTAAGTTTGATAAAATTCAGGTGTGAACCCATCTGTTCTGGGACTTTTTTTGTTGGAGGATTTCTAATTGATGCTTGATATTGCCAACAATTTCTGTGCTTGATATTGGTCTGTTCAGGAATTCTATTTCTTCCTGACTGAGCATAGGGAGGTTGTGTGTGTCTAAGAATTTGTCCATTTCCTCCACATTTTGTAGTTTTGGGGCATATAGATATTTATAGTATTCAAAGATAATGTTTTGTATTTCCATGATGTTTGTAGTGACCTCTCCTTTTTCATTTCTAATTGAGTTTATTAGAGTCCTTTTCTTTCCAGTTCTTGTCAATGTAGCTAGAAGGCTATTAATTTTGTCTTTTTGAAAAACCAACTTTTGGTTTTATTAGTCTTCTGTATAGTTCTTTTGTTCTTGATTCTATATAGTTCTGCTCTGATCTTATTTATTTCTTTTCTTCTGGTAGGTTTAGGATTTATTTGCTCTTCCTTTTACAGTTCCTCGAGATGGCTTATTAGTTTGTTAATCTGTGAACTTTCTGTCTTTTAGATGTGAGCATTTAATGCTATTACTTTTCTTCTCAGAAAGGTTTTTGGTGTATACTACAGATTTTGATAACTTGTGTCCTCATTATCATTTAGTTTGAAGAATCTTTTGATTTCCATCTTGATCTCCTCTTTGACCCAATAGTCATTCAGCAATTAGATTGTTTAATTTACATGAATTTAATAATGGTGAATGTTTCCATGGGAATTGATCTCTAATTTTATACCACTGTAGTCTGAGAAGATACAGGATATAATTTTTATTTTTTAAAAAATTTGTCAAGATCTGATTTGTGGTCTAGGATGTGTTTAATTTTAGACAGAGTTCCATGAGCTGATGAGAAGAATGTATTTTCAACTTCATGTGGGTGGAATGTTCTGTAGATATCTGTTAGACCCATTTGTTCTAGAGCTCTGTTTAAGTCGATTGTTTCTTTGTTTATTTACTACTTGGAGAATCTGTCCAGTTCAGTCAGTGGGGTGTTGAAATCTCCAGCTACTATGGCATTACTGTTTACCATGTTATTTAGATCAAGCAAGGTTTGTTTTATGTATCTGGGTGCTATTGTGTTGGGTGAATAAATATTAAGAATTGTTAAGTCTTCTTGTTGGATTTTTCCCTCCACCATTATATAGTAACCATCTTTTTCTTTCTTTACTTTTGCTATTTTAAAGTTTATGTTATATGATATAAGAATAACTACCCCAGCTTTCTTTTGGTTTCCATTTGCCTGGAAGTTTGTTTTCTAACCCTTGACCTTGAGTCTAAAACCATCTTTGTGGGTAAGATGTGTTTCCTGGAGACAGCAAGTACTTGGCTTGTGTTTTTTTATCCACTCAGCCAGTTTATGTCTCTTCAGTGGACAATTCAAACCATTCACATTTATTGAGAGAATTGATATTTGGCATAGATTTCTGTTCATACTGTTGGATAAATTCTTATTCTTTTGTTTTACCTCTCAAGACATTGTGGAATCAAGGTTCTGGACTTTAACTCTTCTAGGTTGGCCATTATTCTGTTTTAGAAGATTGAGGATGGGTCTCCAGTTCCTTCTGGCTTGTAACGTTTCAGTTGAGAAGTCTACAGTTAATCTGATAGGTTTTCCTTTGTAGGTTTTCTGCTGTTTTCATCTTACTGCTGGAAGGATTGTCTCTTTTGTGTTTACTTTGGCCAGCCTAATAATTGTATGATGTGGTGATTGCCTTTTCACATTGAGTCTCCCAGGAGTTCTGTGTGCTTCTTGTACCTGGATATCCAAATTTCAGGCCAGCCCAGGTAAGTTTACTTCCATTATTCCAAGAAATAGATTTTCCAGCCCTCGTATATTTTCTTTTTCTCTCTCTGGCATGCCTATAATTCTTACGTTTGGTTTCTTTCCATAACCCCACATTTCTTATGTGTTTTGTTCATATCTCTTGCTTCTGTGTTCTTTTTCTTCATCTGATTTGTTTAGCACATAGGCATCATCTTCAAGCTCTGAGATTCTTTCCTCTGTGTGATCCATCCTATTCTTAAGGCTTTCCACTGTGTTTTGTAGTTCCTTGAATGCCTCTTTCATTTCCAGTATTTCTGTTTGGTTCTTTCATAATATTTAATTTCTTTAGAGAATTTTCCATTCATTTCCTGTATTGTTCTTGTGGCTTCCCTGCGTTAGATATCTATTTTCTCTTCAATTCCATTGAGTTTTCTTATAACCCATATTCGCAATTCTTTCTCTGCCAATTTAATCATTTCATTTGAGTTGGACCTGTTGTTGAGAATCTAATGATTTCCTTTGGGGGTGAATTTTCGATCTGATCTTTCATGTTTCCTGCTTTCTTTCACTGATTCTTTCCCATCAGGCTACTTGGTTAAAAACTGGAAGAGCTAGGATTGGTTTATGACCCTACCTCCAAGTCCCCAAGGGCAGTTTCTTGACAGTGGTGGGGAAAGGCGTGCTGGTCCTGTATTGCCTTAGGGGTATTTTAGCAAGTTGGGTTACTTCTGACCTGTTGTCACCTCTTGCCAATGGAGACTAATGGGTTTGGTCCCCTAGCTTAAGTTCCCAGATGGTGGATTGTACTTGTGAGTATGACTCCATTGCCCTCTAATAGCTTGAGATGGAAGGCACTGTGTTAAGCTGCGGGGTTACTCTCTCTGTTATAAATTGTAGTTTACATGGAGGAGCCAATTATCAAAGTAATCTAAAGTCTCTGTGGTAGGCTCTGGTATCAGAGATGGGGTGTATGAATGTCCCAATCTTTGGGAGGAGCCTTGCCACTCCTGAGAGTTACTTGGACCCCTGTTTTCCCTTATGGTGATGATACAGGCAAGCTAGCCTGGGTGTGTGTGCGTCTATGGTTGCTTGATCTGCCACTAGGGGGAGCCACTAATATGTTATTAAGGGCTATTTCACCACACTTGGAAGGCTGTTCCTTATGGGTGGGGTCAACTGGTACACTTATCGAGGTCTCTGGCCAGGTTTTCCCTTCCGTGTCCACAATTCCCGATGCTGGCAGCCCCCGGGATGCAGAGAGCAAGCCCTGAAATTATGATCTTATTAGATGACCTAAGCCGGTTTGGTGGGCTGAATCAACAGGCCACCCACTATTTTTCAGCACCAAAGCACTGCAGATTCACACCAGATGCACACAGAAAGCGGCTGTTCTTGCTTCTCCCCACCTCCAAGGGTGGAGCTTGCTGTGCCTGGTACAAAAGTCCCCAGGCTGGGGAAGGTGTGTTGCTCAAAACCACCGTGCACTGCAGCATCTCCGGGCTGGGAACCCCCCATGATGGTGGCCACCCACCCCTGGAGAGCTAGTGTTGGGGGGCAACCACTTAGGAGTTGGCAGATGCTGGTCCAGAGGCTCAATCAACAGGCCGCCAGCTATCCCCTCTGCATCACAGTCCCATAGTCTCATATCTGCCTCGCTGAGGGTCCTGCTCTTTCTGTCCTGCCCTGAGCTGGCAAAATCGTCAGTGGTATCCAGGGGCAGAGCTCCCTTTTCAATGTTCACCTCCTGTGCTCTGGTCCCACTGATCACCAGAGGCAAGGTGCCTGTCTCCAAACTCCCTCATGTAGTTGTGGGAAGTAACCGCTCAGACCAGTCTCTACCCCCGCCCAGTGTGGTCCCAACACAGAGCCCTGGGGAGTCCAAAATGTTTCCTGCTATTGTCTCCTTTCCACATAGCCTGTCGTCCTGTGCAACAACTTAGCACTGACTTCAGGTACATCCTTGTCTGAGTGGGTGAGGAAGTCTATGGGGGAGCCGGGCGTCCTCCTGTGGGTCAGATCACCCTGTACTGGGTGGCTGGGCAGGCATGGCCCTCCCATGCTCTATTGCCTATTGTATATCTTGCACTCTCCAGTCTTTATGCTCACATCTCCCTCTCACCTGTTTTTTCCTGTGCTGTGTGTTCCATTCTTTTTCCCTGCAGATCCACAACATTGTTCTTGGGGGAGGGAGTTATCCACTTGTGTGTAGCCATCTGAGTTCTTCCCCTCCTTTTCTGGGAGCAGAGAGCCAGGAGGTCACTACTAATCCCCCCTTTTTTCCTCTCTCTATAAAGGGAATTTATTCGACTCATTCTTCAATAAAAGATTCATCTGTAGCATGTATGCTGACTGATAGCATTTTACCTGCAGTAGAACTTCTTCCAAAATTGGAGTCAATCCTCTCAAACCCTGCTTTTCCTTTATCAACTTAGTTTATGTCATATTCTGAATCCTTTGTGGTCATTTCAACAATGTTCACAGCATCTCCAAAGGGAGTAAATTCCACCTCAAAGAACCACTTTCTTTGCTCATCCATAAGAAACACCTCCACATCCATTAGTTTCATCATGAGATAGCAGCAATTCAGGCACATCTTCAGGCTCCACTTCTAATTCTAATTCACTGGCTATTTACACCACATCTGCAGCTATTTCCTCTACCTCAAAGTCAATCATGACAGTTGGAATCAACTCCTTCCAAACTCCTAATCATGTTGCTGTTTTGACCTCCTTCCATGAATCACAGATGTCCTTAATGACATCTAGAATGGTGAATCCTTTCCAGAAGGTTTCAATTGACTTTGCCCAGATTCATCAGAAGAATCACTATCTATGGTCGTTATAGTTTTATGAAATGTATTTCTCGAATAATAAGACTTGAAAGTCAAAATTACTCCCTGATCCATGGATTGCAGAATGGATGTTGTGTTAGCAGACAAGAAAACAACATGAATCTATTTGTACATTTCTATCGGAGCTGTTGGGTAATGAGATACAAATCAATAAGCAGTAATATTTTGAAAGAAATATTCTTTTCTGGGCAGTAGATCTCAACAGTGTGCTTAAAATCTTCAATCAACCATGCTGTAAACAGATGGGCTGTCCTGCCGGCTTTGTTATTCCATTTATAAACCACAGGCAGAGTAGATTTAGCATAATTCTTTAGGATCTTAGAATTTTCAGAATGATAAATGAAAATTGACTTCAACTTACAGTCACCAGTTGCATTAGCCCCTAACAAAAGAATCAACCTGTCCTTCAAAGCCTTGAAGGCAGGCATTGATTTCTCTCTAGTTATAAAGGTCCTAGATGACATCTTCTCCCAATACAAGGCTGTTTCATCTGCATGGAAAATCTGTTGCTTAGTGATGCCCCTTCCTCTATGATCTTACTAAATCTGGATAACTTGCTGCAGACTCTACATCAGAACTTGCTTCAACTTGCATTTTTATGTTATGGAAATGGCTTCATTTCTTATACCTCATGAACCAAACTCTTCAAGTTTCAAACTTTTCCTCTGAAACTTCCTCACTTCTCTTAGCCTTCACAGAATTGAAGAAAGTTAAGGCCTTGCTCTAGATTAGGCTCTGGCTTATGGGAGTGTTGTAGCTTATTTGATCTTCTATCCAGACCACTGAAACTTTCTCCATCTCAGCCATAAGACTGCTTCACTTTTGTATCATTTTTGTATTCACTGGAGTAGCACTTTTAATTTCTGTCAAGAACTTTCCTTTGCATTCACAACTTGGCTAACTGGTGCAAGAGGCTTAACTTTGGCCTATTTCAGTTTTCAGCATGGCTTCCTCACTAAGCTTAATCATTTCTAGTATTTATTTAAAGTGAGAGACGTGTAGCTCTTCTTTCATTTGCACACTGAGAGGCTATTATAGGGTTATTAATTGGCCTACCTTAAATATTATGTTTCAGAGAATAGGAAGGGACAGGAAGAGGGAGAGGGGTGGGAGAATAGGTTGGTGGAGAAGTGAGAACACACACATTTATCCATTAAATTCACCATCTTATATGGGTGTGGTTCTTATATGGTGTTACTATGATAACATCACAGATCCGTCATCACAAATCATCATAAGAAATATAATAATAATAATAAACTTTGAACTATTTGTGAGAATTACAAAAATGTGACACAGAGACATGGAGTGAGCACATGCTGTTGGAAAAATGGTACCAATAGACTTGCTTGATTCAGGGTTGCCACAAACTTTAATTTGTAAAAAGCTCAACATGTTAGAAGTTCAATAAAGTTAGGTGCAATAAAGCCAAGTGCTATAAAGCAAGTTATCCCTATTTAACGTTTTGGAATTTGTTTTATA
>NW_012152618.1:865201-866831 GCF_000956105.1 Propithecus coquereli | reverse complement strand
CATTATGTACATTTACCTTGTTATGCAGCTGTCAACACCAGTTATCTCCAGAATGTTTTCATCTTCCCCAAGGGAAACTCTGTATATGTTAAACAATAACTTCCCATTCCCACATCCTCCAAGCTCCTGGAAACTAGGGGAAAGGCGTGGGACAGATTCTTCCTTATACCCCCCAGGAAGAACCAACCCTACTGACACCTTGATTTCAGACTTCCAGTCTCCAGACATGTGAGGCAATTGTTAAAGCCATCCAGTCTGTGATACTTCGTTAGAACAGCCTTAGCAAGCTAATACAGGGACCATTAAAATATAGCAGCTAGGAACATTCTTACTCATATTTTTTATTAAAAGCATATATGCATTTTTGTTAAATATATGCCTAGGACTACAAATATGGATGATATGATATGGGTTCATTTAGCTTTTGCAGATATTTACAAATAGTTTCCATGGTGGCTGTACCAATTTACACCCTCAGCAAAAGACACAGAATTTCTCATGAAGAAGATAATAGTTTTTGTAGGTTTTCTAAAACTTATCTAGTCAAAATAGGATCATGAATATAGCAAAGTTTATTCAGACTACTTGTATAGGAAGAATCACACTGAGGAAAGTGCATTCATCAGTATAGATCACTGATTTCATGGATTAATCAATGCAATTGAAATGTTAACAGAACAAAAGTGTTATGCCAATCTCAAGAAGAGATTCAACAAGTTTCCATAGATCATAAAAAGATACGTTTAGCAAGAGGTCTTCAATCACTGACCTGTCTGATGTGGTGGGTGGTTCCTTCCTACATTCAGAGACATATTGCGTGTGATGCCATGGAATAAGATCTCTAGCATAGCTTCCTAGATAGTTTGGTGCTCAGAGCAAGAGCTCACCCCTCCCCCAGCTCACATGTCCTATAAGGAGATATGCCATACTGACATCTCTTTGGAGGAGAGGGGAAGTTATGACTAAATTATTAAACCTCTAAATTCTGTTAGCTCATCTCTTTCCAAAAGGTGCTTTCAGAAATAATGGCATCATTAGACCTGGAAAAGATCTTGCCTGGAATTAAAGCAGTCAGGGTGAGCATTTTTGATTAATCGCATCCTTTAACTTTTCACTTTATTGCAACTTGGAATTTCTCATGAAGTAATCATATCTTAGAGCCCATAGGAGAAAAACACACTGAACTACACAATGTGTTTGTCATCTTCAAAAAATGAATCCTATTGCCTTAAAATAAACTTCTTGAGAGATATACTAAATTGTTATATTCAATTGGTTATCTAAGTATGTGCAAGAAGCAATGCTAGGGTTTTGAGGTTCAAAAAATATCAACCCAGAAGGAATTTATGATCTAATAGGGAGCATGCTATTTGAAACAGGGCTTCATACTCTGTTAACTTTCCTTCCTTATGCTCAAATAAGTACGTCTTCTTCTTGTATTATGTATGACTATTTTCCAGTTCCTTCTTGTTCAGCCCATGCCAATGAAACACCTAATGAAGCTGAATTCTAAAAAGCCATGTTCCACAACTAGAGATATCAGCTGTAAACCATGACTACAGCCAAGAAAAATGTCCTTCTCACACTAAACCATCGCCTTTAAATTTAATAATATTAAAATATCAATAAT
>NW_012152618.1:861409-863751 GCF_000956105.1 Propithecus coquereli | reverse complement strand
GAAGAGACAATCTACAGATTGGGAGAAAGTATTTGCAAGCCATACATCAAATAAGGGGATTAAAACCCAAAATACATGAGGAATTAAAACAACTAAATGGCAAGAAAACAAATAACACAATTAAAACATAAGCAAAGAACCTGAATAGATATTTCTCAAAAGAAGTCATTCAAATTGCCAATAAGTATATGAAAAAATGCTCAATGTCATTAATCATTAGTGAAATACAAATTAAAATTGCACTGAGAGCCTATTAGGCCCTCCTGAAAATAGAGGCTCTCACAGACCCCGAGCTTGTGACCCTACTTATCCAGCTGCCCGTAATACTTTGGGCCATGAAAATAGCATCCTACAGCCTCAGCTGGGCTGCAGAGGCCTCCCTAAGACAAAATGAAACCAACGCTGAGCCCTCTGGTATATTCTACTTGCAGGAAGGGTGGCTTCCCCCATCCTCAGTCCCTTGTCAGATGAAATTTAAGAATAAGAGCTACAAATAGAGCTTTTTGGTATAATTAAAAGTTTACAGGAACATTACAAATTGATTAGTGTAATATCATATTGAAACAGAGAACACCAGCTTCTGACACCTAGAGGCTTGCCAGGCACTCAGCAAGGTCTTGGTGACTGCTGTTATACATCATCAGACAAGGTCACTGTGACCTTGATGAATTGCGATAAAAAATGAAACCATTCTGTAATCATGTCTGAACACAGACAAAACATAAACATTATCTAAGCCACAAAAATGATCAAATATCCCCCATGTTGGATAACATGAGTGACTGCTGCCCGTTTAACAACTACAACTTAGCCTTGGTCTATACCTCCTGTCTTCTAAATAAGGTTTATAATAATACCTCGTCATAAAATTATCTATGCTTCCTGACAGGATCTAATGCAAAACAAATCTCCGTTTTTAAAACTTTACCCCAAATCTGCCGACATAAGTACAAATCCTTATTTTCAGGTCATTTTCAACACTGTTTTAACCATGTGTGCGTTCTCCCTTCCTGAAATGAGTAATAAACACAATTTGCTTAACTGACAGGGTATGTTTCTGGTGAGTTTTGACTAAAACTTATTGGAGATAGAATATAACAAACAGAGCAAATTCGATATTTCCTCAAGTCTGAGATGCTGTACATTGCAAGACACATTGTGATTTCACAAATATTGATGTATAAAATGTATACATCATAGAATTGATACAATATTGCATTTGTTATTTGACTACATTTACTTTCTAGACTTAAAGATACATTTACCAAAAATATTGAATTTAAAAGTTGAAGGAAATCTTTTATTTTTAAGGCAAGGCATTCCTATTTAAAGGCTCCTAAAATATTCTCCAAGGAAAATAAATAAATGTTTTATATGAAGTGTTTTTTATCAATAAAGAATAAGTAAAAACATAATGGATTTTAAAAATACTCTGGATCAGAAAGTGGTAAATATGGCCTACTTCCAGTCCTTATAAAGTTTTATTAGAGTATAGTCGTATCCATTCCTTTACATATTTTCAGTGATAGAGTTTATTAGCTGTAACAGAGATCATGTGGCCAGCAAAGCTTAAAGTATTTACTATTTGGCTCTTTAGAGCAAAAAGTTTCTGGCTTCATTAGGATACGACCTGAAATTAGGATACAACCATATTCTGGCTTCATAACACTTGTAAAATACAGTACTGTTTGTATGTAAAGCATAATTAGAAACATAATAAACAAAATACTATGACTCAATATCCTCACCTTTAAAATCAGCATTATAATCTTAGTACCTACTTCACAGTTAGTGTGAGCATTGAATGTATTAATACATCCAAAGTGCTTAGAACAGTGCCTCAGTATATGATAAATGCTAATATATGTGTCTTCTATTTTTGTAGCTGCTCATAATCATTAACAAAACCAGTAGCATCTTCAAGACCTCTAAATATTAAAGTTCATTTTCTGACACATAAAAAAAAAATTAGTGAACACAATGATAGCTAAATAATGGCAGAGTTGAATAGTATTCTATCATGGGCCAAAATGGCCCAAAACATTTTTTAAAAAAGAAAAAGAGAAGACAATTTTTAAAAAAAGAATTGCATAAAAAGCAATGGCAATTATTCTATTGAAAACTAGGAAACAATTAATAAAACTGATTAGAAGCAGCAACATACGCGATAGCTTTTTTGGAATGTTCCACCATTGGATTATGAACAGATGTGAATACAATAGAGTTTTGAAACGCCCACACACTGATTAAATAGGAGAAACTTAAATACCCAGCTACATATCCTTCTTCTGCAGAAACATCAGAGTGGTAATTAGTTTGTCCTCAGACTGGGATTTAATTTC
>NW_012152618.1:860777-861359 GCF_000956105.1 Propithecus coquereli | reverse complement strand
TTTCTTTTAACTTTGCTCCTTCATCTATTATTCCAAGTCACGAGAATGGATATTTTAGACCCTTATAATGTGAGGCTGTAATTTCTGAGACAAAGATTCAGGGAGGATTAAGAACCACAATGAATTACTAAATAATTCTTCCATCAGAAGTATTAAAATTTATGGCTATTGAAATATATTTTAGATTTTTATTTTGTCCTTTGGGGTGAATAGTTTACATATTTCTTGAAGGCAATCCCATGTTTAAGAGTTCTTTTAGCCTAGTTGTAAATCATTTTGTTTTGTTTTCCCAGTGGCATTATCTTAGGCAAGAGTAAGGAAACAGTTTGAAAAATGTCCAGAATTTCACTGAAATAACAGAAGTTCATCAATCTAATGTTTAAAAGCTTTGTTAGATGCGTCCAACTACACTATGAATATTTACGTGCCACTCATTTCCTATACATTTTATTTAGTTATCAATATTCATAGAAAAACTCTACCTGGAATGGAATTAACTCATGTAACAATTTTTTACTGACTACCTACTATATCCAGGATATTGTTCTACACATTATAATTCAAACATTTTTTTTTGTTTTT
>NW_012152618.1:848482-857783 GCF_000956105.1 Propithecus coquereli | reverse complement strand
GTATTTTTTGCAATTATATCCTCTATCAATGGAATACAATGTAACATTTATTTAATTACTATATGTTATAAGTTGAATCGTATGTCATGAAAATTTATATGTTGAAGTCCTAGCCCCCAGTACTTCAGAATATGGTTTTATTTGAAAATAGGGTCATTGCATATGTAATTATTTAAATTAAGACGAGGTTATCTTGGAGTATGGTGGGCCCTTCATCCAATATGACTGGTATCCTTATAAAAAGGGAAAATTTGGACACAGAGACAGGGGGGTATACAGGATGAACACCACATGAAGACTGGAATTATGTTTCCACAAGCCAAGGGCTAGAAGAGAGGCCTGGAGCAGATCCTTCCCTAGCGCTTTCGAAGGAACATGGCCTTGCTAACACCTCTGCCTCTGACTTCTAGCCTTCAGACCAAAGACAATGAATATCTGTTGTTCTAATCCACCCAATTTGTAGTACTTCATTACCTTCAAAACTAATACTTTATCCAACTGCCTACTAGGGTTTAGAAAAAATATAATGAATTAGTTAGAAACAACCCCTGGGATTGAAGTTCACCATACAAGTTCATTTCTAGCACTATGCAATATATAAATTTGGAAATTTTATTTTTCTGGAGTAGGTGCTTCACAACACCATAGCATAAAATTAGAAATTTTAAAGAGACTAATAAATAAGTTAGGTGTGATATGTATTTGACATGTCTTATTACTGTTAATAGTGGTCCCTAACAAGTGTCAGGCATGATGTCCTTGGGTATTTTCATGTATTTGAAAGTCCTATCAATCCTATGCATATAAACTGAGAATATCAGAGAAGGTAAGGGATTTCCTCAAATCATGACCAAATCCAATTCTGGGTCAGGAATGCATGTGCTCTACCAGTATAGCATAGAATGATCCATGCAATTAAAATTTTGGCAACTTGCTATTGTGACCACAGGTCAAGATAATAATCTCTAAATGGCACGGACAAGATTTCTTTTTGAAATCTAATGTGTGAAAATGCTGAAATCTATCTCTATAAAAATATACTTGCTGAAGAAAAGTGTTATAACTTTTTTTCCACAACAGGTAAAGCTTGCTGCAGGAAAGGGTAAATGATTGTAAAATTTAGCGAGCACCGTGCCAACATACACCGTGTATTTGATGAATTCGAAGATTTAGCAACATAAACATTTAATTAGGAAAACAGCCTAAGCTCAGGAATTTTAAGAAAGTAAAGAGACATTGTTCAACAAAGAAGGAGCAAATAAGGTATAAATTTTACTTTGTTCTAAATACGTAGTTTATCTAAGAGAATTCTTTATGCATATATTCCATTACCATTGTGAAGAAAATACTGTAAATTTCAACTCCTCTTGAAAAATATTGAAAGTTTGAACTAGCTTTATAGTAAAAAAAATTACTATTTTTCAGAGAGCTAGTTAACTTAGGTCAAGACTTTATTACAAAAATCACTTTACCAGATTTGGTCACATTACTCTTTAATTCTGCTTGTTTATGTGCTGAAATATAGAACAAGTTGTTTAAGATCTAGAAATATAGAAAGCATCTAATGTAGTTTGGTTATCAAATATAATAAATAACAAAATAAAATCTATTGCCATGAAGGTTTTCGTGGAAATTTATGGGAATGCTAAAAGACACTGCAATAATTAGTGAAATATTTAAACAAAGATGCCATTTGCTATTAGTATATTAGGGGATTGTTTCAGCATTTCCAGATCTTTTACTATATTTCTAATTCTATAGCAGAGGGAGAACATGATATTGAAAATTTATTAAATTCCTTTTTCTTGAGATAAGGTATATGTTGTTTTCCATATTCATGAAGAGAGTCTTGAGGTAAATTGTTTGCATGTCATCTTTTTCTACTTCTCTTAACAAGAATGCCTATGAAACACACGATAAAACAAAGTTTTAGGACCTGAAAAAGAAACCATCAACAACACAGTGTTATTTACTTGAGCAGGAAAATGAATACAGAAACAGGTTTCTAAGAGCAGTGAATCAGTGAAGTATTCAAAGTGCGGTGCTTCCTTTATTGGCCTTCACATTTTCAATGTGATTTGACTCAAATATTTTCCTGGGAGAAATTCTATATATTCTCTTCGTTACTCCCTGATACCAGCTCTATGTTTGGAATCATACTACCTAATACTTCTTTTAGTTTCATATGCTTATTATCATTTTCAGCTTTGATTCCGTTATGGTCATGTGATTAAGCCTTTAAGTAATGCACATATGAAGCAGAGAATAATGCTAAGACTTGAATTTAATGCACTTAAAATTGGCTGAATTTAACTCTGGATAAAAAGATATAATAAATGAAAAGTAACAATGGCCTTGTTACTTTTATTTCTAAGTGGATTTTGATATGGCGAAGACTATCAGAACTTCTTTGAAAGAGTTGTGTAGAGTAGAATCAATTCAGTTTAATCTGCTCAGTTACGTATTACAAAACTATGAAACATACTCATTGATAGACTTCACATACCTTTTCTTTCACTTGTATATTTTTAATGAAGTAGCATTGCTCAAGTATGTAATATATAGTAAGGCTTGGTCATAAATAAGACTATTAAGAAAATATTTTAAGAAAGAGCTATATCTACAAATGCTTGTATGGAATGATTCTCAAGTTATGTTATTCAATGGGAGAAAAAAATATAGAGTGTTTGTAGTGGGCAGACTGTAAAATGGCCCCAACAAGCCCTGTATCCTGGTAGGCACACCCTTATTTAACCCACACCCCTGAGTGTGAGCAGGATCTATGACTTGCTTCTAATGAATAGAATATGACAAATGTGACCATATGTTATTTCAATTATTAGGTTACATGTGGTTGTAACTTCTATCATGCCAGCAGAATTCATTGCCTCCAAGGCTTGCGTACTTTGATGAAGTAAGTGGTCATGTTGGTGAGGTCTAGATGACAAGGAACTGAGGGCAATTTCTGTCCAACAGCCAGCTAGAAACTGCA
Organism: Propithecus coquereli; assembly: GCF_000956105.1. Classification (NCBI taxonomy): domain Eukaryota; kingdom Metazoa; phylum Chordata; class Mammalia; order Primates; family Indriidae; genus Propithecus; species Propithecus coquereli. Next base: position 854,791 of record NW_012152618.1, on the reverse strand, counting down.
GCCATCAATCCAACAACTAGCAAAGAGACCTTAGAAGGGGATCCTTCTGCACTGAAGTGTTCAGAAGAAACCCCAGACCTGGATGACATCTTGGTTGAAGCCTTTTGAAAGGTTTAGAATCAAAAGACCCAGGTAAGCCATGTCTGGGTACCATAACTAGAGAAATTGCAAGGAAGTAAATCTACATTGTCTGAAGCTGCAATGATAGCTAACTAACACATACTCTGGCAACTGGAAGCAGGATGTTTCTATAACAATTACCTAAAGTCTAAGAGTAGCGTTGGAACTGGCAGTAGTTAAAGGCTAGAAAGATTAGGAGAGGGATAATAGAGAAAGCCTAAATTGCCTCAACTAGGCTGTTAGTAAAAATTTGAACTTTGAGTATATTGCCACCGAGGGCTCAAAAGAAGTGGGGAACGTGTTTTCAAGAACCGGAGAGATGAGAATCCTTATTATGTGGTGGCAGAAAGCTTAGCAAATTTTTCATCTCAATTATGTGGAAAACAGAACATTTACATGATGAACTTGGTTATTTAGCTAAAGAAATTTATAGGCAAAGTGTTGAAGGTGCCACCTGATTTCTTCTTTCTGCTTATAATAAAATGCAAGGGGAGAGACATAAATTGAGGGCTGAAGTATTAAATGGAAAAGGAATCGGGACTGATAATTTTGAAAGTTCTCAGCCCCTTCATATGACAAAAGATGTGAAAATTAAGAAATTGTTTCCAAGCTCTGTCAGAATAATGTGTTCTAGAGATAAGACCTGGACTAGAGTAAAGTTGAACCGGACGAATTTTTTGTTGAAAACTCAGAAAGATAAACTATCAGAGTATTTAGTCACAAAAGAGTCATGTAAAGAGATTGAAAGTGTTCCTAATGGAACCCTTCAATGAAATCATAGCCCTTCTAGAGAGCTTTAGGGCATTGTCTCTAGTCATCTCAGCAGAAGCCCAGGGTAGAAAAGGGTTTACCTAGAGACGTTTGTGGATGTGGCTTTTATGTAATGGAGTGAATCCCAATGAAATTCATAGAAAGCCCACAAATTATTGAGAAAGTTATGTCACCAAAATACTGTCAGTTTGGGCAGAGAGGGAAAAGAGCAGAGAGAATAGAAAATAAAAAGACTGTAGGATTACCCTGGCTAGTTACTGGCAGGAAGCACATGGAGAAAACTACACTGGTATAGCACATACTACCTTTCATGCAAAAAGGAGGGAGACTCAAGGAAGAAACTGAGAATCCAGAGGGCAGATCAAAGGGTCATAGAGAGTTATTCCCAGGCCTTGAAAGCTAATCAAAGAACTTTCAACATTTGCCCAGCTGGATTTCAAAATTGCTATGGACTTCTTTTTGATCTCTCATTTTCCCCCTTTCTGAATAGGAATATGTGTAGCTCCTATCCTGTGCCCCTCTCACCACTGTATGTTGGGCAGGTAGGGGGAAAGTAACTTGTCTCTTGAGTTTCACAGGCTCATAGATAGAGCAGAACTGTGCTCCAGGATGTCTGCTTAACTCACTACACCCTTCTACACCTGAACCTGATTTTGATGATGGTATTTTGGACTTGGAGAAAATTCTGTAATAGTTGGGGACTTTTGGGAGTGCAGGAGGTGTTTTGCCCGTAGAAATAGTGTGAACATTTGGGGGTCAGAGCAAAGGCTTTTTAGGTACCTGCCATGATGGCTCCCAATATTCCTGTTTCCTGATGTTCGTGGACTTATGTAAACCCTGCTCCTTAAGTAATTTGCTTCTAAACGATAGAATACCTCGGAGTTAGGGTTTCACAGCCTGATAGCACATGCGATAGGCACAGTTCTTGGCCAACATTGACAGTAGCCTTGTGAGTGACCTTGAAGCAGAGGATACAGATAAGCCATGTCTGGATTCTTGGCCCATAGAAACTGTGAGATAATAAAGTGGGTTGTTTTAAGCTACTGATTTTGTGATAATTTGTTATGCAGCAAGAGATGACAAATGTAGTATAATATGTGAAGACATGCTTTAATATGCATAGAACATTTCTGAGATAAATACAATAAATGAGAAAGGGTGGGTACCTCTAAAGAGAGAGAATACGAACTTCTAGGGTTGGGAGAAGTCTTACTTTTCTTTCTATACCCTTTGTAATTTTTGAAAATTTTTTGAGGTTTTCTATGTTACTAAAAATACTAATTATTTTTTAAGAAAATAGGCTTTCTATACTTATTTAAAAGTCATTAGGAATTCATTTTATATAAAACTTACTATCATTGCTCTCTATTTTAGCTAAACGAAACAACTTGAAAGCTAAGATAGATAATGTTTAGTGCAAGAAATTCAAATGGATTAAAAAAACAAACAATAGATATTGGTGAGGATGTGGAGAAAAGTGAACATTTATATACCATTGATGGGAATATGAATTAGTACAACCTCTCTGGAAAACAATGTAGAGATTTCTCAAAGAATGAAAAATGGACCTACCATTTAATCTAGCAATCCCACTACTGGGTACCTACCCAAAGGAAAAGAAGTCATTATATTAAAAAGACACCTACACTCGCATGTTTACCACAACATGACTCACAATAGCTAAGTCCCATAACCAACCTAAGTGTCCACCAATATGGATAATTAGATAAAGAAAATGTTGTGCGTGTGTGCATACACACACACACACACATATACATACACATGCAAACACACACACTCCATGGAATACTACTTAGCCATAAAAAAGAATGAAATCATGTCTTTTTCAGCAGCAGGATGGAACAATCTCTTATGTGAAATGACTCAGAAACAGAAAGTCAAATACCGCATGTTCGAACCTGTAAATGGGAGGTAAGCAATGGGTATGTGTGGGCATACAGAAGGGAATAATAGTCATTAGAGATTCCAAAAGGTGGGAGGGTGGGAGGGACGTGAGGGATGAAAAATTACCTTTTGGGTACAATGCACACCATTTGGGTGATGGGTACAGACTTCGCCACTACACAACCCATATCCATATTAAAAAAAACTCAACTTGTACTCCGTAAATTTACAAAAATAAAAAAGTAAAAAAAGAAACTCAAATGGGAGAGCAATCAAGGTGAGGGAAAACTTGGGTCAATCACTTGACAGCAAATGTTTTGTAGCCAGGAAATCAAATCTAAGATCATTTCTGTGCTGCCCCTTTGTGTCAAGAACAGACCCCTGAATGTATCAGGCCCTCGGTAAAGGTTTAAGTGGCAGATCAGAGGGGTCTTGTGTTCTCGTTATAGCTTAGTATGTACAATGGAGAATGATTCTTATTTACTTTTTAACCTCACAAATTGATTAATAATTTATTTATATGAATAGCAAAATTCTTAAATCTGAGATAAAGTTAACTTGTATGATATCCATTCTTCTTACACATATAACATTCAAGAATTAGATAGTCGCTTGCTATGGTTTGAATGTGTCCCCCAAAGCATGTGTTGGAAACTTAATTTTCAATACAGCAGTGTTGGGAGGTGGGGCCTAATGAAAGATGGAGTAAATGGCTTAATGCTGTTATCACGGGAGTGGGTTTGCTATAAAAGGGGGACTTTGGCCCCCCTTTCACTCTCTCTCACTCTCTTTTTGCCCTTTCACCCTCTACCATGGGATGACACAGCAAGAAGGCCCTCACAAGACACTATAAATTTCCGCTTATTATAAATTACCTCATCTCAGGTATTCTGTTACAGCAGCACAGACTGAGACATCTCCTGTTATTTATGTCATTGTAAAATCACACTGAATACATATTATGTGCCAGGCATCAGTGATGAACATGAGAGTTTCTACTCACAGGGAATTTTTTTCTAATAAGAGAGATAGGTAAATAAACCTCCAAGAATGTTTCAGTGTGGTAAATGTCATAATAGATAAATGTGCATAGGGTGGCTAAGGAAGGAAGCAGAGAGACACCTATATGGGCCTGTGGGATGGGGAGATGTGGGAAGTTTTCCAAAAGAGCCAATACATGAACTAAGATTTTCTATCTTCTGGCATGACTAATACAATTTCAAATTTGAGTTTAATTTTGTTGGGGATTTTATTCTTAACTTTTCTTTGATGTTTTGTTTTTTTTTTCTTTTTGCCTGATACTCCTATTTTCAACAACATGACAAGCTTGTTGGCATAGCTATCAGATTACACCAGCAGCAAATCCTGAAAAGACCGGCCATCTCTGCAGCATTGAGAGGAGGTTGGTGGTGCTAAGCCATGAAATAGGAGAGAAGGAATGTTGGAGAGAAAAAAAGGAGCTGCGCCAAAAGATCTAAAAGAATGTCAGAGAGTTGGCATGGGAGGATTTGTAGGAGCAGCACAGCAGGACATGCTCACAGTGGACTAGAGCAGATGGTGGATAGAAAAAAAATTTATATATATATATTCACACATATATTTAAAAGCTGTAGAGAACAGCCCAAGAAGATTTGAGTAGGCTGACAATCACCATACCATATTATCTATTATTTTTAGTTTGCAGATTCCTATTTATTTCACTCAGGGAGTGCTCCTAAGTATACCACATATTTTGAAAAGAGGGATTTAGGAAAGTGTGGGAGAGTTTAGGAGAGATCAGAGTGACTCAGTGGAAAATGAGCACAGATGCTATGGCAGACTGCCATGCCATCTTCCAAGAGTGCACACAGACCGCTTAATGAAATTTTCTTGGGGGCTTGCAGTTGCTCCAGAGCTCAGCCCAATGGACCCTACAGTAAGGCACATCAGCTGCTTCCCAGTCTTCTCTCATCTCTGGGCACAAGAACAACAATCACTGTTAGAGTTGTTAGATCTGCGAACACCTTCACTCGTTTCTGTGAGCTTTAGCATGAACAGAATGATTTCATGATTCTTGCTTCCTATGTGAAAAAGAAGATCCAAAACTAAATTGTATGAAAGCAAGAAATGAAACACTCGCCCCCACCTGGGAATAAAACCTTGCACAAATCATTAGCTCAATATCTTCTTGTTAGTCCAATGTCTTATGCAATGTAGAGTATCTGGTAGTTTGGGAAAAGAGAGAACACTCAGAACGTTTATTAGGTAAGATGCACTACACAGAATGTTTATTGGTAAGATGCATAACTCACTGATAACTAGCTGTCCAATGGGAACAAAAATGGTAAATAAATGAAACTGATGAATGAATCAGAGCTTTCAGAAATATTTTTTAATTTCAAGCTTAGCCTATGTATATGCCTTTCGTTGTTCCTATGTTTGAAATAACCTCTCCCCAGACCCATTCTCCCTCAAAAACATTCAAATTAGTTTAACAAAATTAAAAACTCTTATGGAAATAACTAACCATTTAAATTATTTAAAGATATGGAATATTTAAAGACTCTATTAAAGTCATGCTTTGATTTACATGACAAGCAAGCAATTTTAGTGCAGATTATTTTTGTTTTATTTTTGTTTTTTATTTTCCCATTAGCTTAATCTTTCTCTTTTTCCTTCGCCCAGAAGTGATTTAATTTTCTCAAATTCCCACATGGGCCAGAATCAGAGTAGACTGGTGTGAATTAGTCAAGCTGTTCAGTCTAGATTTTTTTTTTTCCTGTTAATCTCATATACCTATAAGTCCAAACTAACTATTACAGAAAAATGCTTGACGTGACACACATGATCAGGGCAATCATTGCCATGGTGACTAGCAAGTCAAAATGAGAGGGTGGTGAAATCAGAAGGTAAAGTAGGGGATGACCATAGTGACGGGTAGTATAAATATCTATGAAATTGATTGGAATTATTTATTTATCTCTCAGTCATGCAAATTTTGTATTTTATTCCACAATAACAGCTGCTAATAATGACAATAATTTTGACTTGACATTTTCTGAATACCTCACATGTGTGGCACTTACAACCTTTGTATTCATTATTCATTTAAACTTTTCAAAAACTCTTTGAGGTAACACTATCAATATCCTCATATTACGGATATGGAGAAAGAAATAAGAAACTGAAAAACTTCCCCACAATTTTGTGCCAAGTAACTAAAAGGTTTAAAATTAAAATCAAATTCCAATGCCATACTTTTCTATATTTGAATATGCACATCATAATTTTAATACATCTTAAATAATATTTAGATTAAAATCAGATATGCAATGTTTATTCTTCACAACTCAAGATTAACATTATATTTGTACATATATGTGGGTATATTAAATAGATTTAGAAATAAATAATATGTGATCAACTATTATCTTCTTTAATATTGAAAATTAATTTTTCCCCCATTTTCCAATATTATTTGAGCATCTTTTTTTTTTTGAGACAGAGTCTCACTCTGTTGCCCTGGCTAGAGTG
>NW_012152618.1:841874-847887 GCF_000956105.1 Propithecus coquereli | reverse complement strand
GACAAAATTTATTACTGAAAAAAAGCAAAAACAGTATTGATTATTTTTCATTACTAGAAGTATTAATATATATCCAAAATGCACTTCAAATACTTTAAACCTAATACAGTTTCAGCTTCCTTGAGGTATCGATATTGCAAGTTTGGAAACTAGGCCCACAATCTCACAATATAAAACTCGGCAACCAAATAGCAATTTCTCCTTTAGATGATGCTTTCCAGTTTTCATATGCTCAACCTCCTGTTCATTCATTTACTTTATATGTCTAACCTCTGTAAACATTTGAGCTGAAACCAAGCTCTAGAATATAAGAGGCAACAAGGAATAATGAAAAGGCCAATGCAAGCTTTGGAGCTCTTTGCCTAATTTTTGTTTTAACTTGTTTCTCTTTTACTCAAATATAGAAGCATTACATAGAATTTTAGAAAATTGTAAAACTATAAAAAAGAAACGAACTAGATTATGCACAGTGATAAACATCATTAGCATTTAACATATATGCTTGTAATTTTTTACTACATGTAGATATGCATATAGCACCATCTTGCACATAGGAGGCACTCAAAATTTTTTGTTCTAAGAAGAATAAATAAATCATTGATCACACCATAAGAGATATAATGTGAACGTGTTAATGGAGGGAAAGTAGGTGAATGAACTAACGTAGGATCCTCAGTTCTGCAAGGCTCACATTGGGATGCAAGGATCCTAGAAGTTCCAGATGACCGAGTGAGGTGACACTGAGGTGATGTGTTAGGTAGCAGCACACCTGGATGCTTGTAGAAGGTGGAGATGTTGGACCAGAGGCTAAATCTCACTGGTAATAATGAAACCAGTATAATCAATCCCAAGTGGTAAAAGGGTTCTGAGTATTTCTCCATATCGAAAGGTCAAGTAATACATGCTCTGCAGCAGAGTCCAAAGAAGATCCACAGCTGTTCTTTTCTCAGCTGCCAAGAGACCACAGCAGCCAGACCCTTTGTCAACACATGCCAATACTGCAACAGAGAAGAAAAAAAGAGGAAGAAAGACATCTGAAATGCTATCCCTCTAATATAGCAAAACAGGTACAGGAGTCAAAGTAATATTTAAAAAATGAGACTAAATTTAATTTTGTGAGTTTTTTTCCCCATACCATTGTATGTTCTGATCAGATCCAATACAGAGAACATTTTAAAACTAAAATTATTTTATAGTGATTACCTATTATTATTCTCTTGCACGTGCATAACTGATCAATCGATCCATATCAGCACATAGATATAGTCAATTTCACATTCTTCAGAACTTTCCTGAAAATATGATAGCACACGTGTATTATTTCTTCTAAATCACAAAGATTGGTTAATTGACCCTATAACATGAATGACCACTTCATATAAATTTTACTCTTTTAAAAGAGGCTATTTATAAGACCCTCTCTGCATTGCAGTAAGGAATCAACTCAAAAGCTCTCGAATTACAATTATAGGCCCTCAGAAAAATGAACCTTATTTGGAACTAAAGCTCTATTCTGCAGACATCTGGGTCTTCTCTCTGAGGAAAAGCAGTAAGCCTACTTATTATTTATATGAAAGATCTATTCCCAAAAGTAGAAAAAGGCACTCTTCTAAAGTTTAAAGCAAGTTCTGGAGTGTTAACAACCACAAGCATTTTAATAAATTCAAGTATTTAACCAATAAAGTTCAGCTTTATATTTGTCATAAAACAGAGATTCATTCTGTTGCAGCTTGAGATTATTAATATTTTATGATATGAATAGTATTTATTAAGCGCTTGCATATTCTTGTGGCCATTGATGGAAGAAAGTTCAACTTAAGGAAGTAATGCTCTATGTAACCAAAATCACGGTTCCCACATGCACCTGAGTTTTACAGCTATATATAACTATGCATCCCTTTATTTAACACCGTGCAATCCCTGTGTTAGAACCTAGAGATACATTGGTAGAAAAAACAGGGACACAAACTTCATGCCATAACAGAGCAGACAGATTTTTAAAAAAATACAGAATATTCTACTTGTGCTAATGGCAGATTATGTAATGTGTACCAACCTTTTCACTGAAAATGGTGAGAAATACTAAAAAAAATATGTTTTAAAAATGTGTTTGAACACATAGAAATGCTGCAGTGTGATGAGAACTATAGAGCATTAAAGCAAGAGAAGACGGAAACACAAAGAGTTGAGCTTAGCATTTGGGACATCTTTTCCACAAGGGACATCTGCCATTTCCTGAAGAGGCAGATGAGAAGCTAAGGTACTGATCAGTGGCTGTGGCCAGGCTATTGTGGCTGGAGGACAAAACTGGAATCTAGATCATTCCAAAGAAAGAAATCCTTATTAAACCACCATGTTTTGTGATGAGACCATAAAAAAAAAAAAAATGTATCCTAAAACAGAGGTCAGGAAATAGTTTCTGTAAAGGATCAGATAGTAAATACTTTAGGTTTTACAAGCCGTACTATCTGTGTAGCAACTATTCTACTTTTGTACCAGAAAAGCAGCCATTGGCAACACATAGACGGATGTCATGATGTTTCAATAGAACCTTACTTAAAAAAACAGCATGCAACATTTGGGCCAAAATCTGTAGTTTGGTGATCCCTATACTTAAGACTTAAAAGGTAATGGAGTTTAACCTCAGATCATATTATGCTTTATAATCGGATAAAGGGAAGGATGGATTTCTAGCATTCATGGCTACTTTTAAAAAGCAGACTTAAATCATGTCAAGGGGAACACAATCATATCCTGGCCTCAAATTATTCCCCAAAATGTTGCTTGCTTATGTTGCAATCAACCAAAACAAAAGCAAACTCGCACAAGAAGATAAAATGCTAAATAAATAAATAAATGCAATTTCACAAAAATCTTAACTTTTTTAAGGAACTTGATGAACTCCGTCTAAAATTTATGTGGAAATTTAAAAGGCCAAGAAGGGAAAAGAGACTCCCGAAGAGGTATAAGATAGGAAGATATTATCTCCTGAATATTATTTTTAAAATGGAGTATTTAAAAGAGTGTTTCACTGAAGCAGTGTTATATAAATAATCCAGTGGGACAAAATAAAAAGCCCAGATATAGATTCTTATATGTGGATTCATGATTAATGGCAGAAATGACATTATAGTGTATGAAAACCTCAAGAAAATGAATTTCAGATGAATTCCAGCACTAAGTGTAAATAGAAAGACAAGAAATCTCTTCAGTAATAACATAGGAGAATATCATAATCTTGGGGCAAGAAATGGCTCTTAAAATATATGAAAAATATTATCCATAAAGGGAATGATTGAAAAACTGAACCACTGCATTGACTCATATGAAACTGCCACCATTTGACCATTTTTGACAACAGAAAATACAATTTCATGGGAGTAACGCTTGTGCATTACAATCAAGAACTTAGGTTTATAAAAATGAAATAGCATTAGTACAATGAAAGGGCAAGCCATAGCCTAAATAAAACTCATAAATATGTCATATTCAACATAAAGAAAGTCCCCAAATCAGTAAGAAAATATTTACATCCCAAAAGAAGAAACTTGTACAAGCTCTTAAGAAATACATCTACATGGCCAATTTTTAATATAAAATAAAATATGAACAAATTCTCCAAAGACAGGAAAACTAAAAATATAATGAGATATCACACCATACCCAGAAGAATGACTAAAATGAAAAATATTGGCAATACTTTGCAACAATCAAAATTTCCATATATACTGTGACATGTAAATCATTATAATCACATTCAAAAATAATTTGTCATAGTTTATCAAATTTGAATAGATGTATACCTTATGACAAAGCAAATCCACTCTTATTTTTAATCAAAATAAATGTTTCAAAATATATATTAAGGGATGTGTACAAGAGTGTCATAGCAGCATTATGGATAATAAATCAAAACTGAAAACATTTGAAAGTAGAAGACTGGATATATATTGAATAAAATGTTTACAACAGTGAGAAAGAACTACTTAAACAACTGCATAGATGAATTTTACAAATACTATTATAAGTGCAGAAACAAACACAAAATAAAATAAAAAGGATGGTTGAAAAGTTCAAAATACTCATACCTAAATTATGATATAAAAAGAAATGCAAGTAACTTTAAAACCAATGGAAAGGGAAAGGCATGTTGAGTGGATGCTTCCACCATGTTCATGATGTTCTCTTTCTTGATAATGGTGAATACATGAGTGTTTGCTTTTTGATAATCCTGAGATTGTATATTTATCTTTTTTCTTATTGTGTGTGTTAGAATACAATAAAAGTTTAAATTTTGTTATATACTTGATGGAAGGATTTAGCAATGATAATCGTAATTCTGTGTAGTTTTATAAAGTTCTATGACAAGTGCAAAAAAGGTTAGAGTCTAAAACAAAGGAAATTTACCTAGTCTGAAAATCGGAGAAGGTAAATCCTGTTAATCCTTAAAGATTAGCAAGTCATCACAACCGTTGGAGGAATCGAGTAGAAACAGAGGCAACGGGGTAAACTAGACATGTAAGAACCATGACAAGTCTAACACACTTAATGCTACACAGTTGAGGCAGACTGAGTGAGGCTGAGGCAGAGTGAGTGAGAGGGCGGTTTGCCACCAAGTTTTGGGTTAAGTTAGGGGCTGGATCATGCAAAGTATTGTAGACCACGGTGAAATTATTTTTAAAAATTATATTGTAAGTTTGAAATCAGTGAAAGGTTTGCACAGGAAGACATGATATCTGCATTTTTAAAAGATGATTGTCTGCTGAGTGTGGACCCATTAGACTAAGGTAAGAATACAGGTGGGATATCTTGGTCATTCGAGTGAGAGTGGTGATCACCTTTGCTAGTGTGATGGCTGTGAACCTGGAGGGTATCGACGTCTCTGAAATTAAGCTATATCTTAAAATTTAAGGTGTAGCGTAGTCAATTTAGCATTTTTAAATTTTAATCTCTCTTAGTGGTGAATAGGAATATTGTGTTTCTTTCAAACAATGACATCTTAGACTCAATGAAAATGATGTTTTGGAGGTTGTTTGCCAGGACTTCATATTAGATTCACCTAAAGGGTGAGGAAGGGCTAGTGTTCACAGACTCATCCCAGCCATGGACAATTGTACCATCAGGGTGGCATCTACTGAGGTGGAAACATTGAGAAGAGAAGATTAAGGTAGAAGTTAATTGGAGATCACAAGTTCAGTTTGGGACATATGTTTGAAATGCCAGTACTTCTCAAGATAATGATCTATAGAATCTATTGAGATCCATCATATCTCAGAAGAACGACACAGCTTACTATGAGAACAAAATAAAATCTTTGTACGATATTGAAGGTCCATTTGAGGTAAAGATCTGGTTAGGTATTTGCTATTTAGTTCAGGAACCATCATTAATCTGAATACTGAAACATGCGTCATTATAAGTCAATATTTCAGTGTATGTTACCATAGTAACTCACATTATATACGGTCACTCCATGTACTGAAAATTTTCATTTTTGGCTCTTAATAATTGAATCCATATTATTTTGGTATTTGTCATATGGTAGAGAATTTATTTTATTATTCATAATTTTCTAAATCATAATACCCTAAATAATAATCTTGTTTTAGACTTTCTTTTCTGTTTGATTATAATTCTATTCTTGTCAATAACACAGTATGTTGATAATTTGGAGTTCATAATGTATGAAAGTACAATCATTTCTTACATTTTTATATTGGGCAATATTGTCCTAATTTTCTTTGCACATCAACTTTTAAAATAATTTGTCAAACAATTAGGAGTCCTCGGTTATTTAATCCTTATATTATAGGTGTCTGTTCTACAACACCTTATCAAGTAAATTCATTTTCTCTTATTTTGTATTAGCAGTGCTGTCGTTTTTGAATGCATATATTATATCATTTTTGGACAGGTCACATGATTTATAAGTAAAGACATTCTGCCATTCTCCTAAAAAAAATTTCATCTGTTTCTCAAGTCAGTGACAGTCATAAACTATATATGTTGTATG
>NW_012152618.1:822404-840225 GCF_000956105.1 Propithecus coquereli | reverse complement strand
AATATTTCTCCTTTTAATTCAGTATAATTTGTAATATAACATGAACTTTAAATTTCTAAGAATAAAGGCACAAAATGTTTGGTATCATAATAACTGAAGGATATTATACTTTCTACCTAGAAATGACTCATGTATATAACTTATGTATATAAATAGACATATCTATGAAATGCATATGTGTGTGTATGTGTGTATATTTATAGATGTCTGTGTCTACATATGTATATATGTTCATATTAAGTATGTTTTCTGAATACTAACCAATTAAATTTTCTTTAAACTCAGACTAAGCCTGCATAAAAACCAATAAAATGACCTCCATTATTATGCTTTTTTAGCAGTTATGAAACCTGTTTTTAAAAGTAAAAACAACATACAAAAACAAATGACATTTCATTGAGAAAAAATATACTTCAGACGCTACCAGCTTCACTTCCTATTTGAATAATAATAGGTTCCTTAACTAAGAGGGATAAAACAATTACATAATTTTTTAAAGGGGGGATATTATTTTCTTTAAGTAATGTTAGTTTTAACTTTTAGGCCTAAAGGGATACTAGTTCAAACCTACAATGTCACCACAGTATCAATGACTTTAGTTCCAGGTTTACATTAATCACCAGAGTGATCAGAGACACTTCATGGCATCTGTCAGCACCTATGTCTTTTTACCTATAAAATCCCGGGGTCAGGTTAGAAGTTTTTATGCATCATTTGGTTTCAAGTACCACCACCCAACCCAAGATCAATTCAAGTAAAAATGGAAAATATTTATACATGGTCTCATATAAAAACATAGGTATATATAAAATCCCTTTGAGATCCCAGTGTTTAGTTAAAATGAGCTAATTGCTAATCATAACATCACTATTATACAGGTACTTGGTCTGAAATTACATGTGTAGAGCCCTTTATTATTGACAGCAAATGACTAGAACTTTGAAACAAAGGTAAAGAAAGGTAGTAGACACCCAAATTCAATTCTACCCTCTTCTTCAAAAAATGTCCCTATATTAAGGTACAAACTAGACTAGCTTAAGTACAAACCCAACTGAAAAGTAATTCCTGGGGTATACTCCATAGCTCAGAAATTGCTGAGGCCAACTGATCACAGTACAAATGTTTGTTCTCCAAACAAAGAACACAGCAGCCAGCCTGAGTGAATTATCCACCACTCAGAATGCTCTTATAAAGAGAGATATAAGAGTCATTCATTGTCCAATTTATCTTTGGAAATGGAATACTGTGAGCCACACTGATTGCCGGGCATTCACAGAAGTTCAATGGACCCAGCAGAAGTGCAAAGAAAAAAACCCATCACAAAGTATCAGAATTTTTGTTGCACTGATAAAATGACTATGATAACAAAAACCTTTGTGTCTGCAAGGAGAAAATCTACAAGGAAATAGCAATGATGTGTTTTTTTTTGTTTTCTTTTGTGTTTTTCGAGACAGAGTCTGGCTCTGTTGCCCTGGCTAGAGTGCCGTGGCGTCAGCCTAGCTCGCAGCAACCTCAAACTCCTGGGCTCAAGCGATCCTCCTGCCTCAGCCTCCCGAGTAGCCAGGGATACAGGCATGCACCACCATGCCCGGCTAATTTTTTCTATGTATATATTTTTAGTTGTCCAGATAATTTCTTTCTACTTTTAGTAGAGACGGGGTCTCGCTCTTGCTCAGGCTGGTCTCGAGCTCCTGAGCTTGAGTGATCCACCCGCCTCGGCCTCCCAGAGTGCTAGGATTACAGGCGTGAGCCACTGTGCCCGGCCAGCAATGATGTTTATAAATAGTGTTATAAATAGTGGTAACATAGACTCATATAAGAAATTTATAAGATGTTTCAAATAAAGGGACATTCTTCAATCCTGAATCTAAAAAATATTCACTAACCAAAAGGAAAGCATAAAAACGCTAATAGGTAGTGAAATTATTGCAGTGCAATCTCTGAATGAGGCAAGAAAAGATTCTTAAACGACATAAAAAATGTACATAATATCAAAGTTAAGTTTATAAGAGGTAAAAACTTCTCTCTCTCTCTCTCAGACACACACACACACACACACAAGTACACACAGACCATTTCAGAAAAGTAGGCTGATGTAGAAACAACTCCAATGTGAGTTTATGCCAAAGCTCTTCAAGTAATTCTACAACGTGGGGTTCGATGCCATTGACAGAGATGGAACACTAAGTTCAACAGGCCAAAATATCCCAACTCTACATTTCTTTGGTGTTATAAATGCTATTTACAATACCATTCCTTTGGTAAGATTTCTTCTAGGTGACACAATTATTTTTATAAAATGTTAATGCTTTTCTGTTAAAATGAAAAAATTGTGTTATCCGTTAAGCTCTGTGTACTGTATTTAAACGAAGGAGGGAAGGAGTAAGCTGTCTTTTAATGGCTTGTGTCCGTAGGGAATGTGAAGCTATCCTTTAAAATGAAGGGTATTCTGCCTGGGGCATGGAAAAATATATCAGGCTGACAGAAACTGAAAAATAAATAATAGATTCTGTTATGAAGAGAATATTCCTATTCCAAGTGTATGCTCCTAAACTAGTTTAGAGAATGCAGCATTAACAGGAAAAATAATGCATTGTTAAATTCAGCTAGTGCTATCTTCAAATCCAGATAGGTAGAAGTTTGAGTCAAGCATTAATTAGAGCACTGTTTAAGAGAACACATCACAAAAATATTTCTATAAAATAAATCAGATTTTTAAAAATTACTTTATAAATACAGTACAAGTATGTTTTCCACTTACGTAATTTATCCAAAGGAAGACAATTACTACGTATCCAACATTTACTAAGAGACAAGAACTACGTCAAATGCTTAACATATTCAGTCACTGGATCCCCATAAAAAATCTTTTAGGTAAGTGTTATATTATCCCCAATTCATAAGAGATTCATATCTCTTCATTCCAATAAACGAAGGCTATGAGGAAACAGGCTTCATTTATTCAGTCTCTCAAGTAGTCGGTGAACTAAAAAGCTCTGTGTACTGAGCATGGTGCTACCTTCTAAGGGTCCTGTGGCAACTAGCACGGATGCAGTCTCTTGGCCTGCTGTGGTTCACATCCGTCAGTGAAGAAATATTTTATACAAGTTGTTATTGTTTTAAATGTGTTTGCTGTTTTTGTTGCTAATGTAATGGTTTTGCATGTCATGGATCTGTTAGTAGGATGTATCACAAAAACAGACACAAAGACCACCTAATCTAGTTTAGGTGTCTGGAAAATTCTCCCAGAGATAATAATTTTAAGACTCAAAGTGATGAAGTCCCTGCCCTGAGTCACATAGCAGTGTGAGGAAGAAACGTCGTTGGAATTTGTCTGTCTGAATTCACAGACTATGGTCTTAGCTGTCACTTGTAATATCTGGCTACGATGACAGTTGGTTTACTATTTAAAAAGGGTCGGTATATATTTGCTGTGTAATTCTCTGGGCAGAATCCATGTCCAGAAGCCTATTGTGTGCCTTAACCCCTAAGGAACCAACATGCTCCCAGCAGCTCTTTGCACTAAGGGAAGCCCAGGGAGGACCTCCTTGGAAATCTAGACAAACAGAGATGTGATTAAGAAAAAACAGACAATCGCTTCTTCAAGCCAGGTTTGTTTGCAGTGATGTTGAGCTGCCCTAAGCTAATAACAGGTAGTTCAAAAGCAGCAACTGATAGCCAGACTCCAACGGCCACGTTCCTTGCTCCTGGGGTGGGACCAAACATAGCTGTTACAACTGCCCTTCTCTCACCCACGACCTCAGTGACCAATCTGATTTGTCAGATCTGAGCCCACAGAGATAACTAGGTGTGGTTTGTTCCAGTGTGGCTGCTGATTTCATTTCTCATTTCTGACTTCCATAGGTTGCCAGTTGTACTGGGGAACTGGGGCCCACATCCTGCTCCTGACTCAACGCTGGGCCCACCCTCCGTATCTGAGTGACCCAGAGCAAGTGTAGACAAGGAGGGCTACAGACCATGTTTGCAATAATTAAAATATATATCTCAGGCAAATACACAAAATAAGCCAAATCCAACTTCAATCTGTCACGTTTCTCTTCAGCCCTACCATATGTTGTCTCTACACAGAGTTAGATTTCCTGAGTTTGTTGTTTTTATCTTACTACTCAATAAATCTTGCCTAATGAAAGTAGTGCCTGGCACTTCATATGCAGTTGTTGATTAATATATTTAAAAACTAGTTTAAAGGTATCTCAAACACAATAATTGAAATCTATGTGATTCCAGACAAGAATAAACCCCACACAGCCAGAGCCATCATGGATATTTGAATTGCCATCGAATCTATGCTGCTTCTCAATAGGGGGACCTTTTTCAGCTTTAACTCAACCTCGAATTTATTTTTCCTACAAGAAGAGCATGTTTAAGTTTCACTCACTGCCAGGATCTGAACGCAGCAGCAGCAGGAGGAGAAGATCAGGGTTAAGAAGAAGGCAATAGAGTAAAGCTCGCAGAGAGAAACACTTCTAGCAGGGTGTGAATGGCTTCAGGGATTTTATGATGGCTTTGAAATGACCTAATTAAAGAGGAAGCAACATGGAAAAACCTTGACTTCGAGTAACTATGTATTCAGAGCAAAAAAATTTCTGCAACCAGTAAATAAAGCTACTGTCCCAGTTTAACAAAGGCGCAAAGCAACATGGGGCAGTCCTGAGAGGATCAACTGTATTTGGGTGTCAAAATAAAGTAGAATCAAACCAGTAAAGTACCCCTTAAGCCACGGTGGGCCAATTACTAATAAGGAACACTGTGTTAAGGTAGGCATATCCCTGTGTTATTTATAAATTGTACAAAGTTACATGAACCATAAAATAAACTATATAAAATTCTCATTCCAATTTTAACACCTACCTAAATGTAGAGGTATTTTCAATTTATTCTTTTACTTATGACAGTTGTTTGTGACTATGTTCTAAAAGGCTGGATTGCAGTGAGTCCAAATAATGACTTCAATCAAAATTTTCATACATGGAGTGTACATGCTAAATAAGCACTTCTCTTTAAAGAATGTGAAATTAGCCAGGTCTCTTCCTGGCTGGTTTGCTACACATGATATTAGTGTAGCATACCCCATATTAACTAATTCATTCGGAAAGAGGTCATATGAATAGGATTCGTGTGCATAATAACTAATTTTGAAAAGAAACAGCCACTGACAAGGTCCCACACAGGAAAATCTTTGCAAAAATCACAAATCCAAATGCTGAAAAACGGTAAAGGTGAGTCAGTTAAATGAAGAATCTGGTATGGGTTGGATGGGTCATTAGTGAACTGGAAAGAATATGCCTGTATAAAAGCATTTTTTTTCAGTATATGCAAACCAACCAAAACATGCTGAACAAAAGCACTTTGTTTCTGTCACGTGTTAACTCAGAGAATTGACACGATAAAATAAAATGCATCAACAGGGTGTTACATTCATAGGAAAATAAAGACAACTGCCTTACTTACACAAGACTACAGATGATAAAGACTGTAGTTTACACAAATTTTGGTTATTACAGCATTTTGTATTGTAACAAGGGCTAACTTTAGTTATATCCTTTCTAATGATTCTGCCAGTGAAAATGTGTTACCTAAGTGTAATTATTCCACATTGTATTTCAGTTAATTTCTATGAATATCATTTTTTACATAAAGGATTCTACAGAGGCAGAAAAAGCCATTGGATAGTTGCATTTGAGACCTTTTTTTATTATAAAATGATTATTATTAAAGAGAGCAAAGATAGAGTATCACAGGACAGAAAAATTCCCTGTAGAATAATTCTCCAGAGAAACAATTGAATCTTTAATTTAGTGAATCCTGATAATTGCTTATCTTTAAAGTTTGAACTTTAATTACAATACTCAAGATAGAAATGAAAATCTCCTTAAGCAGTTGCCTAAAGGACAGTCCCTGGCAGTTGCATTTATAAAGCCTGAAATCGCCTTTGTTTCAAAGAAGTATGAATTGAAACAACTCAATCTTTAAATGTTCAAATAAGATTATCTGTATTTAGTAAGTAACTAACTGGAAATGGTTGTTGGTAATGTTTATCACCTAAACTCCCAGCATGTGGAAGTTAAAAACCACAGCTTTCTAAGCAGCTAGTCATTTGTACTTTTTTTTTATTGTTCTGTATCTCCTTTCCATGCTAAAATGGTAGCAATTTAAAGTAAGACTGTCATTGGGGAAAAGCTGTCAAGTATAATTTGTATCATCAATAAAATCCATGTAATTAGAAACACCCAGAGAGATATCCTGACAGGTCATTTGCCTGTGTGTTAAGTTGATGGTCATGTACAGTAGTGAAACATGCATCATGCAGTTTATTCATCAAATGTTTTACATAATATTTATTGGAACAAAATAAAAAGTGGGACAACATAAACCTAATAAAAGCTGAGGGTCCATATTGCACCATGTTCTGTAACACAGCAAGGATTCCATGAAACAATCAAGTAGGACTCCAAAATCTTTACCATCTCCAATAGTAAATACGTGTTATTGTATAACGCAAAAGATAACGCTCCATCTCAGGGATATTAGGGAGCAGTTCCTCTCATCCCATGATTTTTTTCCTGAACTTTTGTCCTCCTCGCTCTTCTGGGATATTTGTCTATAACATATTTTTCTATTACCGTCAGTTTGTGTTGACTGTCAAATCTCAATCTCCATCTTAGTATAGCGCCCTGAGATCCTGGCACATAATCGAATAGCCTAGTGAACATTTCCATGTGAGTATGACATAAGAACCTTAAGTATATGTCCTCAAATCAACTCTCCCTCTACTCTGTTTCTCAACCAGCTCTGTTTTCAGTGTTCCCATCTCTACCAACTACTCATTTGTTCTTCTTTTTTTTAATTTCAGTAGACTTAGGAGGTACAAGAGATTTTTGTTACACGGATGAATTGTGTAACGCTGAACTCAGATATCCGCACTTGGCATCTGATGGCTGACTTCAAAATGTGACGTGGTACAGAAACTGCTGTTCCTCAGTAGCCAGCATCGTCATATGTAATACCAACAGATACCTGCTTATTTGTTTACTTTCCGCAAGGTATTTTCAGTTCCTTACCGTACTTTTCCAAATCGGAGTCTCCTTTCTGTAATCGACTGTCAAAACCTGGAGAAAAGGCCTGAAACAGTGTTGCTTTCAATTATTCTGAAAGAGATTAAAGTACCCTATATACTAAAGAAAGAAAAGGGAGAAGCAATCTGCCTTAGATTGAGTCATCCACTTGACGTTATTTAGAGAAAACTCAGAATTATATTTGTGAAAAGTTAACCGGGATCATTGCAAATAAAAAGGACATGAAAATAGTATAAGCATGAAAAATGTAATGAACACATATTAACCAAATAAAAATGGTTCTTATAAATAGGATGAAACCAAACAGATTTCCTCTTGTGAAACTGATGCATAAAATTTTCAGCACAAATGGAAATCACACAAATTTTTAGTATAGATTTTAAAGTTGATGAATAGGAGAAATAAAATATTAAAATGTAAACAGTCCCTAGTAAAAATCAAATGGCAATGCTGCTGTATACTAACAAAGCCAAATATCTTCCAATTCATATGTGAATTACAGGATACTAGTGGTAAGGGGAAATTTGCCAAGGAAAATTTTTTAAATTGCCCTGATGTCAATTATCTGCACAAGCATAGTTCTCAGTTTATTTGTAACCATCCTTTCTGTTCAATCATGTAAACATTTGCCGGACAATACAAAGTTTAATTTGAACACCTGCCAAGCACTTAAAATTCCTACGCTAATGTCTTTGGCAAATTTGCTCAGCTTACTCCCTCCACCTCTACTAGTCACTATCCAATATTTCAAAGCCTCTTTCAGGACCAGAAATAGTAAGTATAATTTTAACAGGAAGATTTTCTCTATCAAAACTTTTTCTCCAATAAAAATGTAGCATTTACATCCTTGGAAATTAAATTTTTAAGTCTACTGAAAAGGAATTTTAGTCAAACAAAGAGATGGTGGCAGATTACGCTTGGGGTTGTTGAGGGAAAAAAAGAAAGCAAATAGGGGGCCAGGCATGGGGGCTCACACCTGTAATCCCAGCACTTCAGAAGGATTGCTTAAGGCCAGGCATTCGAGACCAGCCTGAGCCCGACCCTGTCTCTACAAAAAAATAGAAAATTTAGCCAGATGTGGTGGCTCATGCCTGTAATCCCAGCTACCCAGCTACTAGGGAGGCTGAGACAGGAGGATGGCTTGAGCCCAGAAGTTTGAGGTTGCTGTGACGTACAACGACGCCACTGCACTCTAGTCAGGGTGACAGAAAGGGAACCTGCCTTAAAAAAAAATAAAAAGCAAATAATAAAAATCAGAGTGACTTTCAAGGAGTACATACAAGAGTTTTAGAATGTTTATACTATTTTTTTCCATTGCAGTAATAGAATTTTAGAGAACTTAAACTTCAAACTAAGCTCCCTCAGTTCAACCTTCTCAGTTTAAACAGGTGGGGAAAGGGATGCCCAGTAGAGTTAAGTCAATTTCTCAAGGTCGTATAACAAGTCAGGGTCAGGGGTGGCCCTGGAACCCCGGTTTGCTGATAGTCATATCCACTACTCATTTCTTCTTCCACATCACCTCTCATTAGGCGTGCTCTCTGCAGTCCTGAGATGTAGCAGCTTTCTAGACTACACTAGTTACGTGTTGCTACAAGAAAATGAACGTAATTTATCCAAAAGTCCCTGTGCACTGGATGAAACCTCAAAGCAATAAAAATCAACTTATTTTCCCCCAGCTTTGCCTTCATGACATTAATTAGCATCACTCTTTGTCTTTCACTATGATTGTTGGGAGGTCAGTTTACTTTCTTGTAAATAATTCTTTCAAGATGAGAGCTCTGTATGTTTGGGTTGTCCACCCACTCTGTCATGCCTTTAGTAGTGTATGTGTGAGTGCCTATGGAATCTGTTTGCATTCCCTAAGAAGCAGCCCTACCCCAAGTTGAGTAAGAAAGCTGACAGATGTGTGGAGGTTAACTGAAAATGTTTGCGTTTAGGCTGATCAAAGGAGAAAGGAGCCTACGGGATGAAGCAACGTATTTGGAATCTGTTCCTGCCTTGCCAGCGAGTGGCTGATTGAGTGGATCGGCTCTCTTGGCTTCCTTTCGTCCCTGGATAAATAAGATTCAATAATAATACTTGAGAGCAGAATGGTGAAGAGTAAAGAAGAAAGCTTCCTTTGACAGACCTTCCAGTCATCAAGGATACAGAGGGGCTGGCGTTAAGAGTAAAATTTCAGGATTCGTTCCATTCCAAGATGAACAGAAAGAAATGACACATAGACGCTGGCCCTCCCCGTCTTCTTGCATGAGCACTGTTATGCCTTCTCCAGACTTCGGAAACATTGCGTCTCTAAACTCTCAAATTCTCAAACAACCTTTCTGTTGATGATGTTTCTTCCTCCACTAACCTCTTACCTGTAGATACTGCTCATTATTCTTTCCTAAAGAGTTTCATTTTATAAAGAACAATATGATTATGTCAATACCATGCTAAAAAAATATTGAAAAAGTGTTCACTGTAGAACACAGAGCAAACCCCTCAGCATGGCATTCAAAGCCATCTACCAACTGGTCCCAACTTCTTTCTCTCAACCCACTACCCTCAGCCCACCCCATGGAAATTCACATTATTTTACAAGTACATCATACACTTCATACATTTCCTTTTATTGCATTCTTATGGTGGTAGCCCTTTCCTACCTTTTAACATTTAAATTTTATGTTCCATAGGGAGCTTTCCTGTATGTCCCGAGTTCAAGTATTTTTAAGTTCTATTTTCATGAGCACTGTTATGCTTCTTCTATCATTTCCAAACCTACCATCTATAAGTTGTGTGCTTTTCACTTCCCACGTGTTTTCTTTGAGCCCCTGAATCTTATTCATCTTCATGCCTTCCCAGTACCCTGGGCAGTGCTTTTCATACAGAGCGCGTGCACACACACACACACACACACACACACACACCATAGCAGCTGAAGAAGTATATATGTCACATTAAATTGAGAAGTGAATAAGTAATTGCCCCATCTGACTTTCCAAACATAGAAGTACTTTACGCTAAAAGGAAATCAGATATTATTTTTTTCAGAAAAAAAAGTAGGGTATCAGTGAGTGCTTCATTAGGAAAATGGACATTACACCAAGTGTTTGAAGAAGGAAGCTGTTCGGTGTAGAAAATTAGCAGCTCTCAAAACCATTTGGAGACCAACATCAGGAAAAATGTTACTGATAACCAAGAAATTCAGAAATCACAGGAGACAACAACCAGTGACCTCAGCTGTCTGCTGCCCTGCCTGAATCAATGACTCCCAGAGGGACATTCAGAATCACTGGAAAGATCTCACAGCTTCAGCTCAAGGCTCACGCTCCTGAATGAATCTGCCAAGAAGCCATAACGGCTTCTGTTTGTCTTCCGCCTCCCAAATCTCAGGCAAGTGTCTCCAAGCGATGCCTCTAAGTGCTGGTGGCGGTTCTGAGAATTGTAGTTACAGATGCTATGAGCTATTATGTAAGAGGAAACATAGAAAATGAAAAAGATGCCTGAATATTTAATGGCTAAAGGGCACACAAAGCCCAAGGATCACAGTGAGTCAGGACTATTTTTCTGAGTTACAGAATGCATTAGTAGATAAAGATATATGTGACTGAGTGAGGGAATTACATGTTGAATTCATAAAGTAACTGCCAGACCTTTGAGCCAGCTGAGCTACATGGATTGATCAGGATGTCGTAGTCTAGTTATTTAACTGATGGGGACCCAAGTAAAGACTCAAAAATAATTAGGAGTTTCTTGAAATGTTCCTGATTGCAAATTCTAAGTATTTGTGATATCATTTTAAAATAAGGGGTGATGGAGCTATTTAGAAGAAACAAAAAAAAAACTAAAACATTTCATTACATTACATGAAAAAAAGAAAAATCATTTTAATTGTAACAGTGGTCTCTGAAAATTGACAGGATGAAAGAGTTGCCCAATCAGTAGTAGAAACTGGTTCTTCCATGTAAAAGAAAAATAGAGCCCCCGACATGAATTCTACCAGAAAGCTACCAATGTCCTATAAGTGGTTACTAGAAAAATCCACATTTTCCATGTTTCTTTCTTTCAAATAATCACATTGTGTTTATTTTTAGGAAATACAACTTCTAGAACATTACAGTTCTGTCAATTTTCATTCTTACGTTTAACCTGGCTTTTTGTTTCTCTATTCAATACTTAATTGCATGTAAGCATGTCTTAGGAAAAAATAAAAACAGAATTGTGAGAATAACGTGAAATCCACAGCTGTAAAGTTAGATACGGGTAATATTTGAAGCAAATATATTGTCAACAGATGTAACAGTGCATTTTTAAAGAAATTATCTGCTTGCCAAATAAAATGGGGACAGTAGGGACACAGAAGAGAGAAAAAAGTAAAAAAATATATATATGGTGTTTATCACTCTGTAAAGCATTTGGAGATGTTTAGCTATATCACTAATAGCTATGTGACATCTGACAAATTGTATAACCTCTCTGTGCCTCCATTTTGTTTGCTTGTTTTTAACCCATATCAGTGATGTGAAAATTAAGTAACTGTAGGCTTAAAAAGATAACATCATTTCTTCACCTGTCACGAGGGTTATGGCCAATTCTCCTGAACAAAAGACAGGTTAGCAAGAGAAAAGCATTATAAATGTATTTAACAAAGTTTTATGTACCATGGGAGACTTCACAAATGAAAACCCAAAGACCCAGGGAAAAATATGTTTTTATGCCAAGTCTGATAAGAGGTGGGTAGCTGTGGAGAAACATGATTGGACAGAAAGGGTATCATCCAATGGCAATGACCTTAGGGAGGAACTCAGCAATGCCTGTCTGGCCAGATTCTTCTTGGTCTCTCTTTGTAACCTTCCTTCCCTTGGGTTTGGAGCAGGACCCTTCTGGAATGAGGGTCTCATGACTTACTTTCAGGCATGGTAGGTCAGAGAATAACCTTTCTAGATGTTATGGCTTGCTTTAGGGGAGAGGGGTTCTCATTTGTATGACCTGCCTTGGGGAGGAAATAGGGGAAGGAGAAAGGCAGGCAGGAGAAGGTCATAGAGAACATCTTGCTTGTCGGGCCCGCCCAATCCCTTTAGTTCAAAGCACTCAGCCTGCCAAGGCCCTGACTATGCAGCACCATGTTCTGAGCCCAGACAATCCCTACAGCCCATGCATCTCTCTGTTTGGAACATCGAATCCTGTTAGACTTGCGGCCCCCATTCCACTTCAACCTGAGCAATCTTGGAAATCTGCATCATATTTTATTTGAACAGAGCATTCTTAAGCCTAATTTACTGGTCTAGATCAACCAGAAAAGGTAATGTCCAATAAATGTGATGTTTTCTTTTCTTCAGGTGGTATTAGATGAAACCCCTCAAAGGATATAAATACCCCGGTATTTTGAAAAGCATCCAGGAAGGATGGCTTCATTACGGCATCCATGCCATATTCCTCATTCTTATCTTCATTCTAGATTTCTCTTCAGGTGATTTAATTCAGCTTCATTAATAATCAAAGAAATAAATTAGTACACAGGTAAAAGCACCATTTTCCATCTATCAGATGAGAAAAAACTTAAAAAGGAGTATTTTTTTTTGAGAATTTATATTGGCAGCAATTTCTTACACTTCCAATAAGGCTTGGAAAAACTTGTGGGAAAGAAAGCAAATTGGAAATACACATCAAAAGCACAAAGAGGTTTCTGTTCTTTGAATAAATAATTTCACTTCTATAAATCAAGCCAAACAAATCCAATTAACGAAAGTATTTGTCTATATACATAATCTTTCCTGTACTATTTATATAGAAAGTATTTCAAAACCAGTATAAATGAGGGGCGATTATATTAACCATGCTGCATATATGCACTTACTGGAAAATCTTGTAGGCATTAAAAACAGGTTTCTAAGGTTGTTAATGGCATAGGGGACTCTTTTGTGATATAATGTTAATTGTAAGAAAACACAGAAAAAGCTTAGCAGAAATGTTACAAAATATGGCCAGTGACTCACTAAGAGTGGTAAGTATACACTAGATATTTTTATTTTAATATGTTCTGTATTTTCCAAAAAAAATATTATGTTTATTATTAACAAAAGAATATTACATAGAAAGCTGAGTAACTTTACATTCAGTGGATTTGGAAGAAAAAATGTTCATTTCCTAAGACATAGCATTTTATGTATATAAAGATAGGCTCAGATTGTAGCCACTCTTACAGTCCAAAGCACAGAGTGTTGCCAGTATTCTTTATATTACCTTAATTATGACTATGATGCAAATCATATTACTTTCAGCAATTGGTTATATCCCATGAAAGTTGATGTTTCACCTCATATCAACTGACTAATCCAAGTTTAGTTTCTCAACATCTAGGTCTAAGGAAGATCGAGTGTTTGCCAAACAATTGTCAAAGGTAAACAAAGGCAGACACTAGCTAAAGTGGTAAGGACAGATTTTAATCAGTAATAACTATTGCAATAGGGAAAAAAAGTCCAGCATGAACTGAACTCAAATTCAATTTGTGCAGAGGTGACTGAATATTTTAAAGAAGAATGAGGATATAGGGAGGAGGCCAGGCAGGGTGAGGGTGGGTGAGTCAGTAGAAGCAGGAAAGTGAAAATGATAGTCCTAGTCAGTGTAAATGCGATCAGGCTCGTTATATCTGCTGGCTGGCAGTTATCAAAGTTAGGATTCTACCCTTGCACCAAAGTTAGGATTCTACCCTTGTGCTGAGACTGAAGACAAAGACTCTGTTCTTCCTGATGATTCTGTCCAAAGGGGTGGCTTTCAGGTCCCTGAAAAAGACATTCCTGAGTTTGAAGAGATACATATACATCTCAAAGGGTTGAAGGAAGGATTCACAATTTCGAGCCCTTTTTAGTAAATGCTCTAAGAAAGGGTGGTTAGGGGCCTATGGACATGGTTTGACTAGAACCAACAGTAAATTCATCAGCTTTGAGCTTTGGTAGGCAAGTGCTTTAAGGAGGATGAGAGCCATTCTAGGAATATGGCCTTGAGCTATTAGAAACTATATTAACGTTTGTTCAAGTTTATAATGCAAGATTGAGACCTAATAAAGACTTGGGCTCAGAGGAGCCTGGCTAGAGTTTGGTCAAGAAGAGAATTCTTTTCAGTGTCAACATTTTCAAAGTGGAATTCAGTAGCTTCAAGTACAACCACATGAGAAAGTACTTGCAATGTAGAAAATCCATCTATATACCTTGCCCTTAAATCTAGCAGCACCTTTCTTTGTTAGCATGTGGTGAATTTAAACATATGGTAATTGATTAATCTTTAGAACTTGAATATGATCCATTTAAGTAATTATTACTCTGTTTGTACTAGAGAAGCTCAGATGAGGTACTTAAAGCAATCAATAATACACATTAATTAAGTACATACTCTAAGTACAGCGATGTGAAGGCAATAGTATAAGTCAAAAGCAGTTTTAGGAAAATGTCAAAACTTTAGCTCACATTCTCATGCATAATTAATCTATTATATTCAATTCAACACTCATATTATTGAGAGTCTGCTTATAACAGGCAAGGTACTTCATAACTCATCCACTGTTCGTCTAGACAAGCTCTTCTCTGTGACTAAGATAGTTGATTGAGCATTAATGTTTCAGAGTACAATTTTTCAGGAGTCCTTCAGAAAGAAAATTAGTATTGGGAATGGGCTCTCTCCTAATCTTTTGTGTGGATATTCATATACTAAGCTTGGGTACCAGAGTTGTCTTTTCAAAAAAGTAAATCGGATGTTGACCAAGATTTTACAAAGGCATGTATAATTTAATAACTCCCTAGAAGTAGGACTATCTTAAAGGAAATGTATATTATTATGTTTAAGAGGAAGGTTTGGGGGTCAGATAAACCAGGGCTCCATTCTTCAACTGTTCTCTAGGTATGTGACCTTAATAGGACAAGTCACTAGGTTTCTAGGTAACTCCATTTGATCTGTAAATTAAGGATAATATTTCCTGCCACAAAGGATGTTGCTCTGAGGTTAGATGAGCTAATGTAGGTTCAATTCCTGATACATAATAACCTCTCAATAATAATCATAATGAAGGCTCTTTTTTTCCCCTCAGTAATTAGGTTCAGAGGGAGCCCTGAATTAAAAGCACATCATGAGACAGAACAGACAGACCAAATGAACAATTCATATAAATATATGAAAACGCACTAATGCACTAGTGTTAAAATGGAAAGCAAAACATGACAGAATCACAAGTTAATTTAAATCTTCCTCTGCCTGAAGAAATCCCAGAAAGATCACAGATTTGGTAACATAATCAGCCTCTGCACCAGCAGGTTCCACACTCGCAGGTTCAACCAATGGTGATTTGAAAATATTCAGAGAAAGACAAGCAATCAAAAACAATAATACAACAATAAAAATGGCACAAATACACTGTTGTAGAGTATAATAACTATTTTCAGAGAATTTACATTATATTAGGTATCGTAAGTAATCTAGAGATGATTTAAAATATCTGGGAAGATATGTGTAGGTTATATGTGAATACCATACCAATTTGTATAAAGGACTTGAGCATCCACAAATTTTGCTATCCGTGGGGGTCATGGAATCGATAGCCCATGGATACCGAGGCGTGGTTACACGTGAGTTCAGCCTCAAACAGCAGATACACATTTCCTAGGTAAATTAGAAGAAAATATTCAATCTAAGAAGCATCACATCCCAAGGCAGGAGGCTGAAAAAGGCATTGCCGGGAAGGATGAAATCAACATGGTGCAGACAGAGGATTGGTTGGGGGTAGAGGGAGTTGGGACACATTTTATGGATATTAAAATGGAGTTGTGAATGTATCCTTTGGATAGTATGTGACCAAATGAAGGATTACTAAATGTACATCTGGATTTTAGGACAATAGCTCTGGCTTTTCTCCAAAAGGTATACAAATCCTACTTTTTCTCTCAATAGTTACATATATTAAATAAGTTTATGAGTTGCATAAATCCAGGGAGGTTTTCTTTGTTTTTTTGTAAATTTTGCAAATTAACAATGACAAGGGAGGGTCTTTTAAATTGTTTTTGAGGTTTAAAAAACCCGGCCTTATTTTGGAGCCTACAGAAAGTGCAAGTCCTCTGTGTCACAGGCTCCGTCAACAATTCTGCAGCTGAGAGTCTCTGCCATATGTAGGATTGTGTCTACAGGGAAAGAATCAACATACATGGAAAGTGTGCTTAGCGCTCAGAGAATCTATCCCATGGTAGGAAGGCAGGAAACCATGCCACTGATACATGAGTTGGTTAAACTAGAGAAGAGCCTTCCAAGCTGAGCGGAACTGGAGGTCTGATGCTGCTGTGTTGGACGCCTGTGCTAATATCTCAGGAGGACGCCTCGTTTCAATTGTCCTTTTATCATTGTGCCAAAATAAGCCGTTAAGTATATGTGGGCACTGCCCTGTGTTTCTGTGTTATCAAGTTTATTTCTCACATAAAGATTTCTCACAGAAATCTTTTCTACCTTCCAGAGATTTTAAATCCAAATAGGATAAATGGTTTCGTAAACATACCGTACAGGGGAAATTGCCTCGGTGATTCTCATAAAAGCTATTTGAAATTTTATCTTAAAAATATAATTTGTCGGCCGGGCGTGGTGGCTCACACCTGTAATCCTAGCATTCTGGGAGGCCGAGGTGGGAGGATCGCTCGAGATCAGGAGTTTGAGACCAGCCTGAGCAAGAGCGAGACCTTGTCTCTACTAAAAATAGAAATAAATTATCTGGACAACTAAAAATGTATATATAGAAAAAATTAACTGGGCATGGTGGCGCCATGCCTGTAGTCCCAGCTACTCAGGAGGCTGAGGCAGGAGGATTGCTTGAGCCCAGGAGTTTGAGGTTGCTGTGAGCTAGGCTGATGCCATGGCACTCTAGCCAGGGCAACAGAGTGAGACTCTGTCTCAAAAAAAAAAAAAAAATATATATATATATCTATATCTATATCTATATATATATATATAATTTGTCACAAGGTAACGCTCCACACACCTCAGGTCTAATAGTCACTTTACAAATGTAGGATAATCAAAAGGATTGATTTGATTCATTCTGTTTAACAATATAAGTTACCAGTAAAAACTAGGGACAAGACGACAGCCTCACAATGTCCAAAATCAAACTCTTGGTACATCTGCCGCCCACAGCAAACCTGATTTTACTCCTGTTGCCTTTATTTGTGTTAATGAGACCATTATCCTCCTAGATATCTAAGCTTTCAACCCCAAAAGTGTGTTTAAACTCCTCTCTCCTTTATCCCTTCCAAGTCTCATCAGTGGTGATACCCTGTAGACTACTACTTCTAAAAAATATCTCTGATATTTTAGCTGGCTCTGATATCCCTTCTGTTTTATGCCCACTGTCACCTCTCTAGTTTAAGCCCTTATTACCTTAACTAAACTATTCCAATAACTTCTAAATTAGCCCATTGCTTTCAGGATTTCTCTGCCCAAGCCAAACCGCCCGCACCGTTGCCATAGGAACCTTCCTAAAGAGCAGCTCTAATCATTTCATTCCCTGATCAAACACTTTCAATGGACTCCCCTTTGCCCACAAGATAGCTCATTGGCATAACAACCAGACTGCCCAAGAACTGTTTTCAGTCTTTCACCAAACCTTTCCACTCATGCTCTTCTTGCCAGACCGGACCTTGCCATTGGTCTGACCACCATAAACAGCATATTGAGATATTTTTTGTTTACATAATGCATACATAGCTAGTGATAAC
>NW_012152618.1:810194-822049 GCF_000956105.1 Propithecus coquereli | reverse complement strand
TTATCTGGTATTTGATTTTATTTTTAAAAGGAGTTTCCACTCCTTTTTTTAAATATTTGGACTCTTGTTTCCAAGTTTAAGGGATTTCTTAGACTGCCCTCCGAGATAGCCACACTGACAGATCTGAAACAGAATCTCTCAGGTATTTCCAGAATTGAATTTCATCACAAGGAAGCTCCCCTCAGGATCTTTAGGTCAAGCATCCAAATAGACATGATGGCTTCTGCCCAAGATCAGGAAGGACGCCCATACTCCAGGCCTCTGACTGCCACAAATGTTTTAGTCTTTCTCTCTTCTTGCCATTGTTATTTTTCCCCCCTTATGAAATTTTGCTTGCTAAAATAAGGTTCTTAAAGTTTCTTCTCCTACACAAATCAAGAGAATGAACACAAATCTGTGTATATCAAACCAGCCTTATCTATGAACTCCAGAAGGGATGAGATCTATTCTCCTGGGTAATCCCAAGTGAGACAGGATTTTGTTTCCTAAGAGCCATTGTCTCAACTCTTCTGAGAATTCTCATGTTAATGCTTGTTTTTGTCTTCTTTTGTCCCCAGGGTTCACTGTGTTTTCTCCAGATTCTTAAAAGCTTCAGCATAACTACGCATTCAAAAAATGGTTGCCATTCAGCTACAATGGCAAAAGCCACAAGAAGTCCTGATGTTAGTGTTGGGGCTCAGAAAATAACACTCTTGGCCGGGCAGGGTGGCTCATCTTGTAATCGTAGCACCTGGGAGGCTGAGGCCGGAGGATTGCTTGAGGTCAGAAGTTCGCGACCAGACTGAGTAAGCGCAAGACCCCATCTCTACCAAAATAGAAAACAATTAGCCGGGCCTGGTGGCGCATGCCTGTAGTTCCAGCTACTAAGGAGGCTGAGGCAGGTGAATCACTTGAGCCCAGGACTTTCAGGTTGCAGCGAGCTATGATGATGCCACTGCACTCTGGCCAGAGCAACAGAGTGAGACCCTGTCTCAAAAAAAAAAAAAAAAAAAAGAAAAAAGAAAATGATACCCTAAAGTGTGGCACTTTGGCATGCTGGGTACTTTCAGCTAAAGAAAATTAAAAGGCCTTAGAAGCAGCCTCAGAGCCAAGGACTTTCTGAGCTCCGCTTGTTTCTCCCCTCAAGCGAGGGGTGGAACTCTGTCTCTGAAGTTACCTTATCTGAAGCTCCTCCAGAATGAACACAATTGCCTTCAACTCCCTTCCCAAAATTTCATTAACCAGGGAAGCTAAACTCTCATCCCAAGAAGGAAGACTAAGGAATGTCACAGTCTTTGCCACAAGCTAAGTGTCCAAAGAACAATTCACAAGTTCTTATCTATTCTTTGGCCCATTCAACTCTCCTAAAAATCATTTACTACTCTCCCAAACTGCCTACATTTTCCCTTCTCCTCCTCCCCCATGAAGAAGCATATACAATATTCTGAACTTCACCGAGTTCACTGGGTAATCACTCTCCTGTACTTCCCCTGCGCACTTGCCTTTTTCTCCTGTTAATCTATTGCCAATTTATTTCAGCAGACCAGAACCTCCAAGGGGCTGGGAGGGGACCCCTTCACTCCTACAGTCGTTAGGCTCAGCGAGTCTGAGCCACAGTGGATGCGAGGGATGTAGCGATTTTAGAGGACAGCACAAAGCAACAGTTTCTCTGTTGGCTGTAAGGAGAGTCCAGAAGAGACACTAAAAGACTACAAATTTCTCCTGTAGTCCTACCATACCTTTGGGCCCCTGCAAATTTTCCTTCCCACCCTTTTTGTAAATGACCTGAGTCCTCACAACAGTTCCTCCCTATCCGTCTTGCTAAACTCAACTGTCCAGCCAACAGCTGCTAAACTACAAGAGCCATTCCTCTAGTTTCCAAGAGCCATTTTGACCTACTATTCCTGAATTTCAGCTTATTCTTCCGGCTAAAGCTCCCCAAAAACTTTCTCTTTCCTTCCCAAGGTAGAACATGGCTTTGGAGCTCTTCTCATGCCGCAGCATTCCAAATGAAGCCTTAGGTTTAATGTGCCTGGTCGACCTGCTTCCCAATTCTCTTTCTCAAATCATATGAGAAGGAACTGGTGGAGTCCCAGCTGACACCCAGGCTTTCTGTTAACCAACATACTGCTCTTGCTGATTTTGATACTGACTCATAATCACAACTGCCGTATAAAGTCAAAGAAGACAGAGATCATTTTTTTTTTCCTGGTGATCTGTGATGGAGGATACTTAGGAAAATCAAAAAATCAAGCATGACACACTACACCCCAGTAGTACTGATGTGTTCTTCTTAAAAGAGCTTATAAAATACACAGAAAAATAATGACAACTTTTACCGAGCAAGATATGAAAACTTGACTGTAATCCTATTGTCATTCATGGAAGATAAATATCACATCTCACTTAAAAGCCATTTGTATAGGAATTCTGTTTCCTTATTTTTATATGTGTAGACACAAGGAAGGAGTTTGTCCTTAGCATCCAAAATAAGGCAAAAAGGACATTGACATTCCATGTCCTTGGGGATCAACAATTTATGCCCGAGGCAAACAAAGGTTAGGACACTTTTGCAGCTCGCTAGAATGCTCACTTGCTATTCCTGACAGAAGCTCAAGTCCAAATCCCTTTGTTATCTGCTTCCATCCCTGCTACCTTCATCACAATCACATAACAAGAAATCCTGGCTGTAGAGCTCAGGCTGAAAAGACAATTAAAGCTTCCCGCCTTCATCAAACTGTTGAAAATGGGGCACAGAAAAAAAAAAAGAGCAAGATGAAATTTCTCTGTATTGTTTGATGCATTGCTTTCAGTGTAGAAATACCTTTGACTGGTTCTCTAACTTTTGGTTCCATCCTATATGTAATTAAAGAATCAAAGTACAGCACAGTTCAAAGAAGTAGGAAGTGCTAAATGTGGCGGACCGCACAAGACGTGGTCAGAAAGACAGCATCTACAGAAGAGATGACAATGATGTCAGGCCTGGGCAAATCGTGAGGGATGAGTAGTCAAGCAGCACAACTTTTCACAGTCAGATTTAGAGTAACAACTGTGGAAAGATGAGACTCACAAAAAAATAAATGCTATTTATCACCACTGCTTGAAAGGGGAATCAGTAAATAGCCACAACAGATGCTGTGCTGCTCAGATCCCCTTCCAGGACCGAGGCACTCACTCCCCCCACTGCAAAGGCTCGCTCTAAGATCAAAGGCAGTGGCCTCGCTGGAGGTTGTAACTCCATCCAGGGAGAGCCAGCATCCATTGATTGGCGGATATGGGAGGATGAAGACCATGTCTTGTCTCAAATTAGAACAGCTCTAAAATTGTTGAGATCTTTACTGGAATTATTAATATATTGCAGGCCAGCTTTTCCCTCTATCTGGTCCTATGTCTGGCACTGCCTCACAGGTGAGATTCCCAAGAGCCCTCCACAATAAACCTCCTGCACCCACTCTCCCTCTCTGAGTCTGTCTCTAGGGAAGCCTGACCTAAGACAACACCCTTCCTATAGGCAACATTTTCAAATTAACAATTCCTTCATATAGGTGGCAAAACCACCAGCAACCGAGTATTTGCTTAAAAAAAGAAAAGACAGCTGTATGAATAATCAGAGTACATTTAACTTCAAGATAAAAAAAATTTGCATCCTGGGTTTAATTTTCTTGATGTTACTTTGGACACTCTTTGAGTTGTGGTTCTATTTTTAGAGCACAGAATTTTAGATAAATGTGCATAATTTGGAGAGGTTTC
Source organism: Propithecus coquereli (assembly GCF_000956105.1). Classification (NCBI taxonomy): domain Eukaryota; kingdom Metazoa; phylum Chordata; class Mammalia; order Primates; family Indriidae; genus Propithecus; species Propithecus coquereli. The sequence continues at coordinate 818,320 of NW_012152618.1, read as the reverse complement.
AAAGAAAGGCAAGTTAAATGATTAAATAATGGGAATAAAATTAGCATAAAAAGTGCTGGGGATATTTGATCTAACAACACCCTGCGAATATCTGCCTATTTATTCAGGTGAGTGAAGGCTCGATCGCTATGAGGTCAAGCTGGAGGGACAGGCAAGGATCGGATGGATGACCGTGGACACGGACTCCTGCACTAGCCGCCACCTTATCTCCCAGCTTCCTCTCTCCCGGCAGCATCCAGAGTGATCCTTGAAAAAGCATGACAAGTCATGTCACTCTTCACCCCGACTCTATCTCTTCACTGTTCATCAGTCCTTCTCTTGCCCTGCAGATGCTCTGGGATCAAGTCCCAGCTGCCTTGGGGGTTGGTCTCCCCCTATTCACCACCACACTGCCTCCTCCTCCAGGCCCCCAACAGGCCAAGCCACGCTGGGCTCAGGGGTGGCCCCCTGGCTGTGCTGGCTGATGGGATGTCTTCCCATAGCTGCTGCTGCAAACCCACCGCCCCATCTGCTTCTCTGCTCAATGGCGCCTCCTCAGAAAGCACTTACAGTAGCACTCCTAGTTATGCTTTTTTCCCTTTTTCTGCTTTATAATTTTTCAGAGCATTTGTTACTTCTTGATATTTTAATATTCTAATTTATATATATCAGCATATATATAGGAACTGTATATATAACCTCTCCTTTGTTTATTCCCTAGTATCCACCAAAATGTGAGCTCTGTAAGGGTAGAGTCTCTGACTCTTAGTTAACTTCTGTATTCTCGATATCAAGGAACTTCTGTGCTCCCAATGTCTAGAGAAATCTCACACACCCAATAGGTGCCCAGTCAATATTTGTTGACTGGATGAACAGACAGATGTGATCTGTTTATTCTGTATCCTCATTGCGCCATGCACTTCCTTAAGTATCCATTAGATAATGAAGCCAGACTTTTCAAATTTACTCATGTGGGCTGTGTGCTTTGTCTTTTATACCTCCTGACCCACGACTGTTGATAGTTACACAGTATCCTGGGCCTACAGCCACCAGCCTCCTTTTTCTGTTTTCTGGAAGAGAAAGAGGACTATGTATAAAATTCATCTAGCCTTAGTAGCTTTTTGAGGGGTACAGTATTAAAGGTAAATTCTTTTAAATGTTAAAGCTATCTCCAATCTGTAGTTAGGAACACTTTATCATTGATTTTAACTTTTTAACTTGTCCTATCTGGTTTTCCCTTTTGTGAATTTGATGTCATTTATTAGAGCTTTCAGGGTCAGCTTTTGCTTTTATTTACCTTCTGTAGTTGTTTGGTTTTCCATTTAATTTATGTTCTCGTCTCTCTTATTTTCATTCTTGTGTTTATTCTATTCTTTGTATGCTTTGTTTCTAACTTCTTGAATGGAACACCTACTTTGTGTATGAATGTGTGTGTGTGTGATAAAAACTCTCTTGGTTTTTTCTGTTTCGTTTTGTTGGTTTGCTTGTTTGTTTGTTTGAAACAGAGTGTCACTTTGTCACACAGCTGGAGTGCAGTGGTGCAATAATAGCTCACTAGCTCACAGCAACTTTAAACTCCTGGGCTCAAGTGATCCTCCTGGTTCAGCCTCCCAGGTAGCTGAGACCACAGGTGCATGCCGCCACACCCAGCTGATTTATTTTTTTAATTATTATTTTCTAAAAATAGGGTCTCCCTGCATTGCCCAGGCTGGTCTCAACCTCCTGGCCTCAAGCAATCCTCCACCTTAGCCTCCCAAAGTGCTAGGACTTCAGGTGTGAGCCACTACACTCAGCTGTTGAAAAATATAGTCAATGATAACTTATCTCTATTTCCTAACTCTTCCCAGATACACTCTAGCTAAGACCTCACCTTCAATAAAGTGCGTTTGCTGATAAAACCAAGTGCAGCTAACTTCCTCTGGTCTGGGGCCGTGGTTAGAGTGTTATTTACCATTGGTGCCCTTGTCAGCCATTTTGCTCACCAGCCAGTTCTTCCTGAACCAGCGCTGCAGTTGGCAAGTTCAAAAGCTTCCAGGCCACCAATTGGGGGGGGGGGGTCAGTGGGAAATGTAGGGAGTTAGAGTTAAGACAGTATTGAAATACATGGGAAACAGAGACTGAGACATACTGCCATAGAATTCTAAAAACCATCTGAATGTTCCTGCTAACAGTACTTTTAGTGTTTATCATATGGTGTACATCTACAACTATTTATTTCATGTATCCTATTGTCTGCTATTTTGCAGTAACCCTTTTCAGGAGAACTGACTCAAAGTTGAAGTCACACATAAGCTGAGAGTAATATAAACAAAAAATTAATCCTGGAATTCCCATTTCTTAGAAAGCTGAAATAGACAAATATTTCACAAAATGTTTATGAACATTTGTAATATTCCTATGTGCTATGGTGACCTTGCTGCACACATTTTTTCAAAGAATGATATAATCCTGTCAAAGGAAAATCAACGTCCCTTTACAGTTAGTAAATTTGACAAGACTACCCCCGAAATGGTGAATTAACACATGAAAATGAAAAAGATGCATTTACATGTGAAGCATGTAAGTCTGTGAAACATGACTTTTCATTTAGACCAAATGACCAAATACATTTATTTAGGACAATTAGTTATCTTTAATAAATTTTGCCCATGTCCATGTTCTGTTGTGATTAATCAAAAGGCGAAGTGATAACTGTTAAGGTGTTGACTCCATTGGCAGAAAAAATTTACAGTTAAAAGATGTCAGTTTTATCGGTTTCATCAAGTGATTCAAATACAAATCAATTAAATTTATTCCAATAACACATTTTTATTGCATTCATGGAGTTGAAAAAAAGGAAAGTATATAGAAATTCATTCTGACAAAGGTGAAACATCCAACATTACAATAAATGAAGTTCATTTAAAAGTTTACGCTGAGGATAAAATTACTCATTTTCTGGTAATTATAAAAATACAAATTTTGATGGAATTCAGAATCATGTTTAACACAACGTTCTTGTTAAATGAACCTGGGAGCAGAAGTATACTCAGATTTGTGAAGCATTAAAAATTCATAATTGCATCCAGACAAGCTGTAATATCCCAATTGCCCAAATAGAAGGTCTAGTTGTCCAGTTTTATAATATATACGATTTTAGTAACTAAACTACAAAGTTTTCATAATAAAGTTGATGTTGAAAACAAGCAAATATCCTTCAGCCTGGCAATATGTACCACTCATTGGGTTTTAGAAACATCTGAGCCTTCAAAGAATTATTTTGTAAATTAACCTAAATATATTATGATTGTATTGAACTTTTTTTTTCTTTGGAAAATGGGTATTCTAATGGGTATTCTAAAGATGGGTATCCTTTGATTTTTGCAAAACAAGTAAAAATATTTAATAAAATTACTCAATAAATATGGTACCAAAATGTTTAGAGCTTTTACTGAATCAGTTGGTGAAAACAACATATGCAAGCAGAAATACATTACAAGGCCAAGGGGGAAGCTGAAAAAAATCAATCAAAGAATATACAACCCGTTTATAAAATTTAATTTTAAAATTATATGATCCCTTCTGTAATATCTTGGCTTGCAGGACAAAGTTTCTTATGGAATTTCTATTTTTACTAGGATAACTGGATATTTTTTACTAGAGTGGAATAAAATTAAGAAAGCCTATGATTTTGTAGCATAAGCCAACCAATTTATTTCAAGAGTTTTTACCTAATGAAAAAACTTCCTTGAGGAAGAAAAGTGTTCTAAAAGACACCCAAGACAATATCTGTAAAAGTATTTTGGCTATGTTATTGAAGTTTTTCAATATAAAATATTCTCCAATGAGCAAAATTTGCTCTGAATATAGGATTTATGTCAATACCTGTAGAGAGAATATTTTTCTCAGTTACAGATGAGTCAAAAATTTTGAAATTTATTGGTGTCTTATGAACAACAGAAATTTATTTCTCACAGTTTTGGGAGCTGAAATTTCAAGACCAGGGTGTCCTCATGGTCAGGCTCTGGTGAGAGACCTCTTCCGGTCAGAAGATTACTGTTTTCATGTTGTATCCTCATATGGCAGAAAGAGTTCAAGAGAGCTCTCTGGGTTCTTATTTATAAGGACATCAATCCCATTTTCCTCCCAAATGCCCCACTTTCTAATACAACTCCCTTGGGGGTTAGGATTTCAACATACGAATTTTGAGGGACATAAACATTCAGTCCATACCAGTCAATTAACACTAACTTAAAATTACATAATGTCAAGTGTTTGATAACACCCTCTAGCCCTATGTATACAATGACTGGCATGGTAAATTTACCTAGGACTGAGTAATTACATTCGTAGTTATTTACCCAGAGAAATGCATGTGGAGCAACCCCAAAAGTCAGGTTCACAAATGTTCACAGCTATATTACAACAGCTGAACACTAGAAGCAATCCTAAACCAGCAGATTGGATAAATAAATATAGTTTAGTCATAGCATAGATTACTATGGAAATAAAACTGAAAACATGAAATAACATGGATGAATCACACAAACATAAAACTAAGGAAAAGGAAACATGTAAAAACATATGAATCCACTCACAGAATGTCAAAGAGAGACTCAACTATTATTACGATTCAAATATCTGTATACAATGACACTATAAAAAAAAAACGAAAGAATACTGACAATAAATGTCAAGATTGTTCTTACTTATGAGGAGAGCAAAGAGTCAACATTTCTGGGGCACTGGCAGTATTCTATTTCTTGACTTTGATAGGGTATAGACACATGTTGGCCTCATAATAAAGCCTGAATTTGGGTTTCATTTGTTTTTCTGTATGTGTGTCAAGTTTTAATTAAAAAATAGGCAGATGAACAATCTGAAATCAGAATTTTTTTTCTAAAGCCCTTTTTTTTGATTTACTAGAGTGGTTGATATTTTTGAAGTATAAAGCTGTTAAACAATTAGCAATTATGTTTATGTCAAGATGATTCCCCAATCTAGTGAGCATGTGTATGTATGTTTATGTAGGTGGGGTTTGGTATGTGTGTGCACATGTGATTTCCTGTTACGTGTGTGTAGGTGCATTAACGTTTGCAGATATTTATGTGTGTGTCTTTGTGTGCCTGTGTGTGTGTCCACGTGTGTATGCATGGGAGAATGTGTATGTTTTGTGCTAAGGTGGGGATCCACTTTTTGGTGTAGAAGAACATGATCATCACAAGAAGAATTAAAGCGAACTGGGAATTTGAAAACAGAAAACCCCAAGACAGAAAGAAAGTATCAAGTAAATGAAACAAAATGAATAAATATATTGTTTTCATCAAGTTAGATGTTTTAAGACACATCCTTTGCTATTAATTTCCAGCTTTTTGTTTTCTCAGTATGTGGTTCATGCAACTGTAATGCTTTTGTGAAAACAGAGCCCTTAGTTATGAGAGAAAAAGCTCCGTTTGTTATTCCCAGATTATTCTAATTTCATAATTCTTTTCACTAGCTCTTTATGAGTATTATCTCAGAGCAAAAATAAGAAACACCTGCTGTATTATACACAATTTTCAATCAGTTCATCAGCAGCTTCAGAGTAAAAGAAAGAAATCAAGTAAATTATTAGTCCACTTGGGAAGTATGAGAGCAGATTTAAAGGATGTGAATATTTTCAGTTCAAAGTCATTTGGTTTCTTTGCCTTTTGCAATTATGGAGCACGAAATTCTTCTTGGTTTGCCACTTACACTTTTCATCATTGACTTTTAAATATTTGTTGAATATTGGGAACTGCAAAGTACAAAGATATACACACACACGCACACACACACACACCGCACATACACAGATATAATGGTCGTTATAATATAAATCATTTTACCATTCTCTCAAATTCTGAATTTGCTTCTTTAATCCTTTCAGTTTATAATTTGGTATTTTGATTCTCAGGTAGAAAATTTACTTAAATAAAAACAAGGATTTATTGACTACTTGTTACAAAATATATTGGACAGGTGCTCTAGCTCTGAAGTTTACAGACTTGGCTTTGAATTTTAGCTCTAAAAATAATTAATTATGTAAATTTTGGGTACATTATTTAATTTTCACATGGACTTATAAAATGGGTATAATGTTTGGAGATAAAACATTAGTAACATAAGAAGCCATGAAAATCAAGAAAAATGAATTTATTTTTAGAAGTTAGTCATTCAACATTATTGAGAAATTGTCACAAATTCTCTGTTTTGTCCAGTAATTCAAATATGTAGTGAAAACCTTTTTTGTCTGGTTTCAACCAAAATAAATGGAATGAAAACCAGAATATTTCTAGGATCATGTCAAAATTAAAATATATATCATGATAGACTTAACAAATAACTCAACTTTATCACCAAAACAAGTTGCTTGCATTGCATTTTTGTATTGTTTAATGTATACATAAATACAAGTCTTCACCAATTATTAGCAAATATAGTAGAACAAACAACTTCAAACAAAGCTCCTCATCTCTCTCCAGGTTTGACAAGCTAGAGAAACTCCTTTTTTATTTTATAATATGGCTGAGTAAAAAAAAAATGATGATGATGAATGAAGTAAAATGATATTAATAGAACTAAATGTTTTACTATGACATCATTAATGAGTCCTTTTTAAATTTTGAAAACGTATAGGAGTTCACTTCATAAATACACGGTACTATCTCTCTATAGCATAGTAAGGTTAAAATAAAACAATCATTTATTTTGTGAATTTGTTATATTCAAAGTCCACATTGAATTTGAACAGTTTGGGCCAGATATTTCTGGCCAAGAGGATCAGTAGAATATCAGATTATTGACTGTAATGGTCTACATGATCATTTCTGTTTTCTTTTTCAGCAAAAGAGACCCATCGGATGTCACAAATTTAGGGAACAGGTAAAAGATCTCACTGGATGAGTGAAATCACAACCAAACAAATAAACAAAACTGTGATGAACCAACACTAGGGACAGAGAGAGAGCTTTTCACTTTCACACTTAGTGAAAGTCCAGACTAATTCCCTGAAGCCTGGCATTTTTCTTAGTATAATAAAATAAATAAAGAAACTATAGTGGCGATTGTGTGGTCAGCATTTTTATTTTTAATTTCAATTCACTACTTTTAGGGAAATTATGGGCTTGCTCTTCAGAACTGTGGATACTGAGGCCCCAGTACAGAAATAAATTAATGTCTTGTCACTGCCATGGCTAATGGACAGACTTGGCCTGAGGGTGCGGGGAACTAAGAGTACACATGTATTGTGGAAGAAGAAAGCAAGTGTAAGGCACAATGGAATCCAATATTCTGACCCTATACTTGAAAACAGAAGAAGGCATAAGCGTGTCGGCAATCGTGGTGAAGTCACAGCAAAGGAATACTGTGAGTGACCCTACTGTTCCAGCAGGATTTCATAGAACACGGCATTAACCTTAGCCAAGGGGCTACAGTATCCAAGGAAGCAATCAAATGTGGCTGGTGTCTAATCCCTTGAGATTTATGGGTACTGGACCATCATCCGTCATGCAAAGACACATAGATTGCACTAAGAAAAGCTCCAGCCTCCTGGACTTAGTCCACTCTGCTCTCACTAACATGCGAAAGTGAATAGTTAGTTCTTTGATCCTAGTGTGGGTTGGTTTATCACAATCTTCATTCATTTATTCAAAAAATATTTATTCAGAAATTAGTATACATAGGTTTTCATTTAGGTTTTCAACTACAAATGAAACAGACATCTTCTTCTTTGTTAGATACAGGGAAATAAATCAAACAAAAATATGAAATAACTTGAGAATGATGCTATGGTACAATTAAAGTAGAAGCTAAGCAAGTAATTAGAAGGAAGGGACACATTTAGACAGCTTACACAGGTCAGGCCTCTCAGAAGAGCTGGAATATGAAGGAAGAGTAGCCACAGTTCATTTCACGGCAGCTACAGGTGCAGACGATCTCATGAATGTCTTATCGACTTTATGGTGATGTTTGTTAAATCTATATAAATTTTATTGACATCTCCAAAAACTTAAGGTTAACAATATGAACTGTGCTATCCAATTAATTATTCTACCATCAGCACACAAAAACAAAAATCATTACGTTTTCATCCGATACTCAAAAGAGCACTTGACCTCAAAATTCAAATTTTCTATGACCATTGGTGC
>NW_012152618.1:787708-810144 GCF_000956105.1 Propithecus coquereli | reverse complement strand
ACATTAAAATTCACTATTGAACTTAAGAAACAGAACATTTGCAATATTGTTGATGCCTTTCGGGTACTTCCCTCAGTTTTATCTTCCCCTCTAGCCATCAAAGATAACCATTATTTTGTACTCTATGCTTGTAATTCTCTTGTTCTTCTATATTATTTTTCTCCCTAGGTTTGTGACCTTATATAAGATATTATTTAATTTTGTTTGTTTTCAAACCTTGATAAATGCAAGTGTAAAATTCTGCACTGGATTGCTTTTTTTCATTGAATTTCATTCAATATTATGCTTTTGAACCTCTGTTAATTCATGTAGCTATAGTTTATTCAACTTCACTGCTGTGTACTATTTCATCATATGAATTTGCCAAAATGGGTGTATCTATTTTCCCATTAATAGATAATGGGTGATTTCCAATTTTTTGTTACTATCAACAACGTTACTGTGAACAGTCTCCTTGTGAATATGAAAATAACTTCCTTATGTATATACTTAACAGCAAAATTTCTAAGTCAGTGATGGCTCATGTGCAACTTACTAGGTAATACCATTATGTTTTTTAAAGACTCTACCAATTTATATTCCCACAAGTAGGTTCCAAATGATCTCTTGTTCCATATTCCTACCATTTTCACATTTTTTAGTTTCTTCCAATATGTTAGATATAAGCTGCTATCTCATTTCAGTATAAGTTTGCACATCTCTGATGACTTTTAATACTGAGAATATTTTCACTTGTTTACGAGTCATTCATGTGTCTTCTATGAAATGCGTGATCATACCTTTGGCTTTTTCATCTATTAGACTTATTATCACGTCCTTATAGAGTTTTTACAAGTTTTTATATATTCTTCATATTATTTCATTATTGAGCAGAAATTTTAATTTGAATGTAACTAAATTTATCAAAGCTTCCTTTAAAGGTTTTGTCTTTATTGTTTGATTTAGGAAATTTCTCCGTAATCCAAAGTTAATTTCCTGCTAAAACTTTAATATTTTGCCCTTACACTTGTCATTGACTTAGATGAATTGTTTGTGTTTGTGTGAAAAAAGGAACCTATTAAATATATTCTATCGAATGGATAATTATTATTGACCAATCTCCCCTTCACACCGGTCTGCAATTCCATGTCGTTCACATGTCACATTCCTGTGTTTGCCTGGGTCTGACCTTAGATTAATATTTTTCCTGTCCCTTTGTTCACTTTTCCTACAATTTAGCCAAAGTACACTGCCTTAGTTGCTACATTTTATATTAGTTTTTATACCAAATGCAGAAAGTTCCTTCTCTTTAAACTTACATATAAATTTTAGAATGAGCTTTTCAAGTTAAAACAAAAATTGTTAGCATTCTGGTTTGGATTGCACAGATTCAAAAGTTTTTCAGAAAAATTGACATTATGACACATTATGAGTATATCTCTCTCCAGTCAATTTAGGCCATGTCTAACACCTTTCAATACAGTTTTATCATTTTCTCCATAAGAGTTTTGCATATCTTTGTTACACATATTCAGAGGACACTTACTCTTGTTATCATGAAGAGTAGATTTTTTCTGTTCAATAACATTTCCATGCTTTTAATAGCATTCAGATATATTTTTGGTACTTTAGCATTTTATTGTTATTGCTATTGTAAGTACTGTTTTTCTTTTAGTAACATGAGTAGAAATGAAGGCGATGACTTTATATTAATCTTATGTTCAGGAAACTTGCTATTTTAATAATTTTAGTAATTTGTAAATCTCATGGCATTTCTCTTTGAAATGTCCTCACATCTCCCTTCTGCTCCTGCCTAACTAGCTCACACACTGTCTGCTACTCCCCCTCACCAAGCCCTCATTCACGTTAGGCCTGCATTCTCACAAGAACTTCTCAAATCTATGTGTTGTCTAGTAATTGACCAAACTCTAATTTAATATCTAGAGCATTCCTTACTGCATAGAAACGGGCCTCACTCCTTGATAAAAATGTTCCATGACTAAGATTCATATCTTACTAGATTTTCCCTGCCTTCCGTTTAAATTCCTCTAAAATGTTTTCAAACATGTATTTGTAATCTCAGTTTCCAACCTGGTATCTTTCTCTTCCATCAAACCAACAATCATTCTTTGCCAGTTCCCTCCCCTTACTCCATCCTACCACTTAACGTTTGTATTTCTAAATCCTTCTGTTGTGACCATTAGTCCCTGCCTTCTCAGATTTCCTTATTACCCATATCAAAATATACCCTCACCCCCAAAATTCAAGTTAAGATTCACTTTTATTTGAGGTTGTCCTGTGTTCCAATCCACTTTGATAGCTCACTGTCCTGAATTCTTTAGTAATTACTCTTTGTATTTTTATTTCATTTGACTGGGTTTTTAAAATGTTTTTATGTTTCATTTATCAACAATAATTTATTGAGTGTCTAACGTGTCAGGGACTGGACCTGTGACCAAGCCTCTTTGACACATTTTGAATATGACTATTTGCATCTCAAAAATAGCACAATGATTAACCTAAAAAATAATTGCTCAATCAATATCTCTTTATCAATTTCCCCTTTTTCCTCCTCAATTCCTATCATAGAGCAATTCTGTATATAATAAACATTTAATATACATATTTATTTAATGAAAATCAATGAATACATTTTATTAAGAAAGTGAGACTTTCTCCTGAAGATAAAGTATTGTGTTTTTCCTTGTAAAGAGTTGTGTTTTCATAAGTGCACATATAAGAATAACACCTATTGGATGTTGGGCAGGGGGGACGGGGGAGGAGGGAGGAGGGGACCGGTATATGCATACACAAAGAGTGCAATGTGCACCACCTGAAGGATGGACATATTTGAAACTCAGATTTAGTTGGGGAAGGGGGGCAAGGGCAACATACGTAACCTAAACATCTGTACCCCCATAATATGCTGAAATAAAAAAAAAAAGAGTTGTATTTTTTCCTTTCTAACTTAAAAAGATTTGGTAGATATGACAGGTTTTCTTTGAAAAAAAGTGTGCTTTGTGTAATGCAAATGCCAGAATCCTGATATGCATTTTGTTCCTTTTGTCTAATCTTTATTAAGATAAGCTGTTTTATTCCAAGTCAATTTAACACAATTCAGAATAAATCATTATGATTTTGTTTGGTATTAGCATTAAGTGAGCTATGTTAACGCTTCATTATGAGTTTATCTTGTGGATTTCTCTCTGTCCTAAGCTTTATCAATAATGAGGATATGAGCCTGCAATTGTCAAATGCCTTATCTGTAAAACAGAATATTTTAATTTGACATTTTACAGAGAATTAAATGTTTGTGAAATGCAATGTCTACAAAGTAAGTATTTACTCAAGAATCAATTAGCTTTCAATCACCTTCATTAACAATTGTAGTATTTCTATCTTCACCTATAGTTTAACTTGTTTGAACTTCAAGTAAAGACAGAAAGCAGCCATACATGAAACAACACTTACCAGAACAAATGCCTCACAGGGACAAAGACTTTCATAAAATCAAGTATGGAAGTTAATAATAATACAATTGAATGACATATATTTGGACAAATAAAGACATAATCCATATCTTATGTCCATTTTATTCAGGGAAATAGCAGGGTGCTAAAATGTATTAATATGTTTCTAACTACAGATCCTATCATTCTAGGAAATATAGATATAGATAGCTAATTAAGCTCTGTATAGACACCCTTACAAGCACTGAAAACTCACAAACCATTAGTGTATGTTCTCTCAATAGCGTTCTGTAAGATAAAGTTATTTCCACAGTAATGAGAAGGACATTTCATGTTTTTAGCCAGTCATGTAATTTCTTTTACTATAATGGACAGTGAGCTTTTGCTGACATTATCTTTGCACCCTTTAAAGATCTACTTAAAAAAGCTATGAAACCTGAGATAAAGCCCCTTTGAGGAATGCCGACAGAAACAAAGTTAGAATAATTGCCTAACTAAAAGTTTTATCAGAGATATTAATATCTTAATATGCCTTATGAAAGGTCAGGAGGGGCAACAATCTGTATGGGATTTCCTGAAAATCTTTAACCATGGAACCCTCCTTTTTTTTTTTTTTTAATCTTTCTCATAGGACTAAAGACACAATTTGAAATACACTGGTGCAGTGGAAATATTAGGAGTTTTTGATTCATAAAGATTACCTTTGAATCCCAATTCCTTGCAGCTCTGCCTCTGTTAGTTAATTTTTTGAGACTTGATATCCTCATATATAAACAAGAACTATTACTGACCTACTAGGGCCACTGTATAAATGCAGTAAGCTAATTCAATTGACTCAATTCAACAAACATTTACTTAGGTCCCGCTAAATGGCCAGCATTTGGTTAGAAGCTGGAGATAAAGAGATTAATAAAACATAAACCCTGACCTCAAGGAATTCCTTGTTTTAATGTTCACGGGCCGTTTGCTGCCATGGAAATTTTCTTGGGCCACGTTCTTCTTAAGTTTCGCTTACTGCAGTAGTCTCTGGACCTTTCAATGTCCTCTTGCTGCCAGCTGCCCACTGTTACAGCCCTAGCTAGAGCAGGTTAGCACATTTCCCCAAGTCTGCTATCCTTAAACATCCTAGAACCCATAAATGGCAAACAAAAGGCCATAAATATTATGGATATCTATCCTTACAAATACAAAAAATGATAAAAACATTTGAAATTAGAGATTTTTCTTGAACAGACTCTAGATCAAATTCTTAACAATTCCCTCATCCAGGCTTCCTGTTATTGAGTGATTAAAACATACATTGTCCGAAAGGCTCTGCGGTGTTCGGGAAGGTAGTTGTTATTATGTATTATTTTGTGCACTTTCACTTATTCTTATATAAAATGAAATATTTTTCAGTCAAATAATCTACATACAGAGGGTAGACCTCATCTCTAATGATCAACATTTATCGTCATTAATATTAGTAGTACACTCAAATGAAGAAAAGAAAAATAGACATATAACTGTGAATTAACAAAAAAGTATGTTCATATGAACATTAAATGTTTCTTAACTAGTCAACTTAGAATGTATTCAGCTGAAGAAATCATAATTTATTTTAATTCAGAATAAATACTTGAGTAGCTACTATGTCAAAGGAATAGAGGCAATTACAAAACACACAAAAATAAAGATATAACCTCAGCTTAAATTTTTCTGGAGTAAAAATCTCAGCTTTTAAGGCACAACCTTAAATTTTATAATGATAAACAAGTAATTATTAATTGAAGCACTGCTATGTGTCTAGCATCGTCGTAGGGTTTTTGTTTGTTTTTGTTTTGTTTTGTGTGTGAGGGGAAACTTCAGTTTAGAAGCTTGAAGCTGCAAATTAGAATTTGCAGAATGGAAAAAATAAATAAATTCTGGAAAAACAACTCAAGGTATAATGCCAGATTTCATGGAGCCCCTGGAAAATTCTAAATCCTTTAAGCAATTCCAGAGGGTCCTTCCTCCATTAGAGTCACTTACATTTTTAAGGATTTTTCAGAAAAGAAATATAGCCACCTGGTCAGAACATGACCTCACAATTTCTGAAGATGCATTTTTAGTGTGATATAAATATCTGGATATAGGTTCTACTCTCTTGTTTGAAACATCCAAGGTCATGCTATAGATTCCAGAATAAGATGGGTTAATCTAACCAGGCACCATGTAAAAATTAGAGATTAATAACTTCCCTTTTTCTTCCACTCTTCCATCTTGCTCAAATGTGGAATGCCTCTTCTCAACAGAATCTGCATTGAATAGTGCTGGCAAGTAAGTAAGAAAAACAGTTTCCAGGACTTATCTTTCTTTGGTAGAGAGAAGAGGTTTGAAAAGTGAAGGTAATAAAAATCATTAATGAATACATTCTGATATATAGGTATGATTTAGAGTTATCAGAACAATTTTCAAATGTATCAAATTGGTGGCTTGACATTTTTTGTTCTACCCAGCAAAATGTCATAGTTGTTTTCTTTAAAATTACTTTATCCTCTTCTATGGAACGTTTTAATTTTTTAACTATACAATCACCAAAATAAGATTTCTAAACTTAGGTTTTTACTGATGAGATTAGTAAAATAGCCAAATCTTTATGTATATTGACCCTAAAAGAGTACTCTGTTTTTTTTCCCAAAGAAGGAATGCTCGAATGCCAAAGCAATTATGTCCAGGTTTAAGAGGTAGCTAAATATAAGAAGCAACTGAGCGTTAAATCCCTGCACCCCTCCCTCAGGACAGCCAGTGAGTTGAAGGCTGGTTTTCTTCTTGGTGGTCCCTTGTCAAAACTTTCCCTAACCTTAGAATTATGAATTGTGTAAACTATCACTTCTTCCTCCAAAGTACTCCATGTCAGCAGTTTGCTAATATACTGCTTGCTTTATTAGACTATACATTTAAAAATAAGAATATAGTCCACAAATGACTGTATTCTGTCACTTTATGTGCCCATCAATAATTTTAAGAACTGAAACACATAATGCATGAGTTTAGTTCTGTATCTTTTGGGGGCTTGGGGTCTTTCTCAGTTAGCATACTTAGACTAAAAACGATGAAAGAGCAAACTCCACTCATTTCCTTTGTGTGTGCAGGATCTAAAAGTAAGCTATGCCTTCCTGACCAGGCCGTGGCGTATACTTCACTCATGTGTCTAGATAAGTGCCCTCTGTTAGTCATGCCATGTGACACAGAGAATATAGTGCTGTATAGCTTTAAAAAAATCAGTTCTGTCATTTTGAATCAAAAGGTGGGGGAGCAGATGGATAATTAGATTGAATGTGAGAGAAGGAGCTACCATAGACCAAATGCAAGAGGAATTATCAGAGTCCAATGACTGACATACTCTCACAAAGCAGATGAAAAATTTAGGTTTGAATAACCTTTCTCCTCAGCTTCAATTTTATATTTTGGGGTTATCTGTGGACAATTTGAGAATTTAACCTCAAGTTGAATCTCTAATGAATTCAAGTGGATATTTTGAAAGTTGCCACTTGAACTGAGTGTAATTATGAGTAAGAACATAAGTGTTTATTCAACATAGAGAGTGCATTAAGGGTTGGCTTGGAGGTTCCAACCTGTGTTAGCAAGGCCGTTCCTAAAAGTTTCTACCGGTGCAGAGTTTGGCATCAAGGTTACCAGCTATTCTTCACAACCAGCTAGTGAAGTAGGTTGATAATTTTTGCGCTGTTGTATAATTGGTCCAGCTGAAGCCGAGATAGATCACAGGAATCTTGGAACAAATACAGAATAGAGTGTGTTATTGAAAATGTTTTGAAAGCTATATGATGAGCTATATTATTACAAGCATATAATGTTCCAGTTAATCAAGTTGATAATTTCAAACAGTAATAGAATGTAAGTATTCGAGATTTTTGGATTAACTAAAGTGATTGTGTGAGTGTTACAAATCTGATTTACTACGTTGATACGGATGAAAATGAAAATATATGACTTTAAAGTAAAACTAATATGAAAAAGTGAGCATTGCCTGTGTTGTCTTTCCAACCAGGATAGGTTGGTTATTTAAAAGTCTTTTTCCAATACTTCCGGCTTCAGCTCAGTCTGCTCAGAAAGCCTCACTCTTGTCTTTACAACCAGAAAAAAGCTGAACAAACTAAAAATCAATGACTTTCCTTAGCCTCATCAGAGAATTGAGGTCACATGCCAACCTATCACTCCAAAGTCTGGAGACAGGTGAATGCAGAGAACCACAGCCCCAATCAGCATACTCGAAGCAGAGATTACTGCAGCCAGACACTGGTAGGGGTGCTTAAATGGAAGTTTGATATGTTTCTGGAGTCTGAGTGTGGGTTAGATTGAGAAAGAAAAACTCATCCTATGGCTTTGGCAGGAGGAGGTAAAAGCCATTTGTAAACATACCCAGAATATTTTCCCAATGCAGACCTGTTCCCTGCAGTCTTTGGAGCCTTGGAACAAGGGAAATGACTCCGGGCTCCTCTAGACTTGCCTAGTATGGGGAAAAGGAAAAAAAAAAAAAAAAGGTAGGATACACTTGCAAAGGTCACATCCTAGGCACACAGACCTGTTAAGAGACTAGGATTTAATCATAAGATTCCTGAACACTTCCCTTCCCCCACTCCTTACCTCCACACCAAAGGGCTGAGTATGACAACAGTTGGATACACCTGAAGGCACTGCTAGGCACAGACTCTGAGAAATTCTTGGGGAAACTTGAAGACAACATGGGAGACAAAAACAAGGACACTAGAGGAATTTGAAGACCCTGGAAGCTATAGGTATATAAATATTATACACAGCCTAATTCCTAGCCAAATTAACATGAAAACTCACACTAAAAACTCACGTAATACCTCTTTCCTATAACTCAGCATATCATGTACACCTTTCAAGAAAATTACAAGACATGCTAAAAGGCAAGAAAAAACACAATCTGAAGAGATAAAGCAATCGTTAGAATCAGACTCAAATATTACTACAATGCAAAAGTTGAAAGTATCAACTAGAGATTTAAGATAACTATGATTAATATGATAAAAATTCTGATAGAAAAAGTAAACGACATGCAATAAAAGATGGGTAATATAAGCAGAAAGAAGAAAACGCTAAGAAATGATCAGAAGGAAATTCTAGAAATAAAAAAGATAGGAACAAATGAAGAATGCCTACGCTGGACTCATCAAGAGAAAAAGTGAACTTGAAGCTATGTCAATGGAAACTCACAAACTCAAACACAAACAGAAAAAAATGAATGAGAAAATAGACTATCCAAGGACTGTGCAGCAATTTCAAAAGATACAACATCCATGTAATTGGAAAGAAATATTGGAAAAGAAATAAATTGGAAAAATTGGAAAAGAAATAAATCATAGAGCACAAGAAATATTTAAAGTAATAATGGTTAAAGACTTTCCACAATTAATGATATATACTAATCCAAAGATTCAGGAAGCTCAGAAAATACCAAACAAAGGAATCACAAAAAGAATCTACAATTAGGCATGTCATATTCAAACTGTGGAAAACCAAATACAAAGAGAAAAATTTGAAAAATCCAAAGGGGAAAAAAACAAACACTTTACCAACAAAGAAAAGGGATACTGACTACTTCCAGTCAGAAACCATGCAAACAAGGAGACAGTGGAGCAAAATATTGAATGCTAAAAAGATAAAACATAAACAAAACCACAAACCTAGAATTCTATAAGTAGCAAAATTATCCTTCAAAAGTGAAAGAGACTTTTTCACCTTCTAAGAAAAACAGAAAGTAAGGAATTCATTGTAAGCAAACTAGTCATAAAATATGTTAAAAGAAGTTCTACAAAAAAAAAAATGATATAGGTCACAAACTTAGATTTAGGCCACCTGGTGTGAACTACCCACGCAGTCCAATGCTCCACTCCACTGTGGACCCACTAGCCACATATCACCATTGCACCTGGACCCAAGTAGAGCAAATGCTTGCATCTCTGATACTCACAGCCACTGCTTGCATAGCCTCAACTAGCTGCCACTACAACTGCCACTGGGGAGAGCAATCTCCTGCAATGTCCACCTTCATGGAGAAAGACCAGAACAGCCCCTACCCAAGCTTCCATAGCAGCCTGGGGACAAACCCACAACTCCATACAAAGATCCTCCAGCACCAGCTTAGACTGTGACAATCACAAAGGAATGAGACTACACAAAACAGCTGCATTATAGGCTCTCAGTGCATGCGCCCCTCACCTGCTGGGTCAGTCTTCCAGAGTAGGACACAAAAGCACCATCTAAGGACCTCTCCTTCTTCTCACTAAGCAGGAGAGTTCCCAGCAAAGGAGAATAAGTGTGACACAAACCTATCTGCTCTGAGCTGAGAGAAGAGGTTTCTGATGAGAAGAAACCAGCAAAAGAACTCTAGCAGCACAAATAAACAAGCTAATTTGAAACTTCAAAGGATCACAGTAGATCTACAGCAATGGACACCAACAAAAAGGAAATTATTGAAATGTCAGAAATGGAGTTCAGAATATGGACAGCAAATAAGATGAATGGGATTGATGAGAAAGTTGCAAACCAACACAAAGAAGCTAAAAAATATTTCAGGAGATGAATGAATAAAATGAAAAAGTCACTGAAGAGATAGACAACGTAAGAAAGGATATAATAGAACTTAAAGAAATGAAAGAGTCACTTAGGGAACATCAAAATACAGCAGAAACTTTCAACAACAGGCTAGACCAAGCAAAAGAAAGAATTTCAGAGCTCGAAGACAAGGTTTTTGAATTAACCTAGTCAGGCAAAGATACAAAAGAAAAAAAGAAGAAAGAAGAAGAAATAATCACTCAGAGAAATATGGGGCTATGTAAAATGAGCTACTGTAAGATTTATAGGTATCCTTGAGAAAGGTATATGGTGATGCCTTCCCTGGTATTGCTAGAGAGTCAGATATCCAGATACAATATGGTCATCAAACACTGGAAGATTTATAGGAAAAAGGACATCACCAAGACACATAGTCATCAACCGGGACAAATTCGAAATGAAGGAGAAGATGCTACAAGCTGCAAGACAAACACACACGCGCGCACACACACACACACACACACACACACACACACACACCATGGAATACTACTCAGTCATGAAAAGGAATGAAATGACGTCTTCTGTAGCAACTTAGATGGAACTGGAGATTATTATCTTGAGTGAAGTATCTCAGGAATGGAAAACCAAACACCACATTTTCTCACTAATAAGTGGGAGCTAAACTATGGGTACACACAGGCACAAAGAGATATAAAGGACATTGGATACCAAGATTGGGGGAGGGTGGGCAGGGGGTGAGGGATAAATCTTACCTATTGGATACAATAAACACTAATCTGGTGACAGGCACACTAAAAGCCCTGACTTCAGCATTATACAGTATATCCATGTAACAAAAACATTTATATCCCTTAATATTTTAAAATAAAAAAGAATCAAATTATTAATTAATGACTCTAAAAAGAAAAAAAAAACTCACTGCCTTCTCTGTTGATTCCATCTGAAACATGAACATGCCTCAGACAGAAAATATAATCATAGTGTGGTCTCCAGGGAACCTGAGAAAACTGAAGGACACTGCGTGGGACACTCGATGTCCTCCTTTTAAATAATCCAGAGAAACTGCGTGTGAATCTTTGTCAGTCTGGTAAAAACTAGCAACTTATTAAAATGCAAGTTTCTGAAAAAAAAAAGAAACATATTGACATAAATAAAGGAAAATAAAGAATAAAAGAAAGTAAATATTTTACTTTTCAAATTTGTAATTGATATAGTGGATACTTGTTCAGAGTAATAATAGTAGTAACGTATTATGTGATTATAGTATGCCGTATGTGAAATTAATCACAGAAATATCGTAAGTAACAGATCAAAGAATTGGGAATACTATGTTACAGGTTTTCTGCACTGCCCACGAAGTGGTATAGCAGTGTTTGCGAGTGGACATAGATTAGTTATAGCTGTATACTGAAAGCTGTAGGGAAAAAAATTAAAGAAATCCAATATGCAAAGAGAAGAGAGAAAGTAGAATCATATAAAATGTTCATACAGCCACTTCGGAAGACAGGTTGGCAGTTTCTAATCAGACTAAACGTACTCTCACCATACCATCCATCAACCGTGCTCTTTGACATTTACAAAAAGGAGTTAAAAACTTGTGGCACCACACACACAAAAACTACACACAAATGTTAATATAGCAGCTTTATTTATAGTTGTCAAAATTTGGAAACAACCAAGATGTCCTTTAGTAGGTGAATAGATAACTAAGTTGTGGTACATGCAGACAATGGCATATTATTCCACACTAAAGAGAAATGAGCTATCAAGTCGTAGAAAGACATGGAGGAAACAAATGCGTATTACTAAGTGAAAGAATCTGAAAGGTCTACATACTGTATGATTCCAACTCTATGACATTCTGGAAAAGGCAAAACTATGGAAAAAAGTTGCCACCAAGGGTCAAAGGAGAGAAAAGGATAAACGGGCAGAGCATAGAGGACTTCTATGGCGGTAAAACTACTGTATGATACTATCATGGTGGATCCATGTAGCTATACATTTATCCAAATTCACAGAATATGCAAAACCGAGAATGAACCCTACTGTAAACTATAGACTTCAGATGATAATTACGTGTCAGTATAAGTTCATTAATTTTAATAAATGTACCACTCTAATGGAGTTGATATTGGAGAAGCTTTGCCTGTAGGCACAGGGAGTGTATGAGGAATCTTTGTACCTTCCTCTCAATTTTGCTTTGAAAACAAATCCACTCTAAAAATAGTCTTTAAAAAAATGCTAAATTAAAATCAGAAAAGACATAAAAAGAGGGAAGATTAAAAGTAAAAAAGAATATGCACAACAAATAGAAAACAATTACAATGTAGTATAAAATATGTGTATATATTTATGATATGCACATGATATAAATGTCCATATAAATACCCTTGGTATCTGTGAGGGATTGGTTCTAAGAAAGACCCTCTTGCAGATGTCAAAATCCAGGGATGCTCAAGTCCCTTATATAAAATGGCATAGTATTTGCATATAACCTTCATGTATCCTCCCATATACTTTAAATCGCCTTAGATTATTTATAATACCGAATACAATGTAAATGCTATGTAAATTGTTGTTATACAGTATTGTTTTTATTATTGTATGGGATTTTGTTTCCCAAGTATTTTCCATCCATGGTTGGTAGAATCTGATGACACAGACCCCAGAGACACCAAGGGCTGACTGTATAAATAAGTAGGGGAGAAGAGACAAATTTCCATTGCAGAAGAATTCTGCATAACTTCTGCATATATTCTGCATAAATCTGCACTGTTTAAATGTTGGCTGCACATAATGACCTCATTCCACAGAAGTCTGTATAGAAGAGAGGGCAAAAAGATTAACTTTGCAGTGGAGAAAACTGACAAACACTACCTATGCCAGGTAAGGAAGGTCAACATAAACAGTGATAAGTCATGTTGACAGTATGTATCTTGATTTGATGTTGGGGAAGCAGTCATCACCACCTGCCTGCCCTCTCTGGGATTGCCCAATCTGGTCTCTGGGTCTGGAACATTCCCCTATATGGAAGTTGGCCCCAGATTCTTCTTCCTTATTAGGAAAAATCTTTCCCAAATTCTGGGCATGCAGTGAACTTCTTTGTATTGCTTAAGCATGAGCATCAGATGACAGCTGGCCAGCCTCACCCCTATATCTGCACCCCCAGTCTTTTGCCTGAAGCTAGAGAGGGATTCATTCAATCCATTTCCCTGCATTGGCCGTCAGAAGAGACTCGGTGGCCCTGGGAGACTGAGCACACTTCAGAAGCTTATCTTGCTTCATCTCTTCTGCTTGTTGTGAGTAAAGCATTGTTCCAATCAGTGCCTTGCGTGTTAGGTCCTCCTTGGCAATTCCTAACCCTTAAAACATGCAGGGCCAAGATCTGTGAGCTCCAACTGCTGGCAGTTGGTATTGCTATGATTTTTGCTGCCCTCTATTTGGTGGAAATCCTCCCTTGGGATTGGTAGCTGAATCATCCTGTTCAATAATATGATCAATTTGGTACTTTACTTCTGTGGTCTACCTTCTAAAAATGCATCACCCCAGTTGAAGCATGAGAAAAATATCAGGCAAATTTAAATACAACGCCTATGTCTTGAACTTGAGAGCATAGAGTTAAAGCAGCTCACGCTGGAAAGAATATAGTGAGGACACAATACACAGAGGTCCCATTTATATCTCTCTCTTTCATATAAAAGAGGACATGAATCTGAAAGAACTGTTTCTGGGACCAAATCTGGTTTCCTCCGGAGCAGAAGGAATGGCTGTGCATGTGTTGAATTTCACGCTGGAGTCCCTGCTAGCATTGCAAGGTTTTAAGGAATCCCTCTTTAATGTTCTGCTTATGAAGTCTGAAAAGATGGATTTTCCTTAATAGGAATGATTTAAAAAAAAAAACATGAAAAAAGACAGCAGAAAATAGATGCTGTGAGCTAAGGCAGAAGGATCAAATGCAGCACCTGGGAATCTTTGTGGTGAGAAGTATGTGTTACGGAGGAGGAAGGGAAGCCATCGGTCTTTGGGATTGTGTTAGAGGAATAAGTGGCTTACCCCAGAGCGTGAGTCCCACCGTGAGGAACTCTGTCATAGGTCCTGGGGATGAGGGGCACATACTCAACAGTATTGAAAACTGGGCCAGCTTCTGTGCTGCGCATAACGTAGATATGATTAACCCACCAGCCATAATGTCACGCAAATACTCTTGGTGAGGGGGATCTATGCTACAACCAGAAAAAGGTGATGAAATGGAAGCTTCCAGGGCCAGAGACGGTGTTTTTGATTTTCACTCCATAAGGAGGTTGAGATGCTAGAAAAGAAAGAAGGATTTAGAAAGAGAAGAGCAGTCTCTATGGAATGCGTGAGAGAACAGAAAGTGGTTTGCAGCGTGAGGAATGACACCAGCACCTTTTCACGGTTTATGTCCAGCCTCCTCTGCTACCCTGCCCCCACCTCTAGTATAGCAGCAACACAGTGAGCACTCACAAAAGCCTGTGTATTTGAATGTCACGACACGTGCCACCAGTGTCGTAATTGTTGACAAGGTGGTAACAGAGGATAGAAAAGGTGGCTGGCCCACTGTTGTGTTCCCCAGACTTGACCCACCGTCAGTTTCTGACCTACGTTTTCATAAAGGAGGGACCATGATGTCCGAGAAAGATTCAATCAGGAAAGGGGAGGACTGGACTGAATGAAACCCCCAGGAAGATGGCAGCTTCCATCTGCAACCTCAGCATCCAGCATCGTTCCTGACTTCAAGGAAGGTCTCAGTAAATTTATGTTTGATTAAATATTTAAGTAATTAGTTGCTTTGAGGTGGCAGTGTGCATTTTGGAAAGAGATATCATTGGAGTTAAGTGAACATGGATTTGAATTCTAGCTCTGCCACTTGTTAGCACTGTGACCTATAGGAAGTTAGTAGAAACTTGCTTTCCATATGCACAAAAGAACAATATTTATATTTATTTCACAATTCTGTAAAAATGATTAAATGATATATATAGAATTCAAAAAAGAAGGCCACATGTAACAGATGGCAAATCTTTAAAGAATTGCAGCTGTGATTGATTATTGCTTCATGTTATTTTCCCCCAAAAGATCACACGTTAATCAAGGGTTGGGGAAATCGCCGTCCTTTCCGTGACCCTTTCGTATAGCCTAGCTGAGTCCACAAATGCTTCTATTTCTCCAAACCTCTGTAACTCTGAACAAAACTAATTTTGTTACGCTGCAGATTTGACATTGAAAGTATACAAAATAATATAATTCCACAAAGTATTTGAATACCCCCCAATGATAAAGGGGGATACATGTCAATATGCAGCTTCCCCACCTTAAGACCCATAATCAGGTCAACTATACGTGAGAGCTAATCCACTTCTCCACTTTGCTAACTAACCCATTCAAATCATGGAAGAGTGAGCAACCAGAGTTACCAAAATTTGGTCATTTTCTAGCTATTGCTTTGAGGTCTTTCAATCATCACAGTTTCCAGCAATAGGACTTTCAGTTTCTGTGCCTCCCTCAAATAAACAAAGTGACCATTTCATAAAAAAAGAGTTCATTTAGTAATCAGGGCTCTGCCCATGTTGAAGCGAGCCTTTTGGAAATGCATTTATCCCTATGCACCAGGAAGGAACGACACTGCGTACATCCTTCATGCAATATTATCTTTCTATGGCTACAAATAGTAAAAATAATCTTTCACTTTTAAAGTTGGTTCTCCAGTAAAATATGTAAAGGTAATAACAAATTCTTACAAGTTTCAGACAGGTTTTTTTTTTTTTTTTTTTTGCTATTTATCATTATACTGGTGTTTAAAGAAAAATCAAGGGTATAAAAGTATAAAGAAAATCTAGCATGTTTCCCTTCCCCTCCCAGTCTCTCTCTCTCTCTCTCTCTCTGTCTCTCAGCGTCTTTTGAAAATTTATTACCGATTCTGGGGGAGAAAAAAAAAACCTCAAGGAATATCTAACCCTTTCTCTACAGTTGCTTTCTCTGAAATCCCTACACACACACACACACACACACACACACACAAGCTCGAGCTCCTTGCCAATGAGGCTGCCTAATAACAAAGGCGGACTGTTAACTATGCTCAGAGCTTGCCTGAAAACATCCTTCCTTTCTGCCCACTCTGCTACTCACTGTCAAGCTACAAGAAAATCCATGGGATTCCGAATCTTTTGTTATTTGCTAAGGGAAAGGCAGAAGAGGAAGATACATGTTAACCTTTTAAAATGACTAGGTGGAAATCAGGTAAATCAAAAGGAAAATAATACTATTTTGAAGTAGCAAAATTAAGTTTTTATCTTTACACAGAGAAGTTAATTTCCATATTTCTCTGTAGGACCATGAGAACAATGCCCATCACATCCTCTGTGTGTGTGTGTGTGTGTGTGTGTGTGTGTGAATGTTAGGCTTATTTACATGGTAAATGCAACTCTTACTTCCGATTGCAATGTGCACAATCTCATTTAATATTTGAGCTCCACTGACAGAAAGTTTGCTCAGCAAGGGTTAAGAAACCTTCACAATCAGACTGGAATATAAAATTCCCTTAACACCCGTAAGAATTCTTTATACGAATGTCTTTCGCAAAGGTCTCGGCCCTGTAACTACAATGAGCCCGTCGTAAGCACATGGTTGTTCATTTGTTCTTTCATTTGACGTGTTAATCTTTATATGATTTACTGGCCTTGCTCCTTTTTTTTAATGATAGCTTTATTGAGATATAGTTTGCTTACTATAAAATTTACCCTTTTAAAGTGCACGATTCAGTGGTTTTTAGTATATTCAGAGTTGCTCCACCATCACTATCTAATTTTAGAACACTTCACCCCAAAAAGACTTATACTCATTAACCGTCCTCCCAGCCCCTGGCAATCGCTAATCTATTTTTTGACCCTATGGGTTTGACTGTTCTGGAGATTTTATGTTGCTCCTTTTCTTTTATGCTATTACAGAAATTATTTCAACCCCAGTAAGTCACCCAGCATGTTTCACTTAGAGATTCAAGTCAGAGTTATAGCTCCATTAATACAGAATATATATACATATATATATATATAAACTATCTTAAGAGAAAAAAATCTGAGGTTATTTCTTAATGAATAATGTCTCATAAATTTTGAGGCTCCCTTCAATGAATTAATTCATTTCAACAAATAGTCATTGAGGCACTTAACCAAGTGCGCTTCCATTTAAAACCAAGTAGTTTAAATGAACTGCATTGGAATCACCTGGGGGTACTTATTAATGATGCAGATACCTGTGATCCACCTCATACCTAATGAATCAGACTTTCAGGGAGCGAGGAACAAAATCTTCATCTTAACAGGGCCCATAGGTAATATTCTTATGCACACTAACATCTGTCAATCAGAGGCCTACCCTGTACTAAGGTCTGGGGATAAAACAAATGATTAAGACACAGTATTTGATATTAGGTGGTTTCAACACATTTATTCCACATATTTTGCCAATGTTATCTTAGTAAAATTATACAAATATGTGGATAGGAGACAGAGCACTAGAAGAAAAGATTCCTAGTGGTCAACCACTTTCTGCTGCTTACAGAATACTCCACAAATACTGTTTCTCTTATGAAGTGTGCCGCATAGTACCAGGTACTATGACATACATAAGTTGTCCATATTCAATCTTGCACAAAAATACCCACGCTAGCATGAATTCATTCATTTATATATTGATTAAATGAATATGCATTGAGTTACTACTATGTGTTAAGCACTGTTAAAGGCAGCAAACAAAATAAAAGTCTCTAAACCGCAAAACTAATGGAAGAGAGTGTGGATACAAGAGATATTCAGATGAGAGAACACTGTGGATAAGGGAAAGCTTCATGGAGGGAGTAAAATGAACTGGTTCTCAAAGGACAGGTGGGATTCATGTGGGAACCAGTAAATAAGAACAATTCATTCAGAGCAAGCTGCATAATCAAAGTGTATATAGCGCTCCCTGCTAAACTGGAGCATTTGAGTCAGGTTAGATCCAACCACCCTGCCTCTTCAGAGTCAGGTATCTGCTCATGTCTGGACTATATGAGAGAGACTTAATAGCAGGACTATCTTATATTTGGGCCATGTAGAAACCTGGAGATGAGTGCTGGGAATGCCTAAGGAGAGGCTCGTAGTGTATCATGGTGAAAACTTAGCTGTGTTCACTCCAGGGGAAAAGCTATCCATGTGCCAACATGAGTGAGTTTGGGATTCCCAATCCTAAAGATCTGGGAAGATATGTGGCTGTCTCAATGCTCTCTACAGATAAGAGAGGGAGAAGGGGTGGGAGAAAAAGATGGTGAGTTTGGTGCTCTAATGTGGAATGGACAACATGCCGAAGTTCAACTACTAGCCGGTAAGTACAGAATCTGTTTATTCTGCCACTGATGTGGCTATTTCCACTAGCGGTACCCCAGAAGGTGGATCTGCACATGAATAATCAAGGAAAGAACAATAGTAATGCATCTATTATGTGCCAGCAGGCAGAGAAAGAGGGAGGAAAAAAAAAGATTCAGCACACAAAAAAATAAAAATTTTGGAAAAGGCAGACTGGATCATGAATAATAATGAGTTATTTAGGGAGCTTCATGTACAGCTCAAAAATAATTTATAGAAATATAAAACTTAAGAAATTCAGTAAATGTTGAAAAATAGGACAATCATGAGATCAGAACTGGTGGCCTAGATGATATAGTGTAAGAAATATCTTAAAGTATGGAGTCAAAAATATGAAGAGACAGAAAATTATATAGAAAACATGAGAATTGGAAGAGAAATCTGAAAGAACTAAATGTGACTTATAGGAGTTCCAGAGGAAGGAACAGAAACAGATGGAGGAATAGAAATAACAAAATGAAACATGTATTTTTTTTTTTCACTTGAGCTGAAGAAAGTGCTGAGCCTTGAGATGAAATTGTTCAGTGAACGATCTGTGCAAAATTAATGATAAAAAAGAAAGGCTTGGAGAAATTGCAGAGCTTAAAATAAAAGGGAGAAGTGTTTATAAACTTCCAGAGAGAAGAAATAAATCGCCTAAACAAGAAACAAATCGGACCAGTCGCAGGGGACTTATTTGCCACATTGGAAACAAAACTGAAGCAGAAAACCAACCACAGAATAATGAGAAGGAAAAACTGCAGCCTGATCATTTCATTTCTTGACAAGATACTAATCTCTGATAGGAAGAAAAAAAAAGATATGTGGATAGTCTATTCATTAGGGAATACATCATCCTTGTTTGTATTTAACCCATGAAATCGTGTCAGCAGAAGGGAAGATACAAAGATGGACAACAGGCAGGGAGGGAGACAGACCGTACATTTCACATACATGTGACTGAAATGGACCATGAGATCTGTCGAGAAATGCAATCACGTGATCATAAGGATGCTCAAAACTGAAGAGAACTCCTTCAAATCAAATGAGTGTAAATTCCTAAAATCGAAAAGCAATTCTTGACATTGAAAGGAAAGTGATCAAAAGAATCTGGGATTAAATGTATTAAACTGTCCCAATTAAAACTCTGAGTTAGGGTGGAGGGAAGGAGAGAGAAAATAAAAAGAGAATTCTAAAATTCTCTTTCAGGTCGTGATGATGAGGTGAGGAGAGGAGTATATATGTTCTAAAGAGCTCAACTTGTGCAGGAGAAGTGACGAATGGAGTGGAGTCCTGGTGAGGGAAAAACTGGTAACTTGTGTCCAAATATTGTAGTGTGACTATGCGTGTCCACAGAGATGATGACCATTTGTGAAATAAATCTACAGAAAAAATGAATACAACTTGTTCAAAGCTTTACTTTTTGTAAAGGATAAAGAGAAAAGAAGAAATTGGAAAGAAGCAGACAGATCTTATAGTATAAATAAAGAAAAAAGAGAAAAACAGTTGAATAAAGTAATCAACAATTTTGAATATGTATACATATACATTAGAGAGAAAAAATATATGTCATATTGTAATCATAAATCAATGAAGTTGGAAGCAAAGTATAAAAAGCAGACCAACATAATCTAATGTACTTAGAAATTAAAAAACAGTTCTTGATGACCCTTGGATCAAAGAAGAAAAAGTACACAATTTACAGTTACAGAATGAAGAATCCATCATACCAAAACCTATATGACATAGCAAAACCGTACTTGGAAAGCTGATATTGCTTTAAGTGTCTTTATGATTAAAGAAAATTTCTGTATTAAAATTTCTCATTATTAAACCATTATTTTAATACTTTATTTTGAATCTAATTCAAACAGTATCTGTTGATTCATGATTTCAGTTGTTTTATTATTTAAATGTAATCAGCCCCAACAATTGAATAATTTCAGTAAGAGTATGCCCTTAAGGCAAAAGAAAAAAAACATTGATAAAAAATTCAATAAGTAGGGTTTTGGATGAAAGCTGGCATTCATTAGAGTGTTAAAATCAGAACATTTGAAATAATGGGATAATTGAGTAAATTTGTATTACTCATGATGGACTTTGTATTGTCATTGTCTTTGTCTGGAATTTTCATTGTATTTAAAATGAATCCAGTGGTATATATTCAAGCACAATAACAATTTTGTAATACGCTTCAATGTTTTTATAAATGTTTATGTGTGCAATGAGTTAACCTATCATTTTATTAGTTAAGTAGTATTTTATTTATTAATTAATTTATTTATAGATTTTTTTTGTGATTAATCTGTCTTTATGGGATCACCGTATTTTCCAGCTCTAAAACGGTCTAGCCCTTTCTTTTTGTTGCTTACGGATATGAAAAGGAACTTTTCAAGGGAGGAGGTTTTGGGGAAGAGAGGGCTGTTCGCCAGGCGGAGATAAGTCCAGCGTGGACATAGCCCTTGTCTTTTCCTGGAGGGTGCCCTGAAGGGTGGCCAGGAGGAAAGGCTTTTTGTCTCCTTTGAGCATTTCTGTGTCCCTCGACCCCCAGACAGGGCCTGGCCCTGAGAGCACTCCATCAGCAAGTGTCCAGAGCTGATAGCAGCAGGGTCCTGCGGGGGTGATGGGCCAGAGACTGGGATTCTGGCCCCTGTGGCCAATCAGGAAGCTGCAGGGACTGAAGGGAGGAAGTATGTCTCCAAGACTTCAGAGGTCCTACCGGGATCCCACCAGAGCCTTCAGTGGTGGGAAAGGGAGTCGGGCACTCCCTGTAGCTGGTCAAGGTTGAACTGCTTTTTGCTGTTGCCCAGGAATATTTTAAATATACTTCCTGCATATAGCCAATGAAGGACTTTGATATCTAGGTAGTCATATACCTTTAAGTACACTTTTTCTTCAAAAGCTTTCTAAAACCAGTGCATGAACCAAACATGGTCAGCGGTTGAAAGTATCCATTAAACATTAACTTCTCCAGTTAAAATTATCACAATCCATGCCTTACGCATAAGAAGCTATCTCTGAGATTATTATTGTAATACTTAACTGCACTGCTAACAATGGATGAGGGCTTAGCAGTTAATAAAGTTGCCTTTCCAGCTATTACAAAGATAAGTTCATGTATTTGAAAGGAGAGTGATAAAATAACCGGAGCATCATACACCGGAGATATACAAAATCACCTCGTAGTGACTAATTCATGTGACATGTAAATCTTCAGTATTATTGACTGTCTGAAATCCTTTATATTGAATAATCACGTGAATCCTTCCTACAAAAGGATTTCGTTAGATCTTTGATATGAAATAAAGTTTCTTCTTCTGTTCTGTGGAAATAAAAAAAGACTACCCAAATGAAAACAAACAAAGGCTATTTATTCAGAGCTTGTTACAGTAGGAGAGTCAGCCACTGTCACTTGCTTTTGGCAGAGGCTCAAAGGCAGGCAGAGGAGAGACAAGGCTTTATAGTGAGAAAAAACCGGAAGCCTTCAGGCACACCCTGATTGGAGGTTGTTGGAGTGGGGAAAATGGAGGTGGGCTAACTCAGAAGTGGGGCATCCTATCTGACTGCGATGGGAGCATATTTGGCTTTCTTTGGTTGGTCATAAGTTGGAAGAAGAGTCAAAAATTATAGAAGCTGGCAGTCATTGATTACTTCCATTTTTAACCAACTGCTACAGAGGTTGTGATCTGGCTTCCTGGAAGGTTTATGCAGATTGTGGTTCAGAGTTTGTTTTTAAATATGATCTGGCCATTATCTATTTGCCTATTTAGCCTCTCAGTTTTCATCCTGTGTCTGACAAGTATTACATGAATAGACTTGAAATTCATAGCGGTTTTTAGCAGTGTCAGAAGAAATAGGCAAGTCTCACTGCTAAGTAAATAGGATCAATCAGATCATACCTTAGTTTAGATTTTTTTTACAATAATAGGAATTTCTTTTTATTGCTACAATTTCTGCTGGCTCCTATAATATCTAAATGATTTTCCAAGCACATAATTTTAAA
>NW_012152618.1:782531-784553 GCF_000956105.1 Propithecus coquereli | reverse complement strand
AGATTGAATGCTAGAAGTAATAGCTAATATTAATATTAACAAGCTGACCACGGATGGGCCATTCAGGTGAATTCCATGACAGGCTAAGGATTTGGTAGCCTTTCACTAATACTTGCATAAGGTTTATTAATGGAAGAGGGTTGTTGATTTTCTTTTAGGTAACACCGTGCTTCTTTGTATTCAAAATTTTTTCATTAGCAAGTAAGAAAATCCAAATCTGGGTATTTAAGCAAAAGGGAGAAATTAATGGAAGATACATGGGCTCACGAAATTGAAAAGAAGGTGGAAAACTCAGCAGGGAAAATGCACACGAACCGAGGCAACCCTAAATCTCCAAAATCAGGAAAAAAGGCAACTCTACCTTTGGCGGGGACAATCTAGCCAGGATGCAGCCACAGTGTGCTGCAGGGCACACCTTCCACTTCGGAGACACACAGCTGCTGCCACCCATAACTCCTCATCCTGGGATGGGGAACTTTCAGACTTAAGACCACATGTGGCCTTCCAGGTCCTTACACACGGCCTTTTGACTGAATCCAAATTTTATAGCACAAATCATTTTATTTTTATCAATACATTTTTGTTCATCTGTTATATTTTTGTTTTTAAAGTGAAGGTATTTAAAATATCAAAGAATAAAATAAGTTTCAATGAAATCATCCTTCCAGATTGACCAGCACAATTAGAACATTAGTAAGCCATAAGGGCTAAATCGACAGCTGCTACGCTCATGATTTAGCTCCTCCACCTGACTGGCACCACTACCACACGAGGCTGGTTGGCAAAAGTTTATGGGGGTCGAGTACACCAGTCTGTTATCAGCTTTTGACAATGGTGTACCGTGTTTCTGTTTGAAGTGCAATTTGTAAATAGTTTCACAGCTCAACAGTATTTTTTAATTCTGTTTGCTTAACAGCCCATAATGTCAAAGAAGACCAAGAGAATGCTGATGGAAGAAAACAGATTTTTTAATGAGGATTGGGAATTGCAATATTATCTTGTTTTTGCTAAAGATAGGATGATTTGCTTGCTTTGTGATACCGCAATGTCAACATTAAAGAAATTCAATGCTCACCAGTGTTATAACACTCATTAGGACCACAAATATTTTAAATTAGAGGGAGAAACATGAATGGTTGTATTGCAGAAATTAAAAGATGAAAAGTAAAAGCAAAGACAATTCTTTCAAGCAGCAATAAGACCTGGAAATAATGTTACTGAAGCAATTTATAAAGCAGCTTAATACTCGAGAAAAAGGGAAGCCATTCAGTGATATAGAAACTGTGAAAGAACGCATTGTCAAAGTTGTAGGCATTGTCTAAGCATTAGACTCCAATAACGTTTCAAAGGACAAACAACTGCGTCTTTCAAGGAGAACCGTAATTGATTGGCAGTATGAATTAGGCTTCAACTTAACAGAACAACTTCATGCAATACTTCATAAGGAAAATATGTATTATTTAATTGCTTTGGATGAATCAGCTGATACTACTGGCTGGGCATAGGTTTTATACTTCATTCGGGTAATAACAGAAGATTTTCTTTACTACAAAGAGTTATCTTGGGCACTCTTGTGAAGAGAACACAGAGAATAGATATCTTCAACAACTTTCATGATAAATTTCGTGAAGCTGGACTGAATTTGGTAAATTTAGTGAGTATATATACAGTGTATTTTCCATGACAGGAAAACATTAAGGGTTTACTGCACAGATAAAAAAAGTATTAACATATCCAGATGCTCTCATTTCTTTTCGTTATATCTTGCATCAGCAAAATCTCTATACTAAAGCTACTATTTTAAGTGACACTTCACAACAAATTATAAATATTGTTAACTATATTTGTTCAAATACAACATGGCATTGTCAGTTTCGTAATATGCTCAAGTTGAACAATGAGGTATTCAGCGTGAATTTGCTGTATCATTCTAATGTGCATTGGCTATCACTGGGATAGGTGTTAGTCAAAATTTTCTCTCTGTGAGAACAGATAGTTAAATTTTATGAAGAACAGAATCAG
>NW_012152618.1:779318-782481 GCF_000956105.1 Propithecus coquereli | reverse complement strand
CCATGAAAATGTTTATGGAGGCCTAAAATAGTCCTATTTTTTATGAAGTATGCATATAAATTTTTAAAAAATGTTTCAGAATACATATAATCTTGTTTTTTCCCAGTTATCACAAAAATTTTGAAATGCTAAAGCATATGACATGTATTTGTTGAGTCTCAGAAAACAATACCCCAAAAGAAAGGATTCAGAAACAAAAGTTTTTCTCTGACCTTCTCCTAAGTCCCATTCTCCTCTGAGGATAGCCATAGAAAGTAGAATCCCTCTTCCTCAA
This sequence comes from Propithecus coquereli, assembly GCF_000956105.1. Lineage (NCBI taxonomy): Eukaryota > Metazoa > Chordata > Mammalia > Primates > Indriidae > Propithecus > Propithecus coquereli. Next base: position 782,207 of record NW_012152618.1, on the reverse strand, counting down.
GGTAGGCCATAAAAGCTAGAACCCCTTTTCTCAAAAGCCAGCTATAAAACCTAAAATTATTTTGTGTAAAATCTGGCCATAAAGAAATTATCTGACCTACTGTGCTTAACTGTAGGTCATAAGACCCCCATTCCAGAGAGGGTTTTTCCCCACACGCAGAAAGAAGAAATGCTGCACAGAGAGGCCGAGAAGAATCTAGACAGACAGGCCTTGCTGGGTTTCCCCACTCAGTCTATTAGCATTAGATCGTACCCTTTTTGTCCAATCATATTTCTACAGGGCTGTCCATACTTTGCTGAACTTAAGCACAAAAATGGACAATTTCCCCTGTATCTTTGGGTATTCGTTCCGAAGGCTCCTATGTATACGTATTAAATAAATTTATATGCGTTTTCTCCTATTAATCAATCTGCCTCATGTCAGTGATTTTACAGTGAAACTTTAGGGAGCCAAGGGCCTTGGTCCTTACATATTGACGGAGAATACCATCGAATATTTCTTAGATAATGATTTTAACCAAATAGAATGCATAATGGAAAAAATACCTCATTTGAAATAATAAGAAAATGTAAAATTCCTGGGGATATTTAACAAGAAAATTTTTAAATGCTAACTCTTCAATCAAATGGTTCTATGTAATTTCAAAAAAGTCTCAGTGGAAATTAATTTGATATTCCACAGTGGGACTAGGAATTTCAGTGAAATTGTAGATGGCCACAATAGATAAGATCATTTTTAAAAAGAACATATAAAAAGAAGGGTCTTGAAATATCGATAATTAAATGAATAGGTTACTCATGCAAGGATATTAGTAAAACTTCAATGGAACATGATTCTGAAGAAATACAACTTAGTACAACTTAGTGCTCTTATTTACAATAATTTGTTATCATAATTTTTATTTATGCAAATTATATACATATCTTTTCATTTCAAATAGTTGAGAACTCAAGTTTATCAACAAATAGTTCGGGGTCAATTAACTAAACTTTGGACAAGCTAATAATAAAAAGAAAGAAGAACAACAACTGAGTTAACTCTTCAGGATTTCTATCAAATATTTGAATTTGGAATAGCTGGAAGCAGAATCCACCCCTGGCTCCTGCTACAGTGGCAGGTTTCACTCAAAGGCAAACAGCACACTCAGGGAAGTGGAAATCTCTGGCCACAGATCCTGCAGCAGAAATTAACACTGGGCCACAGAATCCCTGGAGGAGCCAGCATCAGCTTCCAAACTAGGATCTACTCTTCCAGGTTTTTAGGTATGAGCAATCAGTATACAATACTGGGCACATACGGAAAATAACAGCCAGAAATGATAACTTCAAACTCCAAAATGAGAGTAAATTCACCAACAAAAGCAAATTAAAGAAAGAAATGAGAAGACTTACAAATGTCTAATTAGTATTCTAGTCAGATTCAAAAGAATTGCAGTGATAAAAACAATAATGTCTTTAAAAGAAAATGAGGCAATCAGACAGCAAGAAGAGTTCTTGTAAATAGAAAGCATGGTTGCAAAAATTAATAGCTCATTAACTCAATACAAAATACATAGAAATTAAATATGTGAGGACCAATTGTATTAAAATTATGGGAACAAGAAAGGATAAAACACATAGAAAAAAGACAAAATATGTGCTTAGCAAATCTAGGCAATACCCATTAACAGCATAAAGAGAAAAGAATGGAAATTAATAATCAAATAAATTATATATGAGACATTTCCAAAGCAGAAGAAAACATTGGAACCTCCAAACCCCTCCCTCAATACATATATCCTGTTAGAATTTTTGAATTCCTAAATTAAAGTTGAAACGCTACAAACCTTCGGATACACAGATACACACATGCAAAAAACACAGAATAAACAGAAACAGCAAACATACAAGTAAACAAAAAACCCGGGTTTACAAAGAAATGAGAATCACAGCAGCTCTGTAGCCCTGATCTGTATGTATTACCACAGCATTATATTAATACGAACACAGTCAGGAAACAATCATTGCAAAATCCTCAAATAGTAATTTAATTGTGAAGATGAAAGCAGGAAATGCAGGTTAAGTAAGAGAATATAAATCATGTCCCCACTTCCTTTTTTTTTTTTTTTAACTGCATATATACACATAGTCACACAGAAGTGGTTTATACTATTTAGGGGTTATAGGGGACATTTGACCTTCTACATGACTTTAACAAACATGTAAAGAACTCTGCTTTTAACAAATTAATATCATGCTGTGTATTAACATGTTATGGAGTCTCAGTTAGGGGGCAAGCATTGTGATTTCCCTGTCTTTGAGGAGCTCAGCTTCCATCAGGGTAGAGAGGAAACAAACAATGCAAAACCAAAGAGGACACACGGTGAGGAGGGTCCGTGTCTAAGTGATAACCCAAGGCTGCCTTTGGAGGGTTCCTAACAGGCAGATGGATGTGTATGGGAACTATTGCTAAGCATAAATTTTAAAGGAATAAGCAGGATTTAGCCAACTCACAGGAGAGGGGAAAGCATTTCAGGCAGAAGAAAAAACTTGAGTCAAAAACAACATATTGTGTAGGAGGAAAGAAGTAGGACAACAAGCTGAGCAGTTGTCAGAATGTTTATGAAGTGAGTCATTGCATAAAAAGAAATGAGGCTGCAGGGGTTACTTGGGCCCAAATCTTAGAGGGCCTTATATACTTGTGCCAAATAATCAAAAGCATATTTTGTAGTTCATAGCTTTTCAACCTTTTGAAGTAAAATAATGCCTTATTCAAACAGTATCTACCTAGAGATCTAATATATAAAAACATGAAAAAATAGTCTACTAATAGTTTAATTATGTGAGCTATATTTGGTGACATCAGCTTAATATAATCAGGCATTAAGTGCAATGAGGCCACTGCAATGAA
>NW_012152618.1:763683-765618 GCF_000956105.1 Propithecus coquereli | reverse complement strand
TATATACAAATCTTTCTTCTGCAGAAAGGAATAAATGATTTGAGGAAGCAGAGAGAGCCTGGTGTTGGAAGACCTAAAATCACATCTGGGAAAAGTATGGTGAGGGGGATGGTTAAAGGTCCAGAGAGGCGGGGCAGCCACATGAAAAATCCTGATGTGAACAGAGGTAGAGCCTAATCCCAGTCCTACTGTGGCAACAGGAAGTACACTTGTTACAGCTACGGCCTCCATTATTCCCACTATATTGCTATGTGAAAAACAAACAACTCCTGATTCTTTAACAAGACATGAGTGACATTTGGTATATATCTGTCATAGTCTGGGAACACTGGCGAGGCAGAATTTATAAAGAAAGGAAAGAACATTAAGCACTTCCAAAGCATCCTGTGAGAGCTCCAGTAGGCACAGGGCTAAAGACATGTAAATTAGCAGCTGTAGTGACCACATGTAGACCACTCATCAGGGTGAACTATGAGGGCAGAGTTGCAGAAATAACCAACTCTCCGGATTGAAGGGCAGAAAGTCTGGTTTTTGATGTTCCCATATGTTAGTAGTAAAGACAGAATTTTTATTGCTGTTAAAATAAATAAGATAGCTAAGCTTCAATTAGGTTACTGCTCTTTGTTTTAAAGAGCAGAATACAGGAAATTTTTAGAGTCCAAAAAATCCTGAAGTCCATTAGTGTAGTAAATTTCATAATATGTCACCATCAAAGTGATTTTTCAATCTTCTCAGTGACTGACCCAAAGTTTAGCATTGTTCAGAGTAATCTAGAATATAACCTATAATAATAAAGTCTCTATTTATACATTGTTTTACGAAAATAAAGCCTCTTTCTTTTTGGCTATGATCTGTTATTCTGATCATTTTTGAGGGGGAACAAAATGGTCCAGGAAATGGACCCCCATGAGAGATGACCACATACAGGAATAATTCTTAATCTGTTGAGAATCAAAGATTCTGTTGGGAATCTGATAGAAGCCATGGACAGCTAAAGAAAATACAAAAAATAAAGTGCTTAGCATACATAAAAAAACAGAAGCTTGCATTTTCAGGAGGTCACAGCTATTTGACCTGATGCTTCATTAAATCAAAGGTCCTAAAGTCATCCTGCTAGTGGTAAACAAATCAAAATAAAATCAGGGCCCAAGCCTCTTAACTCTCATCCTCTCACTGCTCCATACTGCCTTTCTTTGGGGTACAGGGGGGTAGAGTGTCATAGTTTATAAGCCTACTTATAATATAGAGTCCTTGCTAAATGTAATCTTCTAAAACCTGAAAAACTGTCTACCTACATTTTAAGCAAAGGAATTATTCTCTGCACATCCTCTTAAAAAAAACTGTTTAGTAATGACGCTAAGCAGCTGTCGCCTCTCACAAAGAAGGCTCTCGACAGTGTTGCTGGATGAGTCATGAGTCATACATGAATATGGGATTAGCAAAATGATCATTTGTTCAATTGTCAAGGCCTGTCTCTGAAGAATGAAAGCCTATTGTCAAAGTGCAAAGTTTTTGTGAAAATGCCAAAAGTGGAGGAGGCGCTTTCATTATGGGCTAGGACTGTTGGACCCGGCCTTGCTAAGGTAAACAATGTATACACCACCCTATAGGGAATGAAAAAGAAATCTGGATTTTTAAAAGAAAATTATCATAAAGTGCAGCTAGCTCTTCTCTGCAGCCCCTAGGAAGTGTGCCTTGAAACCAGAAGCACCCATTTTAGTATGAAGGCAACTTCTAGGACCTTCTACCTTCTATCAGTCTTGTCTCGGGGGGATTAGATTAATTGCAGTTGGGGACAGACAGGTATAAAACTAAATCTATAAAGATACATAAGGCTAAATCTGAGAGATAGACCCTTAAGTGATATGCATTAAAATTAAACTACCTTTCTAAGTTCAAATGACTTGCTTTAGGCCTGCCATGGTCTGGATGTTT
>NW_012152618.1:757799-763633 GCF_000956105.1 Propithecus coquereli | reverse complement strand
ATCTAATTGAAGTTTCTTGAATGTGGCCTTATTTGATTACAGCTAAATTAATGCAGCCTTCCAACATGAAAAGGTTCCCCACCCCTGTCCTAACCCATCCTGGTGTGAATGTCCTTTTTAGCTGAGCTCAGGTCCTGAGTCTATCCTTGGCTGCCTGCAGATGGGGAGAAGGAGAATCTTGTTCCTGAAGCTTCGGCATTAGGAGGTTAAACAATGGCTGTTAAAAAGGAGAGAATGGGAAGAACATAAGATTGTGCTTTAGAATGTAGAAATCAACTAATCCCAGAAAAAAAGAGAGATATTTTAAAAAGGTCCCCTGAAACTCGGAAGGGAAAGGGGGTGTTTTATATTCGGTGAATAGCATGGACTTATTCCCTCCACTACACCCTAGAGAATCCACAGGACATCAGATGGAGGTAGCTGGTGGGCAACCCATGAAAGTTGGCCATAAGGTGACCTGTCCTCTGGTCTTTATAGTAAAGAAGTGCCCAAGGTTGGCACAAAGGCAGAAAAACGCCTGCCTTCATGGTGCATGGGTATTCTGACAACATATCAATATGGACTGCCAACATGAACTGAATTTCAGAAGGGGCATTCCTTGAACCTCTGTACTCCAGAAAACTCTGGAACATTCTTAAGGAGGGCAACTCAGTGGGCAAATGATCAGAGCAGATGATATAATTAGATGTAGAGAAATGAAATAAATAACCATAATTTCAAACACTGTGGACCAAGCCATAGTCACAGCACTTTATGCATTCAACTAATTTATTCCTCAAATCCCCCCATGTAATACATACTAATATTACCCCATTTTACATATGAAGGAGCCAAGAAATAGTGGGATTAAGTGGGATTAAGTAACATGCAATCATCCAGTTAATAAAGAACAGAATCAGCTGTGAAATCCGGAGTCCATGTCTGTAGCCTGTATGCTATACTTACTCTGGGGGGTTAGCACTGAAATTGATATCAACTACATTTGCATACAGATACAAAAATCTCATCATTACAACTAAATAACGTTGGTTATTCATGAAGAAAGTGGCTAACAATTCTCAAGGTTTTGTTTAATATACGCGATTCTTTCTTTTATGTGAGAAACCATTTCCCACTATTCTGTTGTTCTTGTTTTCTCTTTAATGTTCTTTTGCAATTTCCTTAATCAAACATTTTCCTGAAAGACATATTCAAGGTTTAAAAATGTAAAGAGAAGGAAATAAATTGCTTATTCTTAATAAAGACTGCTGGGCCACTGATTTGGTTTAGAATTAATGGTGACTAAGGGAATCAACTTCAAGAAACTCTTGGAAGGAATTTATTTGTTTGGTAATGGATATTACAAGGTCTGTAATTTATTTTGAAATAATTTAGCATAGTTTAATATATACAATAAAATATCCATGAAAACTCACATTTAAATATGAATTGATTAGTGACTGATTCCTATTCTCACCCAGCTCATGTTCTCAAAAGCTATGTTCGTGGGCAAAATTTGTTACTGTTTTGGGGAATCAGGCAGCACCCTTTACCTTCCCTAGGTCTGATATCCCAAGATCACCTCCATATTACACAGCTGAATTTTGGATTTCACTTATTTTATTTTGGTGAGGTTTGTATTTAGGTTTAGTTTTACTCTATATTTTAGAACTGGTAAGTTAACAACTCCAGGGTTACTTATTATATAAAAGTCATTGATGTAAATTATTCAGAAATTTACGATTCAAACATAGCTACTCTAAGTGCTAATATTATCTTTGAATGCTTAAGTTGTATTAGCATAATGACCTTTAAAATATCTACAAGATGTCCGTTGACTAGACTAGAAAAGTTAAGAATCCCACCTTATCAAGAATCATTGAGTCCAGTTCCCTACACATTATGGGGCACAGCCCTAGGTTTAAGATTCAGCAGTGGCCTTGCCTGTAGAAAATAATCAGAGACATATTTCTTCTGCCTGACCTGCCTGAGGTTTAGCTGAATTCTGCTGCTAAAATGCTGTCACATCTGCCTTGAGTGAATGTTTTATGAAAAGTGCAAGGACAGAGAGTTGGAGCTTCAAGTTTTCAAATGTGATAATGCAATTTTTTTTATAATTTCTGCTAATAGATAGTTTTATGAGCGGTAGTATTTGGTCCAAGATTTGCCTTCATTGTAGCACCTTCTGTGGTGGCAAAGTTTAAGGGTTGAAACCCTACAGATCTCCGCTACCTATAAAAATTAGAGAGTGCCCATATCCACCACAAAGAACCAGCAATTCAGAATAACCAAATTAGCTTTGTCAGCTTGCAACAGGACTGTGGTTGGGGCATGCACTTCACTTGTAACAGTGGTAAAACTACTTAACAAAGGTAGATTAGTACCAATGAAAATTAGGGTTTTTTGTTGCATTGTTTTATTTTGTTTGTTTTTGTCTATAGCACTAAATACATTGGGGAAAGAACAACAAATTTAAATTTTTCTGATGATATAAATAGTCCCTGTGCCATAAAATGTCTATTCCTATTATGCAGCTATTAGTGGTCCCCGTATGAAATCACCATGAGCCGCCATCTCGTGGCTTGCCTCTTAATCTGACAACAAGTTTGAGGGGTTAAAACAAATATGTTAAAATATATATGATCTTTTTAAAAAGATAGAACATTTAGATCATTTTAAACTAAAACTTGTAAAGGAGCATTGGCAGAATCCCCGAAGCACCTGCATGCAACAACCATTTGAAAACTGCTAATGTAGGTGAAGGGAAACTAGCAAAGGATTTTAAGGAAGGGAATGACACCATCAGATTTACATTTGAAAGATGTGTCTAGCATCTGTGGAAAGAGCGATTTTGATGAGAAAAAGACTGAAAACACCAATCTCCATTAAGAAGGCAAAGATGAATTAAAGCAATAGTGACAGGAATGGAGAGAAGGCAGATTAGAATATCATTTAGAAAGTAAAAACTGCAAAGATTTAAGTCACTCTACTGTAGTCTACTCTCATCTGTAGTCTTTCCTAAAAGCCTTTCGATTAACTAACACTGGCTGCATGGAACTAATGGTGAGGAACATAGACCTTTGTTTACTAACTCTGTGATGTTGGGCAAATTACTTAAACACACAATCCTCCCTTTCCTCATCTGTAAAATGGGAATAATTATTGCTACCTCACAGGTTTGATTGTAGAGATAAAAAGGAAAAAAAAATTCTATGCTCAAATATGAGAACAGTGCCTAGCTAAGTAAATAGTAAATGGTTATTTTTTTTCAAGAAAGAAGCAATTTAATTAAGTGCAGACAATAAAAGCAAAAAAGATATGTTAATAGTCTAGGATATATTAAATGAGAACATAGAAATTAAGTGGTGTCTTCAAAGGGAAACCAGGCTATGTAAGAGGGAGTGAAATGAGTAAAACAATGTTAGTTTTCTTTGTTGGGTCTGATTCAATCTATTTATTCCCAAGTGGAATTGTATGGATAGCAGAGACTTTACCTGCAAAAATGAAATAAAATGATGAAAGGATACAATATGAAGAAAATGAATGAGATGTTCCAACATATTATGATCCTTTAAAAATGGAGAAAGGAATGATTCTCTCACTGTCAAGTCAGCTGGGTTTGTGAAAGGAGTCAAGGTGAGATGCCTGTAACTCCAGTGCTTTGGGAGGCAGGAGGATGGCTTTAGCCCAGGAGTTGGAGGCTGCAGTGAGCTATGACCTCACCACTGCACTCTAGCATGGGCAACAGAGCAGGACCCTGTCTCTAAAAAAATAATAACCATAATTTTTTAAAAATGAAAAAGAGAAGTACAGGTGAGGAGATCGGACGAGATATACAAAAACTTGCTGTTTGATGAAAACAGGAGCAGCTGAATGCAGCCCTGCATATCATCAGCTCTGCAACTACCCGGGTTCAAGAGTAAAATTCCTCCTGTGAAAAGCCAGGATAAGCTTGTCTCTGGTCTCTCGAATTAGAACTGAGAACGAAATGAAGTATCAGAGTGTTAAAGCAGACTTGCCTGGATTTCCCATTAGGTGCCCTGTGGGCATTTGATTCCTTGTCTCACTTAAGAGCCTGGATTTTGGTCAGTGAAGATATATGTCTATGAATGAAATCACGCTTTTCCTGTATTCTAGAAGTATCTACTTGGTAGTATGGACTGGTTCCAGTAAAATAGATGGAAGCACTATTCTAACACTCTTCTTTTGTTTTCAATTACAAGCAGCCAGTTTCCCCTAAGAAACAAATGCTCATTTTTTTTTTTTTACCATTTTATTACCATAAATTTTTGTCATCTAATAACATTTTTGTCACACAGTTGGAAGGATAAATTGTGTTGATCTTGAATGTTACCAAAAAACAAACAACTTTGGTTTTGAATTTTTTTTTTTCTGAAAATGGTGATGAATTTTCACCACTTTTTTTTGTTTGTTTGTTCATCTCTATCCTGGATTCAAGTAAACATTTTATTGAGAAATTCAACATAATGTCATTTTGACAGCGTGGCACTAGATTTTTATATTATCTGTAAAACTTGTTCTCCATGGTTTTTATATCAGAATATAATCTTTAGTGTGATTATAATCTAATATAGAAACCAATACAACCAATTGTCCCATTTGGAAATAGACCGTTTACGCCCATATGCAGCCATAGTTCACCTTCCTCTGTGCCTGGGAATGCTTCTGGATGGATGCCTTTCAACATGATGACTTATGCTTTGATTGGTTTATGATCCAATAGATTTATCAATCAAAGTTGCCACATGAGACTAAACATATTTTCCAGCTAGTCCCAGGCTGAAGAACTTTGTGCATGAAGAACTTTGTGCATGGTCCCAAGCTTGAGTGTTTCTTTAGTTGGGCTGAGACAGCTGAAAACGTTTGATATAGGGTTTTTCTTTACTAAAATATAAAGGAGACCATCCATAAATGGTCAGTTTCCCAATAAGATTACAGATTCTCAACTCCCAAAGTAAATGGCTATTCTAAACATAATTCTACTTTCGCTCTTTTATGACTTCATTCAACAAACATCTATCAAGAGCCTAAAATGTGACCAGCACTCTTGCTGGCACAGTGGATACAGCAATGATCACCACAGGCAAAAATACCTGTTTTTGTGCAGGTTACATTTTAGTTGAATTGTGGGGACATAGTGAATAAACAAATAAACAGGGAAAATTTATATTATGGCATGTAAAGATAGTGCTATGGAGAGAAATATGGCAGAGAAGGAGACTAAAGAAGTAGGAAAAGGGGTTGTGATTTTAAACAGTGTGCTCCAGGAAGTGTGAATTTAGCAGAAACATTTGAGCAAAGACCTAAAGGGTGTAGGGAAGAAAGCCATGAAATGCTCGAGGTGTTGTCTTTTAAACAGAGGCCAAAACAAATGCCCCCACTGTGTCTGCTAGTGTATTCTGTGCAGAAGCAGCAGCAAGGACTCCAGCCAGTGTGGCCAGAGGGCACGAGCCCAAGGAAGAGTAGGTGGAGATGAATGCAGAGAATTAGTGCATGAGAGGAGAAGGAGGGCAGGGGAGACAGGAGGGAGGAGAGGTTTGGGAAGAAGATTACTGAGGTCAGTTTGGAGCATGTTAAGAGGCAGGTACCTATTAGCCATCCCAGAGCTCAGGGCAAAATGCAGGAAGCAACGCCCCTAGAGGGCAAGTGGAAATTAGCATCATGCTCAAGCCTGAGCCAGGTAGGAGTGACCCAGAGAGGATTAAAAAACAAACTTCCTTCTCTACTCAGGAAGCAGAGGTGGGGGGATCACCTGAACCCAGGAATTCCAGGCTGCAGTGCACTATAATCTATAATCGATCCTGTGGATAACCCCAACACAGCAATACCCTGCC
>NW_012152618.1:740090-745220 GCF_000956105.1 Propithecus coquereli | reverse complement strand
ATAATAATAATATTTTTTAAAAAAATTGTGACCATTGTCTATTATTTTCAGCTATGTCACATGAACATCTTTGTGCACCTTTCCCAGAATATAACTTTCATATGCTGTTAGAAATGGAATGTGTAAAATGTGCTAAATTTATTTGAGAAGTCTCTGTCCAAATTCGTGACATTGATGGTACAAAAAGGCAGAGAGGACATACCTGTGAAGCTGCCTCGATAAAATACTGTAAGATATGAGTAACCTTACCGTGGCCCGTAATTTCTGCCCAGAGAGATTGTACAGGGGTCATAACACCCTTTCCCTTCAATACCGATCCCCAGTTTTGAGGAAAGCCCCTGTGCCAGCACGCACATTTCAGACTGGGTCTAAATCATTAATCAGCATCTAAATTATTAATACTCTCTCGAGAGAGCAAAGCCTCGCACACTCACTCACAGTAAGAGGAAAAGGCCACACTAAATTACAGACACCGCGGCATACAGACATAGAACGTGCTGATAGTTTCAATTCTACAACTTCAGCCAAGAATAAATACAGAAACAGAAAAACTCACCCATCCAGCTACTAAAGAACTTTTCTCCTTCCTGATGGCATAAATTTCTTAATTGATTTGAGCTGAAATAGATAAATAGGCAATCAAACAAATCAATAACAGACTCTGTCATCTCTCATCCAAGGGATAAAAGATCTCAATAGACCATTCATCCATTTATAGTGATCAACAAATATTCAGACCATAAAACCTAATCCCCAATCATTGCTGCCACCAATGGGGAAAAATAACTTACCGGACTTTAACAAACTCAAACCAAAAACAAGACACAAAAATATTCGAGAGCAGAAATAAGCCTTAAAAAAATGGAGAGTCAACAAAGTTTTACTGCCACGTTGGATTTACCATAGGAGGCTTATGCTGTGCATAAGTTGCACCACTTTTCTGGTCATAAAGTTTATTCTGTTCTTTCAAGTGGATCCATCAAACATCTCGATGGAAGACCTTCAAAATTATATAATGTTACAGTATTTAAGTATTAAGGCACTAGTACAAAAATAGAAAAATAATTCAATGAAAGATGAAATAGATTAGATGAAATAGATTGGATGAAATCCATAGATTATGTAGAATAATTTAATACATGTTCACAGAGGCACTACAGAGCAGTAGGAAAAAATAAAGATTTTCCTATAAAAGACGCTAAGAGAATTAGTTATTTGGAAAGAAAATAAAATTAAATCATAATTGTATACTATCTAGTACAATAAAGTCCAAATATATCAAATGACAAAATGAAAAAAATCAATCATTTTAATAACTACCAGAGAAAAGTAGGATGATTATATTTTCACTGTTTGGGGAGAAACTTTAAAACATTTTATTTAAAAACTCAGATACAGAGTTTTCATTCTATGATGTTCTTGGCCTGTAGCACACTCTCAACCTCATTTTTAAGAGCTTTGGAGTTCACCTCTTACCCCATTTATTGTTTGTGCAAGTGTTTATGTCTCATACTCCACTCCTCTCACAGAGACCCATTTTGATAAGTTTTTAAATGTTTGATATTTTCTGTTTATATGTGTTCATGTGCATGCATGTTTTTAGTTTTCATAAATATCATTATGTTATATATCTCATTCTATTGCATACTGTTTTCTTTTGATATTATGTTTTTTAAATTCCTCATGTTGTTGTGTTTACAATTCTAACTATGCTTTCGACTGCTACGTAATACTCCCTGGTAGGCAGGTAAGGAGTGTTTTTGGTGTTTTGTTTTTGCTTTTGGTTTGTAAAAGGCCATTTAGTTATGATTCTTCATTGGTTGCAGCAATGATTGAGGATTTGGTTCTATGGTCTGATTATTTCATGGTCACTATAAGAGGTTTAATGGTTTCTAGATATCTTTTATCTCTTGGATAAGAGATGACAAAGAATTTCTTTTGTTACTGATTTTTGCCTATTGTCTATGTGAACTCAATAGACTTCTTTCCCTGCTACTGTAGGCACTCTGATTATTGCAAGGGCAATTCCTTGCCAACACAAATCACACTTAAAGGAATATTCTTATGGATGCCCTTATATGAGCCTGGGTGAGGATTCCTTTTGTACATATATCCAGTTCTTGATTATAGGATAGGTAGATGTTCAATTTAAATAGATGGTGTCAGCTTGCACTCCAGAATGGTTACACTTTTCCAAATGGATTTGATAACCTCAAAAATGATATAGGTAAAATAGTAATTTTTATTGAAGTGAGGATAGATAAGTAGAGATTGTCAAGTTTCAGTTCATCTAAGTTGGTAAATGGATGGAGTTTTGGTCATTTGTCACTATGACAATGCTTAAGTCCTAAAAATCAGTGGCTAACAAACACAAGCATTTATTTTTCTTACTCATACATTAGTCTGGGGCTATTCTTCTTGAGCCTGCAGATTTGCTGGGTTTGCCTCTAGACTTCGAGGTAGGCTCAGATATCTTCCACACATTTTTTCATTTCCCTTGGAGCCATGGTTACCTGAGTAAGTTTTCACTGGGATGACGGAGGGCAAGAATTTGAGTAGGAACACAGAAAGAACCATTAAGGACTTAGATTGGAACAACAAAAAAAAAACATTAATTTGTCCTTATCCTATTGGAACAAAGCTAATGCCATGGCCAAGTGCAACATCCATGTACAAGGAAATAGTTCTTCTGCTTAACTGAAAAAATAAAACATTGACATCAATAATTCCAGTCTGCCATAGAGGGCATTCAGGGTAACATCAAGGATGTCAGGAAACTTCTGAGTGTTTCAGTAACTTGTTCAATAGATACATCTGAAACTGATAGGGGAAGGGTATGGTAAGTTATAGGGGCTGAAAGGATCAGAAAAAGAATAGGTTGGGAATGAAATTAAAGGAGAAGATAGATGACCAGGGTGTTTTCCCTAGGATGAATATTCTAGATCATTTGGAAGAAAAAGAAATATACTTTGGACAGTGTACAGGAACCAGTCAATTGAATGAAAGGATATCAATTTACCCAATTTCTCCTATTAAAAATGTAATAGATCAGCCAACATGAAACAAATTCAAGCTAGCAGAAGTAAATATCCTTTATTTCAAATTCCCTTCAAACAAAAATGCTTAACCGAGTTCTTTCTGCCTCTTTAAGCATCTCACAGTCCTTTGAGAGTAGGGAGGACTGAAGCCTAAATGCCTGGCCAGCCTCGGGAAGCTGCGGAGTTACAGAGTCTCAGCGGCAGTATGCAAATTATTCTAGCTTTACACCTTTACCTCTGGATCATGTTCCTATTAATAGAATTATGCTGAATAAAATATAAAACAGTTGAAATGAATGACTATGCCTTAATTAAAAAGAAATTTTAGAAAAGCACTCACCTCCACATTGTTCTTCACTTGGAAAAGGCAATTAGCTGCATTTTAGAACATTTCTAATTTAATCAGAATTTCAATGATATTAACTTCTTAATAGTAAAAGCTTGGATCTGGTAAGATTCATTCATTTTTAAACCTGAAACTAATTCATCTACATATATAAATGAGAGTTAGTCATGTATAACTCTATTTCCCATTCATGCCTATTGGCATTTTCTATTAATATCTGTCAATGGAAACATATTTAATCAGTAAGTAAGCAACATCTTACTTTGTTTTCCACAGCAGAGCAAATGAGATTCTGGTACCATCTTAAAAAAAAAATTCTAGAACAACTTTTCATATTAAATCCTGAACACATTTCTAAAAATAATTCTTGTATGTTGTATTTTTTTTCTTTATTAAAAGGGGGAGCATTGATAGAGTCAGTGAGGCACTACTGAGAGACAAGATAGTTAATATCCCCAGATCACTATCTGTTGACAATTTGGCATGCCAGCCAGAGGTGAAATCTAACACTTAAAACATCCTCTCCCCTGTGATCCTATCAAAACCAAATCAGCGTGATTGCTCTGTTATCAAATCTTTACTGGGGAGTCAGGATTTGAAAACATTTCCTGAATACAGACGAATACCGAAGTGGTAGAGAGATGTTTAGCAGGACACCCCCTCGCTTGCTTTACGTTGAAGTCCCTACTCCCTATTACCCCAAACCAGTATCTTGTCTTTGGATTCCATGGTGAAATGGGGCTAACGTTTTTCTGAGCTCTCAGTAGTCCACGCTAGAAACTCAAGAAAGACTGAATTTGGCTTTTCTTATGTTCGTTTTCTCAGTTTTCAGAAATAGCCACAACTGAAACCTCTATAGACTGCGGAGGGGGTTTTCCCAAAGGGTAACCGGATATATTCTCAAAGGAATGCTTTCAAGCCCTATTTTACTGCTGGTATTTTATTATCACAGCAATGCTCACTCCGAAATGAACAATAACAATAATTATTTGTGTTTTCCTCATTATTTCCTTCCAGTTAGCTCAGTCACATCCACCTGGCAGGGCTTGACTCCTCAATTCCTGACCCCCACGGGGATATGTGCTAGGGAGGGCGGGAAGCTCGGACTTCACATCTTCCACGTAGAAGGCGTGATTAGTCTTACCTTAAAGGCCCGTGGGATGGAGAAACTTAGTCACCAGATGTGATGGTCAAATTGATCACGTAGTCTTTCACTGGATTTATCTCCTTCCCTGCTTCTCTCCCCTGTCATTCATGTCTCCTCCCTGGAACACCTGTGACAGTGTTCTAAAAGCAACCACCTGCACATAATTTTTTCTCTCAAGCTCTACTTTTGGGAGAACCCAACATAAGCTGTCTGTACTCCCAAGTCTCAAATTCTACCTCGGTTCATCTGTCTGATTAGTTTTCTGTCTATTCACTCATCCCTCTAAAGGACTTATAATTTAGACCAAAATAGTTGGATTGACAGAAAGCACACAGCAATGAATAATTAGTAAGGTAGATATGCCAACAAATGCCAAGACACAAGCACTGTTAACATTTTGGATATATCCTTCCAGAATTTTTCTTTGGACATTTAGATATTTATATATCTGTATGTATTTTTATAAAAATGGAATACCACAATCACACATAGCCACACTCACATACATACACATATACATGTTAAAACTCTCTTTTTCAATTAAACCTAACATAGCATTTCTTTATTTCAATGTTTTTAAGAAAATTTGTGCCAATTGA
>NW_012152618.1:737158-738600 GCF_000956105.1 Propithecus coquereli | reverse complement strand
AAAATAAGAGAATTTGTATAGCCAAATTCTCTCAAGGAGGATTAAGCTGTCCCTGAAGCAAAGGTACTTACTGGATCTTGAGAAACACAAAATACCTGTGCTTGTAGCAGCGTGAAGTCTGGCAGATGGTCACAAAATATTATCAAAAATATGAAATAAACATTGTTAAATACATTCCATATTTTTAGAGTCAAGTTGCTAAAGCTGCTTATGACAATCTGAATTAGTATTATTATCTTATTATAGTAATAACAATGCAGTCAAATTTTTTCTCGCTGAATATTCTTTTGTGGTTTTGAAGATGTATCATAGGAACCCTAAAATTGCCAGACACATAGCATTGTCTCTTACATTAAAAACCCTGGGAAAGATATGTTTACTCTTTTCCTGAAGAATTACTGTCTACGTCTCTAGATACAGATAATGTTGGCCTAGAGTCTAGGCTTATTAGCACTTTCCCTGATTTGGCAAACATTATCTCTTAGATCCTGATCGATTTGATGATACTTCCGGGGTGAGAGCAGGAGGATTAGCATTAGGAAAGAAACAAATGATACATTTGTCACACGGATGTGGGGGTCATTGGTCATACCGGCCTGGTGAGTCCACCTTGCAACAAGGAACAGCAGCAGTGGAAGTCCAGCTCTAAAGCCTGGGAAAGGATCAAGGAAGGAAAAGAGGGTGTGAGCCCTGAGACTCAGGTAAGAGTAAGGAGCAGCAGCAAATACTATGTCCAGGTAGGTCAGTCCAGGAAAAGGGTAACAAGTTTGTCAAAATGCAAAATGTAGTATATTTTGGTACAATCCTTGGTTTGGGGAGAATCGTTTATCCTGGCCTAAGCTTTTGCTCGTGGTATGGACATTTAGGAGAAAAGGACTTGGAACTCTGGCGAGAAGAGCGTGCTGACACAGAGCTGAACTCTTGCAGAAGACAACACTCTGGTCAGTGAGCATGAGAGTGTTGTGATGGGTGTCTAAGAACAAGTCTCCCTAAAATGCTGTCTGTCATCATCTTTCTTTATCTTTGCTTTGGGTAGTTCTGCTGTTAGTTCTTTGAGGTATCTCCATACTACTTTACATAGAGGTTGTACTAGTTTGCAGTCCCACCAGCAGTGTATGAGTGTTCCTATCTCTCCACATGCACACCAACATTTCTTGTTTTGGGACTTTTTGATAAAAGCCATTCTCACTGGAGTTAAATGATATCTCATTGTGGTTTTGATTTTCCTTTTCATGATGATTAGAGATGTTAAGCATTGTTTCATATATTTTTTGGCCATTAGTCTATCTTCTTTTGAAAAGTTTCTGTTCATGTCTTTTGTCCACTTTTCGGTGGGGTTGTTTGATTTTTTTTCTTCCTGATTTTCCTGAGTTCTATATAGATTCTAGTTATCAGCCCTTTATCAGATGTGTAGCATGCAAATATTTTCTCCCATTCTGTAG
>NW_012152618.1:730662-733162 GCF_000956105.1 Propithecus coquereli | reverse complement strand
GAGCCAACATTTAATACCATTGTGTCACTTGACTTCTGATCTGCGTGTCCACCTCTTGATTAGTAAGTTCTAGTGTTGGAATCAGTTTGTACCCAAGAATCTACTTTCAATGCTTATGTCCTTGAATACTTTTCTATGTGTTACATGATAGAATACCATACTGGCATTTTATTATACTGTATTTATTAATGATATAAATTATATGACCTTTAAATGATATACTTTTTCTTCTTTAATTGAAGAAAATTTCACATTCAATGTGGATGCCAGGTTTAAAAAGTATGTATGAGTGTCTATTCAAACAAGCATAAAACAAGCGTGTAAAATCTTTTACAGTCTATATAGGTTGCCTAATATGAGCAACTCAAAGATATACACATAATTTTGGTTGAAGCATAGATTTATTATGAATGATTTATAGCATTCTTCTGCTTAACCTGTGGAATAGAAAATAAAATAAAGGACATCTCACCTTTACTGTAATTAGACTAACTTTTCTAAATCTATGGATGGAAATAAAAAGGATGATAATGATGATATATATGATAAAAGCAAAATAATTTCTAGCTTACATGAGTGCTTGTTAATTACTAGGTTTGTAAAAATTGTTACATAAATTATTTCATTTAATTATGACAACAATATTACAATATAAAAGTGTTGTTATCACCACTTTGCAGATAAGGAAAAAAGACACAGGACCCAGATGCTGAGCTCTACTGTGCTGTAAAGATGTTCTGCCACAATACCCTACATTGTATCTAATCCTAATATTTTTTAGAACTTTCTATAAGCAAAATCTTGTTTCAGGTACCTCAAGAAATAAACACGTTAATGAGACAAATTCCTGCTCTCCATAGGTTCAAAATACAGATAGGTAAGTATCAGGCATTGAAGCTCTATCCCCATGTAATCTGATACTCAGAAATTCTTACAGCCCAGGGATCTGCTACAGAGTCCTCAGCCCAGTAACCTCCAGCATCAATGTCAGTGGGCTTAGGCTCTTCTGGGTCTTCAGTTAATCTTTACAGAGGCAGTGAGTACATTAAAGCTTCAGGCCTAACTCCACTCTGCCCCAGGTGTAGTCTGAATTAGCCTCTCAAATCTCAGCTCTGTCAACACTGCTTGGATTTTGTTAAGAATCAGAGCCTGGCCTGCCCCTTACAATTATCCTTGAGTACTCACATTGGTCAAAGCTCCCCTGTCCTCTTTCTCTGTCATGCATGCCCAAATATAGAAAAAAAAATATAGACTGTACTTTGATTTCCACCCAAATATTCCGCCTAGTTTTTATTTTAACTCTTCTTAGGACAGTAGTTGTGCCCTAATTATTTTTCTGATGATAATCAGCTTTTTGAGAGTTGTCTTATGATTTGATCACTCAGTGTTATAGGTGCCTGCCCTACCTAAGCTCCATTTAGGAATGCTGGCACCCTTGCATGAATCTCATCTGAGCATTCCATATACTCTGAATTCTGTGTCTACCTATTCAACTATCCTCTCAGTTTGGAGTCAAGTGTATCCCATTCCTTCTTATCCATCTCATCATAAAAGGCAGCTGTGCCATTCCTGGCTCTTGACTTTCTTCATCTTGGCCAAAGTTCATATAATTATACCACCCAGTCTCATCCAACTGTCTAAATATAATCAGTCCCCCAATAACGATAATCCAAAACCAAATGTAACAATTGTCAAAAGAAAAATTTGCAATGTGTTAAGGGTCTTCAGAGGTTAGAAAGAGCATTTTTTCACAATCAAAAATGATGAAAGGTACTATTGGACCATGAAATGTGTAATGCAAATTTTAAATGGTTGTGGCAAGCAGAGATGGCAGAGAAAAGTGTACAAGTAGAGGAAATAGTCTTAGCAAACTGCATGGAGTACAGAAGTCCAAATCATGTAACACAAATATATAGCTCAGTTTAGGTTGTGTGTATAGTATATGGGAGTGTGTAAAATAAGACAAATCTGAAAAAGCAGGTTAAAACCACATTGACAAAGATGTTGAACATCAAAAGATGAGTTTGTATGATATATTTTAGATAAAACAAATTAATGGGAAGTTTCTCTCTCTCTCTTTCTCTCCTCACACACACACACTTTCTCAGCATAGGGATAATTGGAATAGAAAAATATTAGAAACTGGAAATATGGGAGGAGTATGCAACAACACAAACAAGAAGAAACGATAGTCTGAATTAAGGTGCCCATAGAATAAGAAAAAATATTTGGTTAAAAATAAAGTGGAATACTAAATTTGGCATTTGAAAAAGAGTCTTCTTATTGGAAGAGACAGAAGGATGATTAAGCCCAACTTTCCTCCCCAAAGGTTACCCTGTCGTTGGGGACTCAGTGATTACTATTCTCACAAGTGGCCAGCCGGTGCCAGTGCTCTGCCTCAGCACTCTGATGGCCCGAGAGTGGACACCTGCTCTCCTTTCCTCATGTACCCCGTAGCACAGCAAAGACAAGGTTGGAACTACTGAACACTAGTCAGAAA